>NC_045442.1:117549764-117740787 GCF_002776525.5 Piliocolobus tephrosceles | reverse complement strand
AAAAAAAAAAAAAAAAAATTGGTCCACTCCTAAAATCTTCACCCACTGACGTCCCCAGACACACCCACTGTTGTAACCCTTGCTCCTGTTACTTTCCGGAGATAAGTGTTGGTCTGAACACTGTCACCATCACTGAGAGCAGAGTTCCCACACTGCAGGTCTAGGGATCGCTTGGCTGCGTTTGACTGTCTCCAGCAAGGTTCATCAAGACAAACCAAAGCCTTTGCGGAGAGTCGCAGCCCATTTGGTTGCCACTTCCTTTCCATTTTGGATGTAGGATGCAGCATGATTTTTCGTTTCTTTATGCCATTCTTCTCTGTGGACTTGCTACCAAGGAACTCACACACATGAAGCTAATGCACGGGCCTCTGACTCACATACTGTGTGCCCCTCACATGCACCTAACCCACAGGCCTCTGACTCACACATCTTGTCTTTCCCGGTATCCCCATTCACCCGCGTGTCTTTCGGGAGCTTTTTTGAGATGGATCTTGCTCTGTCACCCAGGCTGGAGTGCAGTGGTGCAATCTCAGCTCACTGCAACCTCTGCCTCCCAGGTTCAAACGATTCTCCTGCCTCAGCCTCCCAAACTGATGAGATTACAGGCACCTGCCACCACACCCGGCTAATTTTTGTATTTTTAGTAGAGATGGGGTTTCACCATGTTGGCCAGGCTGGTCTCAAACTCCTGACCTCAGGCTATCCTTCCGCCTTGGCCTCCCAAAGTGCTGGGATTACAGGTGTGAGCCACCATGCCCGGCCTTGGGAGCTCACTTTGCAAGCTGACGATGGGGAAGGGACAGTCCCCCCCACCCCCACCCCCGCCCAGCTCATTAATGTCCTTCCCATCTTGTTATTATAGCTCCCTCCCACCTCCATCCTTCCTTTTGCCAAGAAGTACAGATGGATGAGATTCTCCTCAAACAGAGTTTGGGGACTGGGAAGAATGAAGCTGTGGCTGTCAAAAATGCCTGGTGGACCTAGCGGATGACACCTACACAGCATGTTTGCTGTTGAACTCTGTGCTGACCAAGCCTCTTCTCTGCAGATGCATGTACGCCAGCTGCTGAGGGATGGGGCGAGGCAGCTCGTGCATGTGTACGTGAGGATTTGGGGGTGAATGCAGAATGCCCCGCAAAGCGTCAGATTGTTCATTTTTCTATTTCCTCTCTTCCCTAGTAAAACCCCTCTGGATGACAGCTAGCTCTAAACAGCACCTTGTTGGTTGAGATTTTGAGCAGTGAGCTGTCTCACTGACAGGGTCCTGCAAGGCGGGCATACTTGGGAGCCTGCAGGAGAGGTAGAATGCTTGCCTAACCCCACAGCTAGTAAACCCAGGACAAATGCATCGGCAGCTTCTCAAGGCCAGGGAGAGAGCACACATCTTGCCCTAGGAAATTCACAGACACCCTGACATTTGATGGGAACTGATCTAGCCAAATAGGAGGAGATCAACTGTTTGCTAGAATCAACAGATCTTCCTGCTTGGTGGCTCAGTAAAATATCCTTGCCTCTGGGCACAATGCACCATGCTGGAGACTGCCATCAAGGAGAAGTTCTTTGCCTGATCTCATTGACTTTTGAGCACTTTAAGCCTAAGGGGAGTGGGAACAAGCAGCGAGAGGAAAAGGTGAAGGTTAAAGGGAATTATTTTGGAGTTAATAAACTCCTGAATCCTGCCAAGGCTGGCTGCCCTGTTCTCTCAGAGGGAGAAGAATATCAACATGGACTCCCGCCTGGGGTCTTGAAATAGGCAAGTCACCAAGGGACAAAGATTGTTCTGTGAGTTTGGGCTCCCCGGGGCAGCTGTTCCTGAGCTGTTACAATGGCCCTGGCGCCAGACACTGATTCAGAGTTTCGTGGGGGAGCCCAGGACAAATTCTCACTATTTAAACTAAGACAAGTCCAAGGCTGAATGCCCTGTCCATGCAAATGTCTGCCTGTTATATGAACAGGGAAGCAAAGTGCATTTCCAGGAGCCGCAGTAGAGACCAGGTGACCGTCTCATGCTTCTCAGAGGAACCCTGCAGAATGCCAGCTGCTCCTGTGCTGGTTCCGTTTACGAACTTAGGAAAGATCATGTGTGGGGACGGTAAGGAAGCACATGGCCAGGGCATTCTCAGGGAGCTAAAGACACGCGGTACTGAGAAGCGTGGAAGGTGTGGTGGGACTCTGGGAAGACCAAGGAGGGTGTTGGAGGAACTCCCTAAAAGCGGGGTCCCTTTTTAAAGCTTAAGGGCCAAGTATCCGCCCAGCAACAGGGGGAGCTGCAGTTCCTCCCTAGGGTGGCTCCGATGACCGGCAGGATTTGGAAATACCTGACCTCAATCCCATCCTCCGTCCCCTGCAGTTCCTCCCTATGGTGCGGCACCCCTCCTTTGAGATTTCATCTCCCCTACAAGCAACTGTTTGCTGAGCATCACAAGTGCCAAATTCTGAGTGGTGTGTTTTACATACACTGGCTCATTCAATCCTAGGGACACCCAAAGAAGTAAGGGCTAACGAGCTCCATTTTACAGACCAGGAACTGCCTCGCTGCGCTTTAATTTGTTGTTTTTGTTTGTTTTTGAGACAGGGTCTCAGTCTGTCACCCAGGCTGGAGGACAATGGTGCAATCTTGGCTCACTCTGACCTCCATCTCCCGGGTTCAAGTGATTCTCGCCTAAGCCTCCTGAGTAGCTGGGACTACAGGCACACACCACCAAACTTGGCTAATGTTTGTATTTTTTTGGTAGAGACGGGGTTTTCACCACGTTGGCCAGGCTGGTCTCGAACTCCTGACCTCAAGTGATCTGCCCACCCTGGCCTCCCAAAGTGCTGGGATTTTGCAGCAAAAGGCGTGAGCCACCACACCCGGTGACATGACCTTTAGTTTTAATTGAAGCATACTGGTGTGTCTACCTGTGTCCCAGGGACCTGCCACTGCAGATCTCAGAAGATTCCTCTAACACTTAGAGGGGCCACAAGCACTTGAGTCCCTCTCTGATTTCACCCTCACCCTAATCCTACCTATGCCAGGTGTCCGTTTCTCCCAATCACTTTCTCAAAAGACTAAAAATATACAGCGTTCCTCTTTCCCCTGGCTCTAAGTCCTGACCTTTTAAGGCCTCTGTTCAAGAGCACGTTAATTAGTAACTTCGTTCAGAAGAAATCTGGGAAAGCATTTCCCGGGCAGCAGCCCAGGGCCTGAGGGTATACCTGGCCTTTACTTTCTCTTGGCCTGAGGCTGGATTCTCATTAACCAGCCAGAGATTCAAGTCTTTATTGTTTTTTGTTTTTTTGTTTGCTTGTTTTCTCCCCAGATCTGAAGTCTCCAGCCCCAACTTCACCCGTGTTCAGTCCAAAGGATGGACATAGCTTCCCCAAACAGACAAACAAGGCCAGGGCCGCCCAAGCATCCTGCACACATTTTCGGAGGGATGTGAGTAGCCAGGTGAGGCTATGACCACGGGGAGGTGGACCGTACTGATCTCTCCCCGGTCTGCCTATCCTTGTACCTGATGCCATAGCCTAAGTTTTCCTTCTCTTGGCAGCTTTTCTTCCACAGATAAGACATCAAGCTTGGCTCTGAGTCACTGAGGGCTGAGAGGCCATTACAAAGCCAAATACACGTGAATGCTTCTGGAATGTTCTCCCCAAGCTCAACGTGGCTGCTTGCACTAGGCCCACAGGGTCAGACAAGCAACTTCGACAGACACCCAAATGCCTGCGAATGCAAGCAAACTACTCCTACTGAGGGTAACCACATACCGACCAGCCAGCTCACTCAAGAAAAGGTATGAGCGAAAATACTGGCATTGGGCGGAAATGAAGAAATTGTTACGGAAAACATGGAAGGCCTCACCAAGGGGAAAAGTAAGGATAACGTGAGAGAATCCAACAACAGAAAGGAAGGACGCACCTCTCCTTTGGGCAGGATTTTCTGTTCATCCAGCTTGAAAGCTGTTCCTATTCTTCTCCGAACAATGGGTGGTTCCTCCCCTGGATCCAGGGGATATTCAACTGGCAGCTTGCCCGTGAGCTCCTGCATATGTGACATGGCATTTGGAGTGAGCATAAATCAGAGCGGGGCGTGTCTGTTTTCTAGAACACACACACACACACACACACACGCTCATATGCACACACAAATGCATGCATGCACTTTGATAGAGGTCAAGGCCTGTGCTAGAAATGTTCACATTAAGCACTTTGCCTAAATAAGATTTCCAGAAATGAAATTTCATTTCTCTAACAATGTCTCTTATGTAGAATAGTTGCACTTCCAAAGTTTTTTTCCAAAGTAAATTTCTGTGAAGTAAACATAATTGCCATTTTGGCTTTCATTATAAAACTTGAATTGCATTCATTCGTTAATTGAACAAATATTTCCCGCCTGCCTCCTCTGCACCAGGCAAGGTCACCCAGCCAGTGAGGAGCAGCGTCACCGTGAGTTCTCGGGTCTCTCCAACTCCAAATCCCGTGTTCTTGACACTGCGCCAAATATTCCCGCTCAAATACCTAAGGTTACAGTTTCCTTCGAATGAATTTTCACAAGAGGAGTGGTATCTACATGGCAAATCCCAGAAAAGTGCACATATAAATGATTTAGAAACCGAGTAAGGGCAGTAATCTACTCTGGCCAGATGCTACAGGAATAGGCTGTGCGTAAAAGACATTCAACTGTTTAATTTAAAAGTTTTAGTAGAATGGCCGGGCACGGTGGCTCATGTCTGTAATCCCAGCACTTTGGGAGGCTGAGGTGGGCAGATCTTTTGAGATCAGGAGTTTGAGATCAGTCTGGCCAGTGTGGTGAAACCCTGTCTCTACTAAAAATACAGAAATTAGCTGGGCGTGGTGGTGAGCACCTGTAATCCCAGCTACGGGAGGATGAAGCAGGAGAATTGCTTGAACCCGGGAGGCAGAGGTTGCAGTGAGCTGAGATCATGCCACTGCACTCCAGCCTGGGTGACAGATAGAGACGGTTTATTACGAAAAAAAGAAAAAAAAAATTTAGTAGAAATTGAACATATAATACAAGTCATTGACAAGGCTACTAAAAAAACACCTGTTTTGTGTATTTTGGGCCCTGGAAATCTAATTGTTGTGGGTATAAGGACGGTGAATTTAGTTGACAGACTTTCATGGTGACAGTGATCCTGGTGAAAGGCTAAGGATCTGGGGGTGATTTCAAGAATAGAATCAGGCTGTCTGTGAGTGAGTTGTATCAGGGCTGAACAATGATCAAATCAGAGTCAGCGGCTGCCCTGCACTGCAGAGGCCAGGCATCAAATGCAAGAAGTCACTTCCAGAGACCAGAAAAAGCTGCGGGACCAACTGTGCATCTGTCGCCAGTGGCACAGTGGGCACTTCCAGGCCAAGCCCAGCTCTGGCTTTCTAGCCCAAATCAGTGCAGAACCTGCACAAAGACTCGAGGCACTGCTCTGACAAGGAAGTTCAGAAGGCTCTTCTCAGGAATATCCATCATCCACACAGAAAGGTTTTACGCAGGGCAGCCCAGGGCTGAGTGCCCAGCAGGCAGGAAAATCCAAATCATGAGAGTGATTCTGGCCCCTCTTCCCCCTCTGCTGTGTGCTGAGTGTGCGTGTGTGCACGCGTGTGTACGTGTGTGCATACGTGTGTGTGTGCATGTGACACGAGCATAAGCACACATACTCCCTCACTCGCCTGCTTCTCCCTCGCTGTGTTCAGATCACCGGGAAATGACCCCGCGGACTATATATTCCTCATTGTAAGCATTTCAGAGCACAATGGCCAACTATTTGAGTATCAAACTCTCTGCAATTTTCTTCCCTGCTTTTTTTCTTTAAAAAAAAAAATGTGGTTCAAATGTCTCCAAAGTAGTTAAGTGTTTATTGTGCAACTTTTTTTTAATCTGCTTCCCTAAAAGTCTATCTATAAATAACACAACTATTGGCGGTTTTATATTGTCAGGACTTGATTTTTTTTTTTTAACCTAGAAACTTCCAAAAAGGAGGGAAAAGTTGTTAAAATTGCCATGGATTTATAACTCTAAACTGTTTGTGGTTTTAAAATGTAGTTTAAAAAATGAGGCTACTGATTTTTTTTCACCATCCACTTGAAGGTATTTGAGTCAAAGTCTTGATTCTCCAGATATTTAATCTGATTTCGTGTGTAACCAGAGCTGCATGGCAAAGAAGTAATTTAACACTCTGCAGTGAGGCCTCAGCTTGGTGCCTCCCTATATCCTGCCAAATGCTCTCCCCCTCCCTCATTTTAGTTGCCCCCCTCCCCAGGGGTCAAACAGCGCTTCTTGATACTCTGAGCTGAGGGGAGAGATACAGGAACAGCACAGATTTACCAAGACTTCCCCCCAGCCCTTGACTACACATGCATCAAGAGGCTATGATGGGCCTAACTATAGGGAATGATCACAGGAGAAATCTACCTGCAACTCACTTCTTGTTGGGTTATTTATTCCACTCAATTACATTTTCTGGTGTTAACATTATAAGAAGTGGCAGCTTTGTTTTTCCTTCTTTTGCTTTTGTTTTTAAGAGCGATGATGAGATTTTTTTATAACGCATGCTCATCTTGCCCTGACACGTTCCTTACATTTTCCAAACGTGCATTCCCTGCCGGGTTTAGGGACTTTTTATTAAAAACAAAACAAGACTTTCCAAATTATTAAAGGCAGACATCAAAACTCATATTTTTTTTTCCAATCCTTCAAGCGTCTTTTCTAAAAACGTTGCTAATATTAACAGTATCACATAGCGCATTCTCCAGCCAGGCCCACTGCTTTCCTAAGATTTGCAATGGATTTGGACTAATGCGGTTCTGCTTTGAGCAGGCTCCAGTCTAAATCAATCCAGACCACAATTAGGCCGAGTTGAAACGTAATGTGATCTCACTCCACAGCCCCTTGTTTCATTCTTCCCGCTGCAAGGCCTTAGTATTTGGGGGAGGGGTATCCGTCTCTTTGACTTACTTTGGGAACCTCTTTTGAATTCCCATTCTCAACTGTTTACCAGCAAAGCTCTTTGTAAGGTTAGGTGGTGCATAGTCACTCCCGCCCTGGAGAGCTCCCACCCCACTGTGCCCGGGTGCACAATGCACACACACACGCGCGCACACACACACACACGGTCATGCGTGTTGCATTAAAACATGAAGCCTTCAAACACTGCTAACACTCATGAAATAAACAGAAGAAGGTGGGAATGGATATTTAAATAAATATAGACAGCAGCTTGCAGCAACTTCTGTGAGACTAGCACATACATAGGGTTGAGAAAGCATTGCTTTGCTTTTATGTATGTATGCATGTATGTATGTATGTATGTATGTTTTTGAGACAAGGTCTTGCTCTGTCATCCAATCTGGAGTGCAATGGCATGATCATTGATCACTGCAGCCTCAACCTTCCAGGCGCAAGTGATCCTCCTGCCTCACTCTTCTGAGTAGCTGGGACTACAGGCACACACCACCACCTCTGGCTATCTGGCTATTTTTTTGTAGAGACAGGGTCTCACTATGTTGCCCAGGCTACTCTCTCATCTCCACTGATCCTCCCGCCTCAGCCTCCCAAAGTGCTAGTATTACAGGAATGAGTAACTGCGCCCAGCCTGCATAAAATTTTAAAATGTCATTAGGCTAAGATTTCATTTTTTAAAATGAAAAATTAAACACCAGATCACAGGGTCTAAAGGTGATGATATATCAAGTGAGATCGTGGTTTCCTTCTTGACCACCAGCTGCTCAAGAGGATGTCCAAAGACAAGTCTGAAATACCCTTAAGAAAGAACAAAAGCCACAACAATAAACTCAGGCACAAAATCTTGGGAAGATGGTGGCCAGCCCTTATAACCAATGAGGCACTATCACAGGAGGAGATGCTTTATGAACTACCATGCAAGTATGAGGGATCATCATTAGGACTTGTCACTGGGACTCCCACAGGGTCCTATTTGGGATTCATACTGGTCGTCATAGTTCTTCATCAACTAATTCTTTGATGGATTTAGGGACTTTTTCTTTTATTGAAAACAAAACTGGGTTTTCCAAATAATTAAAGACAGACACCAAAACCCATGTTTTTCCCAACCCTTTAAGCATAATCTTTATAAAAAGTCGCTAATATTAACAGTATCACATAGCGCATTCCCCAGCCAGGCCAATTGCTTTAGTAAGATTTGCAATGGATTTGGACTAATGCGGTCCTGCTCCCATTCTTTCTCTGACAAAGCACACGGGAGAGGTTTGGATGTTTCCAACATTTGTGTTTCAGGAGAGTGCTCGTCACCCAGATAGGCTCTCTTTTTATCACTACCCTTGCCTTCTGTCAAAACAATCAAATAACATCAGTCAAATGACACCAAAAAGATCAAATGACATCAGAAAGATCAATGCCATCACAAGACAACACCAATCTCAACGGGATGAGCTAGGAAAGGCTTACAGCTTCTCGGAGACACAGCTTCTTCAGTTCCTCCAGCCTCTGACGCAGGGTTTCCTCCAGAGCTTCCTGCCTGGACTTCAAGGCAGCCAGCATGTCCTTCTTGGCCGACTGCGAGCTATCTGATTCCTGGGAACCTGTCAATAAACAGTGGGGTTACTTGGCCAGCTGACACGGGACACACATCTGGACCACTAATGAATTTAACTGGGGCCCATGCTGCGGAGATGGGATTTACCCCAGGAACCAAGGGAGTGTGAAATAAAACAGGTGCTCAGCGCTTTAACTGAGAGAAGCACATTCCAACACTGATGGAATTTATAGCTAGTCAGAAGAAATGGCAGGAAGATGGACCCTCCTGAAAAAGAAGTTTATCTTTCTCGATTATCTTAAGATATGTCACATACCTGTTTTAATTTTACTAGCAAATTCTAATAGACTTTACACAAGAAAGGGGGAAAGAAAAGCTCACGCCAGCAATTTTAATACATATTGAGTTATTTATCTTTTTTTTTTTTTTTTTTTTTTTTGAGACAGTCTCACTCTGTCACCCAGGCTGGAGTACAGTGGCATGATCTTGGCTCACTGCAACCTCCGCCTCCCGGGTTCAAGCGATTCTCATGCCTCAGCCTCCCAAGTAGCTGGGGTTACAGGCACCCGCCACCACACCAGGCTAATTTTTGTATTTTTAGCAGAGATGGGGTTTCGCCACGTTGGCCAGGCTGGTCTTGAACTCCTGACCTCAAGAGATCTGCCTGCCTCGGCCTCCCAAAGTGCTGGGATTCCAGGTGTGAGCCACCGTGCCCAGCCCTAAAACATATTTAATATGTTATTTTGTTCACTTAAAAATACTTATTATTTTTGCTTAGTGCAAACATAATGCGTGTTTATCATAAAAACCCTGAAAATGTAGACACGTGTAAAAAATAGTGCATTAACTCATCACCCAGAAATAATCATTGCTGTGCATTTTCTTTTGGCCTTTTTTCCTAAGCACATATATTTAAAAAATAAAATTAGAATGTTATTGCATTTTTTAACCTCATGTTTTGTATCATGAGCAAATTATCCTAATAAAAGTTATACATATTTTAACATGCTTTTCCTGGTTAAACATGATGATTCAAATAGCAGAGTGCTAGATAGGCAACCTTTGTGGAAGGCAAACTTCAAACCAAACAAAAGGAAAATAAGCTGAAATGCCAACTGGAGGAATTTAGGTTAGACCAAAGGAGTAATTTCTGGGCTGCCAGTGTTTGGATTCTGAAATAAGTTTCCTGCAGTGAAGCTATTATACTTTTTCTACCTTGATGGGTTAGAAAAGGAACATTGACTCTCTACAAAGGGAAAAGCTGATTATAACTTTTCTTTGCAAGCCCATCGTGAGCAGAAGTGTTAGAAAAGGACAGGTGTGGCCGGGCGCGGTGGCTCAAGCCTGTAATCCCAGCACTTTGGGAGGCCGAGACGGGCGGATCACGAGGTCAGGAGATCGAGACCATCCTGGCTAACACGGTGAAACCCCGTCTCTACTAAAAAAAATACAAAAAACTAGCCGGGCGAGGTGGCGGGCGCCTGTAGTCCCAGCTACTCTGGAGGCTGAGGCAGGAGAATGGCGTAAACCCGGGAGGCGGAGCTTGCAGTGAGCTGAGATCCGGCCAGTGCACTCCAGCCTGGGCGGCAGAGCCAGACTCCGTCTCAAAAAAAAAAAAAAAAAGATAATAAGAAAAGGACAGGTGTTAGGTGTTAGTCGGTGTGCATTCAAGGGGCTCACACCATGCCACTGACAACTGCATCAAAGAACTTCAAATACCTAGGGAGATTAATCCAATTAAAGATGAGCAAGATCTCTACCGCAAAAACTATCCCACTCTGCTGAGAAAAATTAAAGACCTAAATAAAGAGAGAGATACACTGTGGTCAAGGATTAGAAGCTTGATGTTGTAAAGATGTCCATTCTCCATGAATTAAACAACAGAATCAATGCAATCCCAGGAAAACCTTGGTAGGACTTTTGGTAGGAAGGAAAATAAATTGTATTTCCATAGGAAACAATGGAATTTTTGGACAATTTTAGTGAAGGGATGAGAGAATAATCCAATCAGAATTCCCAGAATCAACAGTTCTGTTTCTTCCCATGGTAGAAAAGGCATTGCAGCATCATGGGGCGAGACAGAACTTTTGTCCCGTGACATCAAACAGCTCTGCTTCACTTGAATTGTCCCCATAAATACACTATTCTTCTCTTTTATTTAACATCTCTGAGCAGAAAACCCTGTATTCCATCAAATACCATACGTACAGGCTGTTACAACCCCAATCATCAAGAACTCTCAATGTCTAAGAACATTCTGACCCTGACATGGGTTTTGTTCTTTCTCTTGCTTACTCAGTTTGAGTTTGAAATAGAGAATATATCTGTCACCACAGAAACATACTATCTTTATGCCTCCAAAGCAGCTAACAAATATTAGCTTGAATGAGCAACCAAATAAATGTTCACAGTCATATACTTGGATGCTGTAATTCAGTTGTATCTCCTCTTCATAACAACAATCTAATACCTATAAGTTGTTCCATTATGGAACCCACCTTCCAAGCTCTGAATTGTTTGTAGCTCTTCCCTGGATTTTGACATACTTCAGTTGCAGGTCTCCGAATGCAACTGGACACAAGAAAGCTTCATCCATGACCTCATGGTTCTCATGTACTAAATCCATAGAGTGTCACATTCATACAGCACATCGCTGGACATTATTGCAGGTTCCCCTTTTGGAAATGGTTTAGGTTGGCTCCCTCCATAAGCCAATCACCCTGTGCTTTCCAGTCCTAAATGATCTCCAGTGTATGTCCCTCCAAGGTTACATGGCTAAATCATTGTGACTCTTAATCTGGTTCTGTTAGTAATAGTCACCAATCACATTTGAAGACTCAGGAACATTTACTGAAGTACTCTCTGTTTCATCATTGAAAGAATTATTAAGAATGTAAAACAATACTGGAAGGAAGGCAGACTTTAGATTTAAAAAACAGGCCTAGAGAAACTTGGGTCCAAGAAGATTAAAGGATTTCTAGCTCAAGTGAAAAATTCATTGTTTTCCCTGTCACCCCTGCCTAACCTCTCAAAAGGAAATAATGATTTATTAAGTCCAATCTAAGAATTAACTGTGTTCAGGAATGGCACAAATCACAACAATATGAAACTCAAGGGAGGTAAAGCACACCATTTTTAGATGATCATGTTGCTAGTTAAGGGATTAGTTAAGATTTGGCCCTGAGTTCCAGGGCTCATTAATGCTACCCAAATTATCATCATTTACAATAATTAGCCTAGATACCAAGCCACAGAAAACAGGCAAGAAAGTCTTGGCAGACTCGATGGCTCAAGAGCCCCTCTCTGTATCCGCTAATGCTGGTTGGCTCTGCTAATGCTGGTTGGCTCCGTTTCACGCCATTAGCCTGGGAGTTACTTCAGGGCGAAGATGGTGTCTGGGTACCAAGTTAAGTCCCTGCAAAGTCACTGAGCCAGCCTACCCTGGACATGCAGATTTCCACTGTAGTGTTAACTGGATGGCGGATAAAGGGTAAAACAGATCTGGGTTTGATAAAGTCAAAACCACTTACTGGATGTGTGGCCTTGGGTGTTAACTGCCCTCCTTAATTCATAAAGGGCTGAATGAGATAACACACCTCCAGCACTTTGCACTGAGCCTGTAACAGGACAACCCTCAAACAAGGGCAGGTCGAACATGAGTGTGTGTGTGTGTGTGTGTGTGTGTGCATGTGCAATTAGAAAGAGAGAAATCATTGCAACTGCCTGTTCACTGTTGCTCAATGAAGTATCGGTCAAAGAAAAGAGCTTCGTACCCAGTTCAGTGTAACACTTAAGGTCCAAAGCTTACCTTTAGAAAGGAGCAATACAGAACTAGGCAGTGTTTTCTTTAAAAATTTTTCTTTAATTGACACATAATAATTGTATGTATTTATGGGGTACCCAGTGATGTTTTGGTACATTTCAGGGTAATTAGCATATCCATCATCCAAACATTGATCATTTTTTGGGTTGGAAATAGTCAATATCCTCCCTCTAGCTATTTGAAGCTATACAATACCCTACTGTTAACTATTAACATCCTACAGTGCTATAGGACACTCAAACACATTCCTCCTACCTCACTGTAATTTCTGTCCTTCAACAAATCTCCCCCATCTCCTACTCTCTCTACCCTTCCCAGCCTCTAGACACTTCTGTTCTACTTTATACTTCTATGAGATCCACTTTTTAAAAATACACAGTGTTATGGCCGGCCACAGTGGCTCACGCTTGTAATCCCAGCACTTTGGGAGGCGGAGGCAGGTGGATCACGAGGTCAGGAGATTGAGACCAGCTTGATCAAGATGGTTAAACCCCATCTCTAATAAAAATACAAAAACACACACACACACACACAAAAAAAAACTAGTCAGGCATGGTGGCGGGTACCTGTAATCCCATCCACTCGGGAGGCTGAGGCAGAGAATTGCTTGAACCCAGGAGGCGGAGGTTGCAGTGAGCTGAGATTGGTCCACTGCACCACAGCCTGGGCGACAGAGCGAGACTCTGTCTCAAAACAAACAAACAAACAAACCAGTGTTCACAAATGATGTTTCCTGAGTCCCTGGGTTTGCAGCTATGTCTTTGGGGCAGCTATGGATGGAGGTGGGGTCAAGGAGGTTCCGTGGCTTTTCTTAGACTATTGCACTCCACGTTCCTCAAAACAAAGCAGCTCCCTGTGAACCTGCTGCATGTATTCAGGCTGGAACGAAAAGGTTCCCACTGCCTTTTTTGTCTTTCAAGGAAATCCACTGTTCTGGGGCAAGGGCTCAGAGCTCTCATGGCTTGTGTGATCTCAGAGCTTGTGTGATCTGAGCCTGTGGTCTGCTACCTGCAACTAGGCAAACGTGGCCACTAAGGCAAGAGGTGGCCGAGTGCCCAGTGACACAGACACACCAGGAACATTCCACAGAAGCAGCTCAAAGGGCATCAGGAGAGGGAGTCCAAAACGCCCTCTGATGTCGATCTGCTTTCCCACCTCCTCCACAAATGCCCACTCGGCATCCCCTGACCCAGCAGGGTGGTTTTAAAAGGGAAGAAAGAAAGAAGCTACAAGACAGGGAGAAATCAGGAGGCGGAGGTTCACTCTCGCTGCCCGCCTTGATGCCCTCAAGTGACAGAATGACTCCAGGAAGAAACTGAGGCAGGGCAGAGCCTTAGGGCTCAGGGAAATGGGACTAAAAGCTGGGCGCGGCGGCTCACACCCGTAATCCCAGCACTTTGGGAGCCAAGGAGGGAGCATCCCTTGAAGTCAGGAGTGTGAGACCAGCCTGGGTAACACGGTGAGACTCCGTCTCTACAAAAACAAAACCAAACCAAAAGTCCAAATTTCAAATCAGCACCTAGGCTTATGCTGATTTATCCATTTCCAGTTATTTGAACACATATATGCTTTTGCAAGTGCAAACCTCTCTGAGGTTGTGTTTAGCCCCTTAGAAATTAAAAAAAAAAAAAAGGGCTGGGCGCAGTGGCTCACGCCTGTAATCCCAGCACTTTGGGAGGCCAAGGTGGGCGGATCATGAGGTCAGGAGTTTGACAGCAGCCTGGTCAACATGGCGAAACCTTGTCTTTACACTTTAAAAGGACAAAAATTAGCTGGGCATTGTGGCACATGCCTATAATCCCAGCTACTCGGGGGGCTGAGAGAGGACAATCACTTGAACCTGGAAGGTGGAGGTTGCAGTGAGCTGAGATGGCACCACTGCACTCCAGCCTGAGTGACAGAGCGAGACTCCATTTCAAAAAACAAAATAAATAAATAAATAAAAAGGATATAGGCTGGGCGCAGTGGCTCATACCTGTAATCCCACTGTAATCCCAGCACTTTGGGAGGCTGAGGTGGGAGGGCTGCTTGAAGCCAGGAGTTCAAGACCAGCCTGGCCAACACAGTGAGACCTGTTCTCTGTTAAAAAAAAATTAAATGATCTAAATCTGCTATCATGGAGAGGGTGGTGACTGGTGGGAAAGGCACTGGATTTTCATCACACATCTGCCATTAAGTGGTGTAAGGCCTTGAGTTACTAACCTCATGGCCCCGTCTATAAAATGACCAATTGACCAATCTCTAAGATTCCTCAAACTGAAGACACTATTACTCAATAAAGAGCTTACTCAGAGTTCCTGTCAGGCCTCTGAGCCCAAGCTAAGCCAACATATCCCCAGTGACCTGCACGTACACATCCAGATGGCCCGAAGCAACTGAAGACCCACAGAAGTGAAAATAGCCTTAACTGATGACATTCCACCATTGTGATGTTTCTGCCCCACCCTCACTCATCAATGTACTTTGTAATCTCCTCCACCTTAAGAAGGTTCTTTATAATTCTCCCCACCCTTGAGAATGTACTTTGTGAGATCCACCCCCTGCCACCAAAACATTGCTCTTAACTCCACCGCCGATCCCAGAACCTATAAGAACTAATGATAATCCACCACCCTTTGCTGACTCCTTTTTTGGACTCAGCCCGCCTGCACCCAGGTGAAATAAACAGCCATGTTGCTCACACAAAGCCTGTTTGGTGGGCTCTTCACACGGACAGGCGTGAGACAGTTCCCTCTTGCTGCTAGCAGTCACTTTTGCAATTTTTACAACAGGAATCCTATACACAGTGCTATCTTACCTCCCCCTTTTCTCTACCTTCCCAACATCTAGCCTTCTGCCAACTCCGCTCTCATTTCATTTACGGCTACGGCCTCTCCGGGGCTGGAAGGGTGTGTCTCATTATTAACCAGGGCCTAAAGGATTTACTGCTTCATCTTATCAACAGACGGAAGCAAATATTTGTAAACTCAAATGCTAAACAGAGTTTAATCTGAGCTGTCTTTGGAATTAATGAAGTAGAAGATGGATGGAACCTCTTTATTCTAGGTAGAAGGGTGAGATTTCAAATTTTATTGATTGAAAAAACAGTAGCTAAGTGCTACCTGGAAAGGGCTGTCAAAGCATAAGGAGTTGGTGTAGGAGTCAAAGGAAAAACAGAGGTAATCTCAACACGTTTTTTAAAAGATACACGTAATGCACAAATATCTACATATATATATACACATATATAGAGATACATATATAGATATATATATATATTTTTTGGTAAAGTTTCAGACAACACTCAGATTTATGAGTATTCTGAATATTCTTTAGAAAACACAAACTGATATGTAGCCTCCTCTAAAGCAAAAGCCCACACCAGTGGTTTTGAGTTAACAGGGCTGGGTGTGTGTTCCAGCACTGCCGTTTACCAGCTGTGGGGACTTGGGAAGGTTGTGCAACCTCTTGAAGTCTGTTTCCTCCCCTATAAAATGGGAATGGAAATGGCACTTCTTCGGAAGTGGGGAGAATTAAAAGGGATAAACACTTAGAAGATGCTTGGAAGAGAGGTGAGAATATATTAAGTGTTACATGAATACTAGTTACTCTTTCTATTAAAAAGTGAGGCCGGGGTGGTGGCTCACACCTAGAGTCCCAGCACTTCTGGGAGGCCAAAATGGGATGACTGCTTGAGGCCAGGAGTCTGAGACCAGCTTGGGCAACATAGCCAGACCTTGTGTCTACAAAAATTAAAAAAACATTAGTAAGGCATGGTAGTGCATGCCTGTGGTCTCAGCTGCTCTGGAGGCTGAGGTGGGAGAACTGCTGTAGCCAAGGCTGTCGAAGCTCCTGTGAGCTGTGATCACGCCACTGTACTCCAGCCTGGGCTACAAAGCAACACCCCATCTGAAACCCACCACTATTCCTAGCCTTTATTAGGAGTCTGCATCCCAATTCGGAGAGCTCCAAAATGTAGATGAGAAGGTCCATTTAGTGGACAAGCAAGGAAACGTGGAATGCTTGCAGACGTACCACTCACCATGGCCACATCAATTCAGGAAGCTCACGAGAAGGGTAAGGAAATGAATTTTTACAGAACTCCTGAACAGGAGCTTCTTACCTGCTGTACTTCACTGAATCCTCACAGAGACATCGTTTCCATTTTCTTTTTCTTCTCTTTCTTTTTTTTTTTTTGAGATGTCACCCAAGCTGGAGTGCAGTGGCGCGATCTCGACTCACTGCAACCTTCACCTACTGGGTTCAAGTGATTCTCCTGCCTCAGCCTCCTGAGTAGCTGGGACTACAGGCACACGCCACCATGCCTGGCTAATTTTTCTATTTTTAGTCGAGACGGGGTTTCACCATATTGGTCAGGCTGGTATTGAACTCCTGACCTCGTGATCCACCTGCCTCGGCCTCCCAAAGTGCTGGGATTACAGGCGTGAATCACCGTGACCGGTCTCCCATTTTCATAGAGAAGGTCAGAGTCAGAGGGAGGCTGAACTGGGAGTCTAATTCTGCTGTTCTGTCTTTTGCCTCTTGCATAAGAGCTCAACACGGGTAGGAGCTTTCTGTCTTGATCTCAGCTGGGTTGCCCTAGTAAACCTGTGTAGAAGGCAGTCACATTGCCTCCCAAGCCGGGGCTCTTTGCATGATAGCACAAGCATCAAAACCCAAGAGCAGGAAGCAGGACAGGGGCTCTTTGGATCACCCAGACTGGAGCGCAGTGGTGTGATCTCAACTCACTGCAACCTCCGCCTCCTGAGTTCAAGTGATTCTTCTGCCTCAGCCTCCTGAGTAGCTGGGATTACACCAGTAGTAGTAGGTGCCACCACACCTGACTAACAGAAGCCTCTGGAGCCCCTTCCATGTGCAAGGTGTTATGGGACAGACACGAACAGCAGACATGTATCCAGCGCTCAGACCTGCCCGCCAGGAGGCAGAAGAGAGCAGACCACAAGAATAGGCCGAGCACAGTGGCTTACACCTGTAATGCCAGCACTTTGGGAGGCCCTGGCAGGAGGGTTGCTTAACGCCGGGAATTTGAGACTATTCTGGGCAACATAGTGAGACTCCTTCCTAAACAAATAAAAAATAGAAAAATTAGCTCGGTGTGGTGGTGAACGCCTATAGTCCCAGCTGCCCAAAAGGGTGAGGCAGGAAGATCCCTTGAATCTGGGAGTTTGAGAGTACACTGAGCTATGATCACGCCACTGCGCTCCAGCCTGGGTGACAGAGTGAAACCCTCTCTAAACAGGCAAAAAAGAATGAGACAGGTACTAGTTGCCGTAGAAGGTGGAAGGTGGAACCCACAGCCGGGAGCTGACTGGGTAGTTAACCTGGATTGTAGCTGGTCATACATAGTTGAGAATTTTTTTTTTTTTTTTTTGAGATGGAGTTTCACTCTGTCACCCAGGCTGGAGGGCAATGGTGTGATCTCAGTTCACTGCAACCTCTGCATCCTGGGTTCAAGTGATTCTCCTACCTCAGCCTCCCAAGCAGCTGGGATTATAGTACGCCACCACGCCTGACTGATTTTTCTATTTTTAGTAGAGACGGGGTTTCACCATGTTGGCCAGGCTGGTCTCCAACTGCTGACCTCAAGTGATCTGCCCGCCTTGACTCCCAAAGTGCTGGGATTACAGGCGTGAGCCACTGCACCCAGCTGGGTGACTTTTTTTATTGCCTGAGAAGGTTAAGTCTGCCTCTGAAATATTGTCAAGAAAACACAGTGTCAGGTCAGCTCTCCAGCAAAAAATCTTTCCTCCCAGTTATCAGGAGGAAAATATCTACTTGAATGATACTAGATTAAAGATAGAATCTGCTGTTTTCGGTGACCTTATGACATTTCAATCCTAATCCAAAGGATTTTTATTGAACTAGGTCACTAATAATCTGGTCAATGGAGAAGACAAAAAGAGCTGATCCTACAGAGATAATTCCCATCCAAGCAGAGAGAGAGATGGAGTGACTCATGCCAAGTCAGAAAGCCATTTTTGGGGGTATTTGGAAATCTATGGAGTGAACTTCCCAATGCTGTGGACATTGTTTGAGACCCTGGAGATGCTGCCTGTGTCACTGTGGGTTTCTCAGCTTCCAGCCGGGGAACTCCAGACTCCAGCCGGGGACAGCTGGGTGTGGAGGGGCGGATATGGAGGGAATGCCAGCAGCGCAAACAGCAGCTCTTCTCCAGGCTGGCGGACACATGGAAGGACAGCCTCATTCAGCCGCGAGCCAGAAATGCTCCAATTGTTCAGAAGACCCCGGGCGACTCAGCACCGGATATGAGCGTACATTCTGCCCGGAGGACCTTGTCAGGAGCCACGCGTGGCTCATCTGTTTTTGACACAGAGGAGGTATTGATGACCGGCCACTGATTTCAGAAGACAGAGAAGAGGTGCTTTCCTCTCTGGAAGGAGGGGAAAATTCGAAGCCAACAGTGCTCCAAAGAAGAAAGGAATCTGTTGTTCTAGAACTAAAGACGGGAAATGACAATCCGTCTCTTTAGACCTTTAGAGGAAAAAAAAAAAAAAAAAAAAAAAAAAAAAAGAAGGCATATTCCCAGCAGATCAGTAAAAGATGTAAGGAAAAGTTTTGGCAGACACCCCAGGAATAAATACGAGGAAGAGGTTAGAATTCTTCTTTATGATAAAAAGATATTTATTTCCTTGACAAATCCTCAGTGATGAATTCCTTACATAAAATATGTCCCAGGAGACCATGGGAAATAATGCCACTTTGCAGACTGCAGGATAAATGTGTCATCTCTGGGGACCGTTATAGAGAATTAAATGTGATTTTTAACATGAAAAAATGCATGCTTGGAGAACTTTTCATCAGGCTTAGAAATTTTAGAAATAAAATAGTTCATTTCAGAGAGCATTGAAATTGAAGCTCTTTGAAAAGTAAGCACCTTTTGATGGTGGCTGGAAGTCTCTGGAAGAGCTCTGCTTTCTGGCTAGACTCCATGGCTCACTGAACCTTGGTGAAGAGTGCAAATGTAATTTAACAGAGAGAGAGAGGAGAGAGGGGAAAAAAAAAAAAAAACTGAACATTCAATTACAAAAATTAGCAGCATCCAGTAAAATACCCAGTTGAAACTATGCTTTGTAAATCCTATAGTTTCCATTTCTTAGGCTGTGGAATGAGGGAGCTGTCCTATCTTCTGGCTCCAAGCTTGTTAGGCTACTGCAATACCAACGTTTGCAGATTAACTGAATTTCAGTCATCCTTGTTCTGTGCTCCCAGCAAAGGAGTACTGGAACAGAGGGCTGGCCTTAAATGGGAACAGAAAAATGCTTGTGGGAAGTGATAGTGATATCTCTTTTTCAGTATTTAAAATTTCATCACAGTCCTACCCAGTCAGGAGGCTGAGGCAGGAGGATCCGTTAAGCCCAGGAGTTTGAGGCTGGAGTGAGCTAGCATTGCGCCACTGCACTCAGGGTGATAGAGCGAGACCCTGTCTCCAAAAAAAAAAAAAGAAAAAAAAAATTATCATTGGAAAGTCATTCATTTAGGTTCCACATTGTCATTCGGTCCTAGTTCTCTTTAGTGGGCAAATATTCCTTTATTAGTAACACCTGAGGGCATAAATATAGTTGTGTAAATGACTGCTTTTATTTCCCCCAAAATAAGGGCAGAAAGGGATAACGATTCTGTCTCCCTCTCAATTTTGACTCAGGCCAGTCCTGCTCAAACACGTCCAGAACCATCCATTCCCCAGAAAGAGATTTCGCAGCTCTCCCCGGGCACACAGTCCAGCATAAACAAACTCTGGCACAGTCCGACTTTGGCTGCGCCCTGCGGCAGAGCAGAGGCTATGACCAAAATTAAGGCCCCTGGAATCCTGTCCATTGTTAGACCTAAAAGGAGAGGCCACAGGCCATGGGTAACAGAGAACTTTAAAAGGCCAGGAAGAGAGATATAGGGAGGAAAAGGAGGAAGGGCAAAAGAGAAGGGATGAAGGTAAAACCGAAAAATGTCGTGTGATTTATACCAGCACAAGGCAGTGAACTTTGAGCTGAACACAGCCGCCATCATGACATTGGCAGAGTCTATCGGCTCCCCTCTCTGTTTGGAGAGATGTCAGATAGCTGGCACCCTCATTGTTACATTAGTTATTAATAAACTTCCTTAACAATGGGAGGAAGTGCTAGCATTCAGAGAATGGGAGTGTGTCAACAGCTGAGGACTGAATGTAGACGGATCCCAGGCAATGCCGGGCCCACGTTTAACACAACCTGTTTTCTCCCAGAACGGAAAGGATTAGAGCCAGGGTACAATGACAGACGGCGGGTTTTGGTTCATTTTCTAGTTTTTAAACCCAAGATCCATCACCAGATTCTTCCCAATCTTGCTGACCACACTGCAGATGACTCAATGGACATCTCAGTAATCACATAGCCAAATTCCTATTTGAAAACACCACATATCCCTCAGTTTTGTAGAGAAGGGGTCATTTGTGGCCCTAGACTTTCAGTCAAGAAGCCAAGAGCAGCCTCATCATCCCATTTAATAAAGGCTGTTGTCCCATTTTTTCGTTTGGGTGGTTAATGCAACAAGCCACACATCCCTGCAGCACACTGGATATTTCCTAAGTCGGTTTGTGCTATTTTCTTTAAAAAGCCTGAGAACAAAAACTAACTCTCCTAACCCCCACTGAAATTGGAACTGCTCTCTGATGGCTGGGCCAGGTGTGGTGGTTCCCGCCTATAATCCCAGCATTTTGGGAGGCTGAGGCAGGCAGCTCACTTGAGCTCAAGTTCAAGACCATCCTGGCCAACATCATGAAACCCCATCTCTACTAAAAATACAAAAATTAGCCAAATGTGGTGGTGCACACCTGTAGTCTCAGCTACTCAGGAGGCTGAGGCAGGAGAATAGCAGAGAACCCGGGAGGCAGAGGTTGCACCAAGCCAAGATCATGCCACTGCACTCCAGACCGGGCAACAGAGCGAGACTCCGTCTCGAAAAATAGAATGAATGAATGAATGAATGAGCTGTTTTCTGATGGCAAATCCGCACAACAACACTTAGAACAAATCTTAGGCTCTTTCCCACTTTCAGACAAGCTATGAAGGGGCCATGTGTCTTCACCTACAATGATACACCCAATTACTGCTGCTTTTGTTGTTATTCCTTTTTTTCTCCCCTCCCATATTTTCTGGAATTTCAAGTAATACAAGATGGGAAGGAAGGAATAAACCCATTCAAATTCCTACAACATGGATTTTGGATTCTTTTTATAAAAAAAAAAAAAAACCCTGAACATGTCTTAACCAGATGGTTTGAATTCATAGTTGTCCTCTCAAACTGTACCTGAACCTTCTGGAAATGTGTTACCTGAAGACCTAGGAGCAAAAGCAATAGACGCAGCTACAAATGTGGAAGCAATCACCGGGCTGTCACAGGGCAGAGTGAATCCAATGTGCCCTGCCTACTCCCCTCCAATGGTCAATAACAGAGGCACTGAGCCCCTGCGCAGATGGATTCAGGACGCGGGTTCCACAACCTTCCTCCCATCTGAATGCCAGTCAGTCAGTGCTAGATGAGGCAGGGATTTCATTCCTTTTCTTCCATCACAGGCTTACAGCTCTGACTCAGATGGTTCACCATCTCTAAGGGTCTCCACTTAAATACAGGTCTAAAGGGTCTCACAGGGGACAGCTCTACAGATCACTACTGCGGGATTCAGGGCCCCGAGCTCAAGCCTTAATCAATCGCTTCAAGTTGAAATCATCGCCGTTGAGTCACCTGCAGTGTGATCAGCAGGACTGTCAAAAATCTGGCGACGGATCTCAGCTTTAAACAATAAAAATGAAGCAAAATCTACAGTCAACTATGTTGACTTTTTTATTTGAAATGCCAATCCATGGCTCAGGGCATTGGTAGGTATGGATATTGACTTCTTTACTTTTTATTTATTTATTTTTGAGACAGAGTCTTGCTCTCTCTCCCAGGCTGGAATGCAGTGGTGTAATTTCAGCTCGCTGTAACCTCTGCCTCCTAGGCTCAAGCAGCTCTCCTGCCTCAGCCTCCCAAATATCTGGGATTACAGGTGTGTAATTACATACCCGGCTAATTTTTATATTTTTGGTATAGACGGGGTTTCGCCATGTTGGCCAGGCTAGTCTCCAACTCCTGCCCGCCTTGGCCTCCCAAAGTGCTGGGATTACAGGCCTGAGCCATTGTGGCTGGCGTGGCTTCTTTAATAGGTATCAATGACATTCTTCATTTCTTTAGCATCTGAGGCCTCAGACACCAAGTACTAGACTTCAGCAATTTTAAAGGTAATTATGCATCCTTAAATAGGCAAACCACCTTCAAAGTTACTAATAGTTTATAAACATGTTTTTTTTTTTTTTTTTTTTTTTTTTAATCAATAAGCAGTACACAACTCTCTGCAGGAGCAGGGGCTGTAACTTTTTAAAATGCTGTGTATAGTACTTGGCAGAGTTGGGAGCTAGCAGAACGGTTTATACCACAGAACTGTTACAGTGTTGTGACATGGCTCAGACACACCATGATTTGGGTACAGATGAGGGTCGGAGGAATGAAAGATGACAAGGATGGACACTACTGCAGGAGGAGACTGACGCGACACAAACTTTAAAGGTCGCATACTAGTGTGATAAAGGCTTACAGTAGAATTTGGGAAAAAATACTGGAGGCAGATCCTATGGGAGGTACCAGCAAGGGCCAAGGTACCATACACTCTAGGAACATAGAAGATTAGAAGATTCTCTTTTTTTTTTTTTTTTTTAAGAGACAGGGTCTCACTCTGTCACCTAGGCTTTAGTATAGTGATGCCATCATAGCTCACTACAGCCTTGAACTCCTGGGCTCACGTGATCCTCCAGCCTCAGCCTCCCAAGTAGTGGGAAATACAAGTATGCACCACCGTGTCCAGCTATATTAAAAAGATTTTTTCTTTTTGGTACAGATGGGGTATTGCCATGTTGCCAAGGCTGGTCTGGAACTCCTGGCTTCAAGTGATACCCACATCGCCCCTCCCACCACCTCCGCCGGCCTCGGCCTCCCAAATAGGCGTGAGCTGCTGTGCTGGGCTGAAGATTTCTAAAGCACAGCACACGCAGGAGTCTTACTAGTATCCTTCACAATTTATTTTAATTTCAGTAACTGTGCATCAAACACCTATTGAGTGCTGGGTACTGGGCAAGTGCTAGAAAAGAAAATTCTGAAATGGTGACTAGTTCCTCAAAATGCTTTTAAGGAACAATTATTAGATACTATCTAACGAGGAGGTGAAAGAGAGAAAACAATTGACCAAACTGGATACTGGGTTATATGTATCACCTTTTCTGAATGAACATCAGAAAATAAAATCCGGCAAGTGTAGTAAGAAGAGTGTTAACAATCAGAGCTGTCCTGGAATTGCAAGCAGCGGGGCTTGTCCTCTTTGTGGGAACACACTCTAGGCAAGAGGGCAGAAAGGTAGGAAGAAGTGGGTGGAGATGAGCCAGCCACCTAGATCTTCAGGCCAAGGCTGGATTTCCCCACTGCAAGGGATGTGGAATCGGCCCCTTCCAGATGGCACTGCCAATGCTTTCATCAGGGGAAAGCTTTATCCTCCTGGTGCAAGGAAACATGGGCAGCCGTCAGCCATCCCAGTGGGAGGGAGAACAAGATCTAGGGGTGCTAGAAATTCCCTTTGTTCCCTGATGGAATGTTTCCTGTTTGTGGTGTGTCCCTCCACTGTCTAGGCTCTCCTAAGTCACAGGAGGTGGGTGTGGGGCACCCCAAAGAGCCTCCACCCTGGCATTAAAGGATGTTTTTCAGGCTCAAACTTGCAGGGCTGGTAGGAGTGGGACCTGCCCTCGGCTTGAGTCATGAGGCTTTCTCGCCAGGGTTTCTTCTTGCTCAGCTGTGCAGCTGCAGAAAAGGCTGAGGGCACTGAAGCTGACAATGGGAGCTGCTCTGCAAGTAGCCCCAGCTGCTACTACTAACTCCTAATAGCCTGGGGCCCCGGTGCTGAATGATGAAGCATTTGAAGATCAATTCAATGTCTTGGTATACCCATGCTTATCTATTAGGTGTACAGGTGGATTAGGCAGGAAGGTTTTCTTAGGATTTCTCTTCTAGCCCACCAGGTTGATTAGCAATGTCCAGCCTGTGGGCAGTCATAGAGAGGTACTGCTTTCGAGTCTTAAAGACGCTTGGATTTCATTTCTCTGTGTGTGTGTGTGTGTGTGAGACAGAGTCTTGCTTGTTGCCCAGGCTGGAGTACAGTGGCATGATCTCAGCTCACTGCAACCTCTGCCTCCTGAGTTCAAGTGATTCTCCTGCCTCAGCCTCAAAAATAACGGGGATTACAGGTGTGCACCACCATGCTGGCTAAGTTTTGCATTTTTAGTAGAGATGGGCTTTCACCATGTTGGCCAGGCTGGTCTCAAACTCCTGGCCTCAAGCGATCCACCTGCCTTGGCCTCCCCAAGTACTGGGATTACAGGCGTGAGCCACCACGCCCAGCCAGATTTCATTTCTGATGGATGCGTGATGTCAATTTCATCTCAGGAGGTTTGGGGCTCCTGTTCACAACGTCATCCATCGCTGCTATTAAGGTAAATTGTTGCCTTGGTGCCCTCTGGAGTCTGCCAGATACACAGGGGCCAGTGCAGATGGACGAGGACACGGGCTTAAAACTGGACATACTTGGGTTCTATGATCCTGCACAACACACCCACTTCAAGCTTGTCCCTTCCTCAGCAACGAGAGTCTCTTCAATTCAAGTGTCTAGACCGGCAGCATCAGCCTCACTTGGAAACTTGTTACAGGTGTAAATTCTCAGGCTCCCGTCAGACCCTCAGAATCAGGAGCTCCAGAGATGTTTTGACAAGACCTCTAAGCACTTCCAATGCACGCCGAAGTTTGAGAACCACTGAGCTTCAAGAATCCAAGCTGAAGTCAGCCAGATTCCCTGTGCTAAGGACGAAGGTGGGCTGAATAGACGCAGCCTCTCTAATCTGACACTGGGTTTTCCCGGGGTTAGGAAAAAATGATTGGAGGTTGTGTTTAAAACACAAACAAGGTGTTGGCTCTGACTCTGCTCTGGGTCATTCAGCAGGAGACTGGGAGCGGCTGTAATTCGAGGTAGGGGTCTCGGGCTTTGAATTTCATTCTTTTTGATCCTTGAAGACAACATTCTCTGTAGTCTTCATGGCAAACTCCCAAGCCTCAGAAAGAATGAGTGTTAAGCCCATTTTTTTGGATGTCACATTTTTGAAGAACCTAAGGCAAGGGGGGGTGACAGTGAATCCCAGGTGATGTGGCAGAGGCAGATCTAGGTTTATGAGGCTTGAAGCTTATATAATTTAAGTGGTTTTTTTTTTTTTTTTTTGAGGCAGAGTCTTGCTCTGTGGCCCAGGGTGCAGTGGCACAATCTCTGCTCACTGCAACCTCTGCCTCCTGGGTTCAAGTGTTTCTCCTGCCTCAGCCTCCTGAGTAGTGGAATTACAGGTGCACACCGCCACACTCAGCTAATTTTTGTATTTTTAGTAGAGATGAGGTTTCACTATGTTGGCCAGACGGGTCTCTAACTCCTGACCTCAGGAGATCCACCTGCCTCGGCCTCCCAAAGTGCTGAGATTACAGGCTTGAGCCACCACACTGGCCTTTAGCAGTTCTATTTAAGAAAAATAACACAAAATGTATTATGTTCACAGATTTTATGAAAACACATGACTGTGTGAACACACTGCTAAGGTCCCCTCAGGGCCTCAGCCTGTCCAAGGTGGGGCCCTGAACTTAACGCTCCACTCACCAGAACAGTAACCTCGTCTCTCAGTCCAGGAAGGATGTCTGTCCTCTCTCTGGTCCTTTAAACTTTTTCCTGGCTATGATTGGATCACACCAGCCCAGAAGCTAATGAGACAATTTTTAGCTCCTCTTCCTCTCCTGCCTTTTCCTTTTTGTTATTGTTTACAGCCACTATATATAGTAATATAAATTATCAGGGAAGACTTCTTGCCTTCTTAGCATGGCTCAGAGACAGCTGCACGGTTCCTACATCAATCAGGTTTTTTGTCATGTTGCACTTTTCTTTTTGTTTTGTTTTTTGAGACAGGGTCTCGCTCTGTCACCCAGGCTGGAGTGCAGTGCATTGCTCACTGCAGCCTCAATCTCCAGGGCTCAGCGCTCCTCCCTACTCAGCCTCCCAAGTAGCTGGAACTACGGGTGCTGTGCCACCACACCTAATTTTTTTTTTTTTTTGGTAGAGATGGGGTCTCACTATGTTGCCCAGGCTGGTCTTAAACTCCTTGGCCTCAAGTGATTCTCCAGCTTCGGCCTCCCACAGTGCCGGGATTACAGGTGTGAGCCACCATGCCTGGCCACAATGCACTTTTCTAACATTTCCAAACCACAGCTGCCTGCCTCCCTCCCTCCTTCCTTCAAACCCACTCCTCCTCCTGCCATTTCAGTGAATGGCACCCCCCTTTTTAAGTCAGCCTGATCCAGGACCTTGGAACTCCTTTGTCCCTCCCAACATCAAAAGACAAAATGACTTGGCCAAGGCTGGCGGAAGTGGACGGCGGAACCAGATCTCTGACTCACAATTTCAAAAGGCCCTGAATGGAGAAACCATGCCCTGTGACACGATGGAGAGAGCATTCTGCATTTTTAAAAGCCGGAAAAACCCACCTGGGAGTAGAATGCAGTGTCTCCTGGCACCAGATCCTGAAATTCACAACACACGAGTGGGTACGTGAGCGGACACCACTTGTCCACCCTTGTACCTGACATTCCCGACACCTTGCCACTGGCATTCTGAAAGGCTCTGGGGGGTACCTGAAGACACTTAAGTGTGACCAGCAGGCCTTCTTGCACTGCGTGGTTCTACTGATTTTTTTTTTTTCTTCCCTTCCACTATTTGATTCTTCAGAGCAGTTTTCTCAGATTCGCATTTGGATCCCAACCTTGGTCTGGAAAGCAGAGCCAGCTTTGGAGCAGCTCGTCCAGCAGTCTCCCCACCTTCCTGGGTCCCCTCTGGGGTCCCAGCCATGCTCGGGGGGCGTCCCTCCAGCTGGCCTCTGCCTACCTGAAGACAGCAGGCTGCCGCTGCTGCCACTGATGATCTTGCCCTTGCTGCCCATGTTGGCCAGCTTCGAGGTCTTCAGCGTCCCCGTCTCGGTCAGGTCGATGGCGATCTCACTCAGGCTGCGTGCCGCATGGATTTTGGACTGGAATGGAAAGGGAAGCAGGTCAAAGATGTGACGCTCACCTTGCGGAGGGGACAGTCATCCCTCGCCTGCCCCTGCTCACCGTCTTGACATTCCGCAAAGGGACTTATCTCCCTGACTGACGTGCAGCATTTTTGTTTGCATCCCTTGGCCTAATCATTAATCACCAAAACTCTCTGCAAAGAGCAGAGGCAGCTCGAGAGCTGCACCGAGGGAGGATGTTCTAAGCCTCTGATTCTGTAGGCTGCACTGCGGTGTGCTTAAGACAATGTCCTGATTTAGGAAAAGTGACAATCTCGTTGAACCTTATTATTCCCAGCCACAAAACAGTGTAGATGCCACTCAGCACCCAGGGGGTGGTTCGGGTCAAAGGAGAGAAAGTGTGGGAAGGGTGTTCCTTCCCTCCCAACTCCCGTCCTCCCTTCTTCCTCGTCTTCCTGGCACACAGCTCTCAATAAACACCATGGTTATAATTATTTGGTGCTGGGCCGGGCGCGGTGGCTCAAGCCTGTAATCCCAGCACTTTGGGAGGCCGAGACGGGCGGATCACGAGGTCCGGAGATCGAGACCATCCTGGCTAACACGGTGAAACCCCGTCTCTACTAAAAAAATACAAAAAAAAAACTAGCCAGGCGAGGTGGCGGGCGTCTGTAGTCCCAGCTACTTGGGAGGCTGAGGCAGGAGAATGGCATAAACCCGGGAGGCGGAGCTTGCAGTGAGCTGAGATCCGGCCACTGTACTCCAGCCTGGGCGACAGAGCCAGACTCCGTCTCAAAAAAAAAAAAAAAAAAAAAAAATTATTTGGTGCTTAAACAAGGAGGATAAAATGGTTTTCAGCATTGTGAAAGACATAAGAGATTTAAGCCTCTTAAATGGTTTGCCATGTGGTCACAGAAAGTTTAGCTGATGGAGAAGTGATGATGGTTCTCCAGCTTGGGCAACATAGCAAGATCCCATCTCTACAAAAAATAAAAAAATTAGCCAGGTGTGGTGGTGCATGCCTGTAGTCCCAGCTACTTGGGAGACTGAGACAGGAGGACTGCTTGAGCCCAGGAGTTGGAGGCTGCAGTGAGGTGTGATTGGACCACTGCACCCCAGCCTGGGCAACAAAGTGAGACCCTCTTAAAAAAAAAAAAAAAAGAGAGAAATGACAATGACAGCTCTTTAGACTTGCAATCACAGGGTGCATGATTGTGTAAAAACTGCTCATTTGGATTCTGGGGTCCCACCAATGAACGTGTGACATGGTGCTTTACTTGTATTTTGACACCTAAGTGCATATGCAAGACATTCCCTTTAATCCACATTGATTGGCTCTATTTGGTTAGAAGTCACAGCAGGAGAGAAAAATTAGAAAAAAGGTGTGTGTTTGCATTTACATTCCTAAAAGCAGTGGTTTTTATTTTTATTTTTTATTTTTTGGAGACAGAGTCTCAGTCACCCAGGCTGGAGTGCAGTGGCCCACTCTTGGCTCACTGCAACCTCCGCCTCCTGGGTTCAAGTGGTTCTCCTGCCTCAGTCTCCTAAGTAGTTGGGATTACAGGTGTCCACCACCATGCCCAGCTAGTTTTTGTATTTTTAGAAGAGACGGGGTTTTGCCATGTTAGCCAGGTTGGTCTCAAACTCCTGACCTCAAGTGATCCGCCCGCCGCAGCAGCCCAAAGTGCTGGAATTATAGGCATGAGCCACTGTGCCCAGCCAAAGCAGTGGTTAAAGCAGTGGTTTTTATAAGGCTATCTGCTCCAGTTTCCACCTTTGGTAGTGACAACGTGTTTACATTTCCCACACGTGTGTCAAATGTCTGCTTGTTTTCTTCTTCAGGAAATCAACTTTTCGTGAGTGTGCTTGGGCAACAGGCTTTGCCAGTACGCTGAACTTCATGAAAACAACTAGAAATGGTCACTTGCTCATCTGTCCTTTCTGTGGCCACCGTCTACAGCACACGCATGGGTGGAACTGGGTGAAGTTCATCATTGTAGCTTCCTGCCTGGCCTGTGGAACGCAAGGTCTTTCCTACACAGGAGAAAGCAGGTGTGGGGACAGTGGCGAAGGCTGTGGAGGGGTGTGGACCCACCACTCCTGGATGTCCTGCGTACAGCCTTCCTTCCGTGCCCAGGGGCCCTTACTGTCCAGCCAGGGCTGTCTGAACGCCTGCAGCTCTGCGCTTCCTCTGCCCTGGATGCTGCTGTCCACACTGGCGAGGACAACTTCCGACCTCATGTTAACATGACGGAAGTCCGTGGGCTGGAGGAAATGCTGAGACATGGTGCTTGTTTTCTTCACCTGGTGTGAACTGTCTTCTTCCTCCTCCTCCTCCCCACCCCGTGGGCCTTTCCTCGACTTATGCTTCCTTCCTAACCTCAACATTTTTCCTTGCATTCAGACCCAGGTCGACTTCCTCAGGCGAGTTTTCTTGTTCATAAAACAACCCTGGCTGCCAGGCCCTGGAAGGATTTTGGCTTGGCGCAGAAGGAAGGAAAAGGGCCTTTGATTTCAATTTGACACAGCCTATCAATTGCACCCATCTGGTTGAGTTTTACCCTCTAAGCAAGCATGGCGAGTACAATCCATGACTTCCTTTCTTACTGCACCACTCTGTTACGGAGACCCAGGTTTTAATAAAAAGTAGCCCACTCCCAAACGGTGATGTAACATTAACTCACGGAGGCCTAGACCAATTCAGCACTGGGTGAAGGGTCTGGGCTCTGAAGTCAGAATGACCTGAGTTAGAGCCGGGCGTGGTGGCTCAAGCCTGTAATCCCAGCACTTTGGGTAGGCCGAGGTGGGTGGATCACTTGAGGCCAGGTATTTGAGACCAACCTGGCCAATATGGCAAAACCCTGTCTCTACTAAAAATACGAAAATAAGCTGAGAGTGGTGGTGCCCGCCTGTAATCCCAGCTACTTGGAAGGCTGAGGCAGAAGAATCTCTTGAACCTAGGAGGCGGAGGTTGCAGTGAGCTGAGATCACGCCACTGCCTGATCTCATTCCAGTCTGGGTGCTAGAGTGAGACTCTGTCTCAAAAAAAAGACCTGAATTAGAACCTTGGCTCTTCCCAGTGAATCACTATCGGACTTTGACCCTTCACCTTCCAGATCCTCAGATACGTGTTTGTAAAATGGAGGTCTTAAAATCCACATCCCAGAGTTGAGATAACTAAAGTAGATAATCTATGTAAAGGCCATTGCAGTAAGAATAGGATCTGCATTAGGGCCTGGCTGTAATTTGCTAACCCAGGTTAGACTCATGGCCCAACCAGATATTTAGAGGACCTCATAAATCACACGAAAAACTTGTCCCCCTTGTCATACCAGAACTCTTGCCACACATCATTCTTAAAACAAAAATATGGAAACAAAAGGCATCCTTCCTAAAAGAGACTAGATTCCTGGAAGCTTTAGGAAGCCACTGGATTTTTTTTTTTTTTTTTTTGAGACAGAGTCTCACTCTGTTGCCCAGGCTAGAGTGCAGTGGCACGATCTCGGCTCACTGCAACCTCTGCCTCCTGGGTGTAAGCAATTCTCCTGCCTCAGCCTCCCGAGTAGCTGGGACTACACGTGGGGGGCACCACGCCTGGCTAATTTTTGTATTTTTAGTAGATACGGGGTTTTGCCATGTTGGCCAGGCTCGTGTCAAACCCCTGACCTTAGGTGATCCGCCCGACTCAGCCTCCCAAAGTGCTGGGATCACAGCCATGAGCCATTGCGCCTGGCCTGGATTCTTTCTAGAATGGAAATATCACAGTGACATTACAGACTCGGTGGAGAGGACCGGGAGGACATGGGTGTTGTCGGGGAGAGTCTCTCTTTGCAAAGTCAGGTCTCTGGGCCGACCTTAAGGCGTCCCCAGACTCCGGAACATTTTGCTCTGGGAGTCTGGCCTGATACACGTGACTCAGTCTTCTGACTGATACTGTGGGAACAAAACTTCAATGTCCCTGTCCCCCTTTGACCCTAAATAAAATGGAGAACTGCATCAGGGAGAAAAAAAAAAAGCATTAGGAAGAAGGAAAGACGTTTGGATTGGGGGCCAATTCAAGAAGTCCCCTACTCTGAGTTGAGAGGGAGAAGTGCCTAATGTTGACTCTAAACATTTTGAACTTTCAAATATTTTCCTGCAAAGTCTCTAAGACATTCCTTAGCTCTGGGCTTCAGAGGCTGCTGGGATCTAGCAGACAACATTTCTGATCTCTGGGGTCAGCATAGAAGTGAACAATTATAATTGGTGCCTGTGCAGCTTCTCATTCTGAAGGAGCTACAAATAACCAACCAGCACAGCCTCCCTCTGCCCTGTCTTAGATGGTAGAATGGTTTCTTGATGCGTATGTGTGGAGAGCTGATGGAGGGAGGAAGAGCAGCGGGGGGAGAGACAGGCAGAGAGAAAGGAGGAGAGAAGGAGAGATTTCCTTAAATGATTTGCACAGTGATCCTGGAAGAAGAAAATAACCGAGTATCAGGGAAGCCCCTGAACGCTCCTGGCTCCCCACCCTTGCTGACTCAAATGACTAGACTGCACTGGTCTCTCTGGGGTTGATAAACACCATTTAGGAGGCCTGGGCTTTGCTGAAGCTCTTCAGAGAAAGGAAAGGTTGGCATGTCCCAGGACAGTAGAATGTGAGCAGTGACCAGGATGCCAGCCAGAACTGGCTGCCTAGAAATATTACGAAGCTCTCTGTCCCAGCCCTGTCGGCCATCGCTCACCCGGAGGCCGTGTTGCCCATCAGAGATGAATCACATCACTGTTCTATAAAGAACATTCTGGAAACAAAAAGGTGTTGTAATTCCCAAAGGGTATGTCATCATCTCTGATTTAATTTGGGGACCTTTTAGAGAATTTAAACTTCATGCAAGTGTTGGCCAGGGATAGTATGCTCGATGAACAATGACATTAGTAAAAGATGGCACGTGTTTCCTCAAGCAAGTTCACAAACGTGGTGCCATTTGACCAATCACTAATTGAGGTCAGGAATTTCCTTTGGGGAAGGAAAGCACCAGTGATGAAAGATGCACCCAGGGTACCAGAGCCGGAAAAGAGGCCTCCAGTTCCCATGTAGAGGGTCGCGATCCTCACCTATCACAGCAGACTGGGGAACTGGTTCCTGTGAGAAGTGTGAGGGCTCTCGGGCATATGTGAGCATGCCAGGCTTCCTGGGAAATGTTCTCTTCCTCCTCCTGGGAGTGTGGGCATTTTCTTCAGTCCCCAAGGGGGTTACTTTTACAAAAGGGACAGCTGAAACATTCCTGATGCTATGGGCATTTGGTTTTGCCTCCTAAAAGACACGTCCTGTTACTAAGTCATCTACAATAATTCTTTTTTCTTTTTTTTTTTGAGATGGAGTCTCACTCTGTCAACCAGGCTGGCGTGCAGTGGTGTGATCTCAGCTCACTGCAACCTCTGCCTCCTGGGTTCAAGCAATTCTGCCTCAGTCTCCCCAGTAGCTGAGATTACAGGTGCCTGCCACGATGCTTGACTATTTTTTAATTTTTAGTAAAGACAGGGTTTCCTCATGTTTGCCAGGCTAGTCTCGAACTCCTGACCTCAAGGGATCAGCCCTCCTCAGCCTCCCAAAGTACTGGGATTACAGGCATGAGCCATGGCACCTGGCCAATAATTTCTTTTTGAGATGTACTTGCTGTGTCAGTGAGTTGACCTGTTAGCCTGTTGAATAACAAGGCTTGCCAACTGCAGGAGACCGTCTTCCAGGGTGTGGTGGGAAAGCTATAAAACAAGCTTCTTGAGATGCTCAAGAGACCCCCTATGCAAAAACCAGAGCAGAGAGGAGGAGCTTAAACAGCCAACGCTGTGCTATCCTCAAGGCGAGATACGTGTTTTCCTCTGTCCACACTGTGGTACAGTGAGTGGGGGGTCTGCCCTCAAGGGGAATTGGCAGTGGGGTTCAGGAGCATTGCCCAATCCCCTAACCCGCAGCATCCATCACCCAACCACAGAGGATGAAATCAATGTTCTCAGGTGTCCACCTCCAACTCTTGCACCCGGACAGCAAAACCCTGACACCCACCCCCGTGTCAATATTGAGCATGAGCCAAAAACACTTTGGCCCCATTTCTTTTGATCTAATCGAACTTCAAATTCTTGTGTTAGGACTAGGACCCATCATTGCCAGGAGAGCTGTGGAGAATACTCTCATTATTCCTAACAACAGAAATTCTCTGTCCTGTACTCATTCATCCCGGAAAATGACCAAAAAGGGGGTCAGAAAGAAGTAGAGGACAAAATATTTTACAAAGGAGAAAATGATGGCTGCCGGGGACAGACCCCAATTTAAAACTGAATTATAACTAAAAGGATTGTTTCATTTCTTCCTGTTCTCTTTTTTTTTTTTTCTTTTAGTAGAGAAGAGGGTCTATGTTGCCCAGGCTTGTCTCAAATTCCTGAGCTCAAGTGATCCTCCTGCCTTGGCCTCCCGAAGTGCTGGGACTACAGATGTGAGCCACTGTGCCCAACTCTGTCCTCTTTTCTCTTATCACCTCTGCCTTGATCCCCAACTCGCGCACTCTCCTCTTCCCCAGAGAGAGAGAAACCCCTTAAAATATGGATAAGATGGCAAAAGAGAAAGAATCGTAGAGGGCACCGATTCAGTGACCCTTGTGCCCAGTAAGTGGAGCGTCCTGCCACCTTCTCCCAAGAACTCACACGATGGAGGGAAATCCTCAGTAACTGCTAGAAATCACTAGCCCAGGGGCCCAGGGTGATCTCAGTCTGTATTCCCCAAGCCAAAGCCAGCAGGATCTTGACAGAAGCTGCAGGGCCATCTTGGCAGGGCTCTTCCCCTGAGGGAGAATGAGTGGGAGCGGCTTGTGGGGGGCTGACAGGGGAGTCTGGAGAGACAGGGCTGGAGGAAGAGGGGGCAGAGTGTTGATATAAGCCCTATGTGAACCAAGGAGACGTCATCCTCTCACCCACCAGAAAACACAGCTGCGTGCCCAGAGTCGGGGGTGGTGACATCTCCTTGGAGGAGGAGGAGGACTGTTTACCAAGGCCCCAGGCTCTAGGTCTACCTTAGTGAAACAGGGCGGTTGCCTTTTTTTTTTTTTTTAACGTTTCCAGTTTTGCATTAAAAAAAAAAAAAAAAGGACTTGGCAGTTGGAACCGCCTGCAGGTTTTCACAGCAATTACCCTAAACAGTTAGGTGGTGTCTATCCCTTGAGAACGATTACTTTTTTCTTTTCAAAAGGAAGATAGTACAGCACTGTTTAAACACCAAAAAGGGCTTGCCTTCACACTGCCAGGGGAGTCTCCCGAGGGCCAAAAGCACAGTGGGGATTCCTCAAAAGGGGCCTACCCGGCTGTAGTCAGCAGCTTGAGCGCTGGATGGTAGTCAGAGCCCCCTGGACCAAGCTGCATGGAATGTGCCCTCTTGAAGAGCTGGTCTCAATCCTCCCACCTGTAGCCCTAAGAGGCAAGCCTGTACCTGTGCAAGGTACGGACCTGGGCAAGGGACATGGTACTTCCCCAACCCGTCCGATTCTCATTCCTAAACTGAGAGAGGCAGACAATGGCCCAGGCTGCTCTGAAGCTGGCTGAGGGCTTGGTGAGAGGTCTGGTCACTCACCTTACTCTGCTTCCTGTCCAGATAGAACTGATGTTGGCTTATGGCCATAGCCCAGATGGACTTGATCAATGCCGGACATGCATACCACGTGTGCACTGCAATGCCGCTGTGCCCAAACGTCCTCCTTGTCACCGAAGCCCTGGGGAAGCAAGAATCACAAGGTTCAAACCCATTTCTGTTGAGAGAAACCATTTCTCAGTCAACAGCTTCTGTAGAGAATCCGCTGGGTCCTAGAAGCCCTGGCGGAAAGGTGACAGCTGAGTTCTCACACACACCTAGACACACACACACACACATGCGCGCACACCTCAGAGACACTGGCTGGCAAAGGCCACCTTCTGATTTTCTGACTCCCTAGAGTTGAGAATTTGGCCAAGTCTCGGCCTTGTCTAGGATAAGATGGGTCATTCTAGGTCACTGGATGGTCCTTTTTCGATCCTGGACCTGGCACTGGGCCCAGACAAACTTCGCAGACAGGAAAACCTTCAATGATGATCCCTGTGAGACAGGAAATGTGCCTGCAGTGGGGATGAGTAAATTATTTTCTAATCACCACAGGCTACACTGTCCCAGGGAATCAGGACTTCTTCCATAACTAACCCAATGTTCCTTGAAGATTTGGTGATCAATTTCCAATCTATTCAGAGAGCAGGGAGGGTACAAACAATCAGGAGAGGTAAGGGAGAGAGAAATGTGCCCACCCCCAATTCCCCCAACCTCTGTCTATACTTTTTTTTTTTTTTTCAGATGGAGTCTTGCTCCGTCGACCAGGCTGAAGTGTGATGGCGCGATCGATCTCATCTCCCTGCAACCTGCGCCTCCGCCTCCCAGGTTCAAGTGATTCTCCTGCCTCCGCCTCTGCCTCTGCCTAAGTAGCTGGGATGACAGGTGTCCACACCACGCTGGGCTAACTTTTTGTATTTTTAGTAGAGACAGGGTTTCATCAGGCTGGTCTGGAACTCCTGGCCTCAGGTGATCCACCTGCCTTGGCCTCCCATAGCGCTTGGATTACATGCGTGAGCCACTGTGCCTGGCCCTGTCTATACATTTTTAAACCTACATGGAGTAATCAGACTTTAAAAGTGAAAACAGGAACTGCTGATCTCCATGTAATCCACCACATTCATGGAGTTAGGAGGACTTATATGGTCATGCTCTTAGTGAAGTATATTTTATAGGATAGGCAGATTATTTTGCAAATGAAATCTGAGAATGTGTGTTTGCATGTGTGTGCGCGCAAATGTGTGACAAGTTGATGGGAAGGTGGGCTGGGATTTGGGGCATTTTACCTGGACATCAGAAACAAAATGTGTGTTCTCAAGACTAACATATCTAATTTGGAAGAAACCTGGGGGTGATCAGCACTTGCAAATAGTAACATTTTTTTTCATGGCTAATTTTCCCTTTAAGAAAACAAACCTGCCAGGCAATATCTTACTTTGGGGGCGCTAAAGATTTAAAGTGGAGTCTTCTTCACCCTCACTTTTAAGGAGAAATTCAAATCTGGTGGGTAATGACACTGAGTCTACACAGGTTTTTTCTCCCTTCGGTTCAAATAAAAGTGAAGAGAAAAAAAAAAACCCAGCACGTGAAAGAGCGCACAGTTGAAAATAATTGAAAAAAGGAGCCAGTGAGAGTGAGGGGGGATCCCTCCCCGGTCTCGCTAAATTTAAAAGAAAACAGGGATCTGTGCTCCCAGCTTGGCTTCCATAGCAGTTGCTGCTCTTGGAAATAAATGAATGGCTTTTTCCCCCCAGAAAAGCTGAATGAGACAAGAAAAGTATCTTGAAAGGTGGTGCAAGGCTAGGTACCGCCATTTCTCAGGTACCGGGAGGGCGGAAGAGGTAAGTGGCTGGTCAGGTCCGGGTAGTTCCCCAGAGCGTCTAATTCAGATACTCAGAGTTCTTCTCCTGCTCTATTACTACTTTATCTCCTTTCCTCATCTTTTGCTTCAGGCCCTTCCTATTTTGCCCAAACCTTAGAAGTGAAATGTTGGCCCAGCCTGGAGAAGCTCAGGAATGAAGCTAAGCATTGAGTTAGGACGCCCAGGGGGAGAAAGTGCACAGTATTTGTCTGGTACGCCACAGGGAATGGTTCAATCACACCTGAGCCCATCGGCCCAGAAAGCAGCCTCTGCCCTCAATGATTCCCATCAATTACATCTTCATTAAATGACTGCATCTGGCGCTGCCCATCCTATTACCTTGGTTCTGACTCCCTGCCTGGCTTGGGGGAAGGGCTGAGCCTGGAACACCAAACTAATATGAGGCCAATCACATTCCCCTTCCCTAACCTCAAACAAGCAAGGCCACAAGCAATAGGACGACACATTCAACTTAAAAAGCACCACAAGGTTCATTTCAAAGTAACTGGAAGAGAGGACGTGCAATGATACCAACGTAAAAATAGTCAACCCTGAGGCAGGCGGATCACGAGGTCAACAGATCGAGACCATCCTGGCCAACATGGTGAACTCCCGTCTCTACTAAAAATACAAAAATTAGCTGGGCGTGGTAGCGCACACCTGTAGTCTCAGCTACTTGGGAGGCTGAGGAAGGAGAATTGCTTGAACTTGGAAGGTGAACTTGGAAGGCCGAGATCGCACCACTGCACTCCAGCCTGGGGACAGAGTGAGACTCCGTCTCAAAAGAAAAAAAAAGTAAACACTCAAGGCCGTAGATACCCCACATACCCTGCCTTGATCATTCCGTGTTCTATGCAGGTAACACTCACACGTGGCTCATGAATACGTGAAATACAAGAGAAAACTATCAATACAAGAGAAAAAAGGCACCACTAGGATGTGAAAAAGAGAACTGAATGCAAGAAAGACCTTACAGCTCATAGCTCTGGCTCTGCCACCATGCTAAGTAACTGACCTGAAGCCATTTCCTTCCCTTGTGTGTCTTTAATGCTGAAGTCATCCCGGGTCTCCACCTCCGGCCTCCCTGGGCCTCTCCCCCATTCCTGCAGGGCTAACTCGGTGTACTCCGAGCCAGTGTGCCTGGGAGGAGACACATCCGCTCCTACCTCTGGGCTCCTCCAACTCCCACTTCCCTCCAGCCAGACCCTCCCTCATTTCTTTATCCTAATTGAGAAGCTCCCACCTGACATTTATATCACCCTGAGGGCCCACCACGTGGCTTTAATCCTAGTTACCCCTCCAGGTCCCACTCAGACCTCTCCTTCCTGGTAAGCCTCTCCCTTCCTGACCAGCCAGGTCTCTGGCGACCCCGTCCTTCACCCTTCATGGCCCACGATATCTGGCCCTTCTGTACAGTAGAGAAAGTGCATAAGCTCCGGGGCCAGACCTCCTAGGTTCAAATCCTGCCTCTCCTGTATACTAGCTACTTGTCCTCTAGAGCAGGTTCGTTTGTTTCCTGTGACATTCCATGAGTTCCTTCTTCTCGGCAGGTTCCAGGCAGTGGCTCACGCCCATAATCCCAGCACTTTGGGATGCCAAGATGGGAGGATCGTTTTAGCTCAGGAGTTTGAGACCAGCCTGGGCAACACTGTGAGACCCAGTCTCTCAAAAAAGAAAAAAAAAAAAATTGCTCGGTATGGTGGTGTGTGGCTGTAGTCCCAGCTACTCGGGAGGCTGAGGTGGGAGAACTGCTTGAGCCTGGGAGGTGGAGGCTGCAGTGACCTATGATGGCACCACTGCATTCCAGCGTGGGTGACAGAATGAGACCCTGTCTCAACAACAACAAAGAAGTTCCTTCTTCTGCCTGTCTTCTCAGCTACACTAGAAGATCGCTAAGGAAGAAGACCCTGCCCTGACTTCCTTCCTTCCCTGGCCACAGCTGACACGGCACCTGAACAGGACACAGAAGCTTCGCAAGAAACATGACATTGATCACTGCTGTCTAATAGGCGATGGACCCACTGAAGAGTAACATGTGAGGTCTAGATTCTTTCCTATATCCCTGGGCCACGGGAAAGAGAATTTAGTAGTACTCACCGACAGGGTGACAGACGCAGGGAGAACACAAACACACATGCGCAGATAGACGCATGAGTGGTTAAAGGATTTGTCCAAGGTGCCTGGGTGTTCACTGAATTCCCAGCAGAGCACAGGCGTGGAGGGGGGTCTGTTCCCTGCGCTCAGCCCCTCAGATTACCCGGCCCCTCATTTTTATCCTTTGGAGCATCCCCTTTCTGCATCTGACCCATTGTGGCAAAGTTCATTTCACTCTTTTTGTACTTAAATTTCCCCTCCTCTTATATGCCTAAGAACCTGGTCCAGTTCAGTTCACCTGAAAAATGAACAGTGAGTTTCTTCTTGGCTGGAATATTATTTTTGAAATCTCCCTGCCTGCCCTGCTTGGCCTGCACAAATGGATCTGTGCTCCGTGGAGTGGGGCTTCTGGCCACGAAACCCCTTCAGGTCCCTGAGAAACACTGGATAAAATATTTTTGTTAAAGGCTACCATCTTCACCTGACTGCAGAGAGGCAGTAGCTCTCAGCTGCTCTCCACTAACTATTCCTGTAGTAACTGTGGTGCTGAGATAAGCTTCTCCCCTACACAGGAGTGGCTGTTTCAGGGAGATTACCCTGGAGGGCAAGCACGGCTTCATTCCTACCGGGTTATCATGGGCTGCAGGAACAGGGGCTACTGCACAGGTCCAAGCCCTCGCACTGGGTGGGGTAACTCCCAGTCTCCCTCCTGTCCAGAGCTCATGGGGAGGTACCGCAGCTTGTTTTGAGTGTCAGAAGCCATGTGTGAGCTGGAATTGGTGCCAAGTCCTCTTTCTAAGCCCAGGGCTGGAGCGTCAACAGCGCCTAAAATCCACTTTTGTTCCTCTGTAGAGTCTGATGTTTTCTGCATCTCCCCGGGGCTACCTTCTTATTGTAAATGTTTCTGGCCTTATGGAAAGTGATTTCTTAGTTGTCAGGCCTGGTTTTAGGGAATTATGCCGCTGTTTTTGGGATGCCTATAACTTTAGGTCCAGCGGGAGAAAGAGGAAAACAGTGGGTATGAGCTGCCCAGACCCCAGCCACTCGGGGCTCCCTGCATTCCTACCTGGGGCCCCACTGTCTCACATCTAAGAGTACAGGGACTTTTTACAACCCTGGTGCTGTCTGGGGTACGATTTTGGGTGGAGGGAAAAAATAATTTCATTTCTTTCACATCCACCCATGATACTAACATCCTAAAATTACAGCTCCTGGAATAAAACAATGTAGCACAACTGCTTTGGTGACAGATTCATTTTCGCATTGACTGTCCTGCCTGAAACACTTTCAGAAGGTCTAAGGAGCAATTCTTCAGACTCTTCTGTAGCAAAGGTTTCCTATGGGGACTTACTGGTGTGTGTTACAAAGTGCTATAAAGCTTTCCCTCCAGTGCAGGCAAAACACACACACTGACTGACACACACACACACACACACGAGCCAGGGACACATGTGGCCAGATGAGATGGTCAGGGATTGCTACTTACACACACACACACACGTGTGAACCCACTGCATTTATCAAGACATGTAACGCAAAAGAAAGTTTCACTGCCTGATTGGAGCTCCATTCCCCGGGAGACCGCCCCCCAACTCCAAACTGACCATGAACAACGAGAGCCCCAAAATAATAAGATCAATAACATGCCCGGCCGAGAGCCACGCCGTCCCGCAAGAAAAGGACTTTTCAAGCTTACCTGCGTGGGTCATGAACTTCCACGGAAAACTTCTTTTCTCTGAAGTACAGGTTTTCCAACTGTCTCCATTGGAATATCTGGACAGAAAACAGCGAAGTTTAAAACTCAGGAGGGGCTGGTTCCTGGACTATCTTCCCCCGTCTGCTGGTTAACTTTCCACAGCTGGCAGTCTCCTTATCAAAGCAGAGACCGTAGTTTGTGCCTCCTCCGCCTCTTGCTTGACACACACACACACACACACACACACACACTCTCTCTCTCTCTCTCTCTCGCAGCTCTCCAGTTCAAAACCAGGCAACGTGGGTGTGGATTTTCCTGCAGGTTCCTTAACTGGAACAAAACAAGTTCTTTTCAAGTTCTCCGCCTTTGGTCGGCCTTTGTTGGTTTGGTCGTGGCAGTCCCCAGCTTGGCAGACTTTTCCCTTCCAGGAGAGGGAGGAGAGGTGGAGACGGGGGGAGAGGGACCCAGCAGGCAAGGCGGCGGGTGAGGGGAAAGGAGCGAGCGCTCAGGAGGGAGCGGTAGCCATCTGCGTGGAGTGCTGAACTGAGCTTCCTCCCCTCCAGTGCTGAAATGGGAAGGCGTTCAAATTCCCAGCCTCCCATCGGGACTCCACTTCCTGCTCACTAATGTGTAAGAGCCTTGCAAAGGGCGGAGGAGGCTGGGACCTTATTTCGGGGGCAGGCAACTCAAGATCACAGTGTGAGCCTGTCAAGCCCATTCTTCTTGCTGCAGCACAAAGAAAACCAAGAGTTCTGTCGCCCGGAAGGACGCTGCAGCCAGTCTCTCCCTCGGGCTTGGCCAGGGAGGGTGAGAAGAGGAACGCAGGGGCCCTGGCAAGTCATTCCTCCTTCGGACCAGTGAGCTGGTTAACTAAGAAGCCGACTGTAATGTTTGGAAGTAATTAGGGCTGCATCCACTTGCCCCAGGAAGGGGGTTCCTCTCATTGGATGAAAAAGAAAGTTACTTTAACCCTCTGGGAAATGTCACAGGAGGTTCAACTTGTGTGCACACACATTTGCATTCATAGTTGATGGTTACTGCATCGCCTTCCGTATACTTGGAATTTCGGTTTATTTGGCAGAAAGAAGGGGTAAAGCAGGAATCTTGTCCCTGTCTTTCTGCGGGGAACAGCTTCCCTAGACTCCCCTCTTTCTCTGGCCACCGACTTAAATGATTTTCAGGGTCTTGCCCAGAGTCCTTGGACCTGAGGCTCCTGACCCTCTCTGACCCGCTCATGTTCTGACACCTTAGAGACGTGATGGCCATTTCCTGTATCCCACCCACCCTGTCTTCCCAGGCTGGGGACACTGCCAGTCAGCAGTTGGGCCAGTGGACCCAGAACCCCAAATAAAACTGGGCTGGAATACAAAGTGCTTCTGGAATGGCCGCATTCTTTTATCTTCACAATCTGCTCTCTGGAATTTTACAATTATTTTGTCTGTGTAAATACTGGGAAGGAGATTATCTATTATCTCTTATTACAGAGCTGCCTCTTTTGTCCCCGGCTCAGAGTGCATTTCACTCTGAAGCCCAAGGAAATTGTATTTTTCTTTCTTGTTAAGCATCAACTCCAGGTGGGTAGAGAGACAGTGCAAGGAAAGCAAATGGCCCAAAGCCCTGTGTTGGCTGACAGCTTTGTGTCAGAGAGTCAACAGTGCCCGGTCTCATGCTCCTGTCTGATGCTTGGCCACTATAAATCCATCCATGAAAACACCCAAATTTCCTCTCTGGTCCTCAGGTGTTATATATTCAGAGACATTCTACCTGAACTTAGCCAGAGCTACAAAAATACCAGAATGAACAGGTTACAAGACCTTGGCCTCATAACCTGGGGGCAGTACACTGAGCAAAGTGGTCAGGCAGGCAGGCTTTGTGGTCTGACTACATCTGTTTGAATCCAAGCTCCACTACATTTTTTTTTTGAGACAGACTCTCGCTGTGTCCCCCAGGCTGGAGTGGTGTCAAGATCTCGGCTCACTGCAACTTTTGCCTCTCGGGTTCAAGTGATTCTTGTGCCTCAGCCTTCCGAGTAGCTGGGATTACAGGAGTATGCCACCACACCTGGATAATTTTTGTATTTTTAGTAGAGACGGGGTTTTGCCATGTTGGGCAGGCTGGTCTCCAACTCCTGGCCTCAAGTGATCTGCCCACCTTGGCCTCCCAAAATTTTGGGATTACAGGCATGAGCCACCGTGCCCAACTCTGGCTCTAAGCTGCTGGACCTGACACAAGTTACAGCATTTCCTTTAGCCTCAGTTTTCCCCTCTGTAAAATGGCAAAAATGACCGCTCTAAGGTAGACCTCAGCAGCCACAGATCGTGGCACAGTACTGGCACAAAGTGACCTTAGATCTTACTATGAATCCCAGATGTTCTTACTTCTCCTAAATCCTGGCAGATTAAAAGAGAGTAACTCCAGAACAACCAGAATCATTCTTTTCTTAGATTTCCTAACTCAAGCCCTGACTTTTGGGTTTTAAAAAAATTATTATGTGTGTGCTGCAAATCCCTAAATACAGAGAATGTTTCTCCCGGTGCCCCTCCCCTCCTCTCAAGTAAGGGATGTGGATGGTACTTCAATGAAAGGGTCCCGTTGGCTGCATCCCACAGGGGTCCCTCAGCCCCTATCCTGCACCCGCCTTGCTCAGGCAAAGTGAAGTCTTGAACAGGATCGGCCTTCTGGGTGTGCGACCTGAGGGCCCTTTGCTCAGAAGGTCCTTGGCTTGGTTTCATGCTCTGCTGTTGACATCTTGAAATTCCTAATAGGTTTCCTTCCTCCCCTCCCCCTCCCCCTCCCCCTCTTCCTCCTCCTTCTCCTTCTCCTCTCCTCTCCTCTCCTCTCCTCTCCTCTCCTGTCTTTGTTGCTATATGCTTTTAAAAAATTAATTTCCATAGGTTTTTGGGGAACAGGCGGTATTCGGTTGAGTAAGTTCCTCAGTGGTGATCTGTGAGAGTTTGGTGTGCCCATCCCCCGAGCAGTGGACCCTGAACCCACCTAATGGGCTTGATCAGGGGGCCCAGCATTTCCATTTTGCACTGGGCCCTGCTCATTGTGGACTTGATCCTGGCCTTAGGTCCTGGCATGTACTGGTCCTGGCAGGCTCTGTGGGGTAAGGTGCCTGCCAGCCTAATGGGCAGGCCCGGGAGGTGGGACCCTCAGGCCCTCCAAGAGAAGGAAAGAAAGCAGAACCAGGTGTGAGCACGCTTCAGAAACCCCCTGTGCCTCTCATGGGAAGCCCCCTCCCCGCCTGATGAAGAACCTTAGAGCAGGAAACTCCGAGGGGTTATTTCCCTGGCAACTCCTCTCTCCCCCATTCCATGCAAAATAAAACACAAACCAAGCTTTGCTTTAAGTGCTCCCTGATGCGGTTCGGCATGGAGAACCGTGCGTCTGCCAAAGGGCCCAAACAAAACCATCTGGACTGGGCTGCATGGCCCTGTCTGTGGCTGCTGTAGCTGCTGTAGCTGCCTGAGGGAAGGCCCTGCCTCCAGCTTCTGCCCTTGGCTGTGAACCATGGAGTCCTGGCTTCCAGGCATATCCCCGGGATGATGCATTTTTGTAGCAGGGTGCAGAACAATGGATTCCCCCTGATGCTTGCTTTAAGCATGACTTTTTGTTTTGCAAATACAATCCTGGGAAGGAAGGGTAAGAGCCAGGCGAAGGGATGGGTGGTTTTTAGGATCAGATTATTGCATTGAGACATTAGAAGGGTCCAGGAATAAGCTGGGAAGGGTGGTTCATGCCTGCCATCCCAGCACTTTGGGAGACTGAGGTGAGCAGATCTCTTGAAGTCAGGAGTTCAAGACCAGCCTGGGCCAACATGGCAAAACTCCATCTCTGTGAAAAATACAAAAATTAGCTGGGTGTAGCGGTGGGCACCTGTAGTTCCAGCTACTCGGGAGGCTGAGGCAAGAGAATCACTAGAACCCCGGAGGCAGAGGTTGTAGTGAGCCAGGATCGCGCCACTGTACTGTAGCCTGGGCGACAGAGCAAGACTCCTCCTTAAAACAAACACAAAAGCAAAAGGGTCCCGGGAACAGAAGAGGAGGTGTGCCTGTCAGAACAGTAGCCTGATCCTTTTCTCTTCACTCAGGAGGGAGGGGTGAGCTGGGGAGCAGGAATATGAAGGCAGGAGGGACCAGGAGGGGGAAGCAGTTGCCCCTTGCCCAGGGCCGGGGTGCAGCTGGCTGGAAAGGCATCATGCTCTTCATGGGGTCTGGGGCATTTCTGCCCACGGGCCCTTGTGCCCATGGCTTAGAGGCTCCATTAAATACCTCACTCTGAGGCCGGCAGAGCAAACACAACAATCAAATCAATGAACAGGAGATGCTCCACCTTGCCTCCCCTTTGTAAACAGGGTAAGGTGGGCTCTGACTGAGCTGGTTTCGAGGCAGCCCCGATGGTCTGCGCCACCTCAGGGGAGCGTCTCGAGCTTGCGCTGGCTCGGTGCAGCCGTCATAACCCCCCACCACGTAAAGCTGGCCACTCGCTCTGCCCCTCCGCCTAAAGACACAGCAGGCACCCATAATGATCATCGGGATGGCTGGGCGGGTTCCCTTAGGGGTTTGTGTAACGCCTATGGCCAATTATACCCAAGGAGCTAATTAAAAAGCGAAAATACGTAGTTCTACCAATAATCAAAGAATGTATTAATTTATACCTATTAAATCAAGGGGTTTCTAGTGCACGTCATTTAGGCATCTTTAAAAAGCCCTGCACACATCGTTCCTTTGATCTTTTGGCATCCCTCAAGAAGAGTAAGTGGGAAATTTACTTCTTGGGGAAAACAAGGCCCAGAGAAATTAAGGAAAACTGCCTAAGGCCACACAGCAAGTAAGTGAAGGAACCAGAAATAGAAGTCAAGGGCACCTGGTCCATTACACTAACCTCTAACTATGTTGCTTTCCCCAGGAGTCCACCAATTAGTGGGAACAGCTCTTACTGACTAATGGATGGTTAACTTTACAAGTGGAATGATTTTTACAAATGAGCTACAATATGACTGTAAGCAGAAAGTAAAAAAGCAAATCTTTTTCGTCCTACACCATGGCCTGGCTTTCCTTTTATATGGTAAATGATAACAAGTATTCTTTCTTTCTATCCTTGGAGTCCTGGCTTCCTCTAGTTTTCTATACAGCAATGCGTCAATACTCGGTAGCTTTCATCCAAAGACTAAAACACAACAACAACTGTGATGAAGGACAGCCTGGGCCGGCGTGGTGGCTCACGCCTGTAATCTTGTTACTTTGGGAGGCCAATGTTGGGTAATCACTTGAGGTCAAGAGTTCGAGACCAGCCTTGTCAACACGGGGAAATCCTGTCTCTACTAAAAATTAGCCAGGCGTAGTGGCACATGCCTGTAATCCTAGCTACTCGGGAGGCTGAGGCAGGAGAATTGTTCGTACCTGGGAGACAGAGGTTGCAGTGAGCTGAGATCTTACCACTGCACTCCAGCCTGGGCAACACAGCGAGACTCCATTTCAAACAAAACAAAAGAAAACAAACAGCCTGGATGATCTGGGCTTGCATGGAACAAAACTTGGAACCGCCAAGACGTGGCTTCCTTGAGACTATGTCTGTCCCTGTTGTTGGGACAGGCTGATACTGGATGTGGATTCTTAGTTTCTGACCTAGACTTGCTGTGATTCCCAATGCGGTCATAGGCCCTCCACTTCCCTGTTCTGGGACTCAGTGTCTTCATGTATGAAAACAGGAGGTGGGAAACATTTATCCACGGAGTGCAAACAAGAGTGGGTAATAAATACTGCCTTTGAGCCCTGAACGCAACAGGGTCCACTCTAAGTACTTAATGAGCAGGGACGAGTTACTGGTTTCTATTAGCTGGCCTGCTGGATTCCCACATCCTGTGTTTGGCTAAAGGTTGGGGCAGAGGAAGGGGCTTTGGCTCCACTGGACTTCCTCCCCAGCCAGCATTTATGGAGAGCTGGGACTGCATGTGGAGTAGTGGGCGAGCTCCCAGGACGATGCGGAAATAGACGCTTGAGAGGAAGCTCCGTCTAGTGGCTCTGATGCTTGACCAGGACTTTGGAGAACCTCGTCTTCCCCCGCTGTCCCTGAGGCTGAGTCACCAAGCTTCTTAATGACCTCCCTATGAGTAACTTCCTGCTTCATCCAGGGGGCCTATTACACAGAATCACAGCAGCCATCTGGTCCCCCTCGTCCTTGCACAGATAAAGTAACCTCAGGAGAGAGAGGTTAAGGGATTGGCAGAGGTTAAATCAGTCATTGATGTCGGGACCCACATCTTGTGACTTCTGGTCCTGGATTCTTTCTAACACACCATGAAGCTCTGACAACGAATGAGAACAAAGTTGTTTCAAGATTCTTGTTCTGGGTATCTATGTAAGAAGACTAATTCTTCTTATATGGAGCATGGACATGAATAATCTCCAAGCTCAGAAGGAAACATACAAACTGAAAAACTCACTTCCTTATTTCATTTTTGCCCTGTTTACTTTGTAGAGCAGACTGGCACTTGCAAATCTTTAGGTGGATTTACATTTTCAGCAAATACAAATGAGTTGTTACACATCTAGAGGGCTGCAGGGCAAAAGAAAGGAGTCACTGAACCTGAATCAGATGGAATTTAAAATGTGAGAGAACCCAGAAAGCCCCAAGCCTGTGCTCTCAGAGGACTGGATCCCATGTGCCCCGGTAAGGTTTTGCTATTGGAGCATAGCCAGTTCTAAGAAGGAACAGAAGTAGGTATATATACACACATACATACACATCTATAATATATACATATATATACATATATATTATATATATATTTTTGGAGACAGAGTCTCACTGTATCTTCTAGGCTGGAGTGCAGTGGCATGATCTTGGCTCACTGCAACCTCTGCTGCCTCCCGGGTTCAAGAGATTCTCCTGCCTCAGCCTCCCGAGTAGATAGGGTTACAGGCGCCCGCTACCATGCCTGGCTAATTTTTGTATTTTTAGTAGAGACGGGGTTTCACCATGTTGCCCAGCCTGCTCTCGAACTCCTGACCTCACGTGATCCACCCACCTCAGTCTCCCAAAGTGCTGAGATTATAGGCGTGAGCCACTGCGCCCAGCCCAAGTATATATTTTTAGTGGGTTGAAATCATGTGTCAGAGGTTTTTTTTTTTTCTATCAGTTCTATAGGCATTCAGTATATTTTACTTTTTACAAAAAAAGAAGACAGAGGCAAGGCCCTTGGATTTTAGGAGCATCAAATTCCCATTCCCTTTCCAACCATTCATGTAGTAGTCATCTACTTTGTACTGGCCTGTTCTAATAGGCAAGAGGAAACATGTGGTGCTTAATACATGTTTATATTTGTAGGGAGCTTACAATCTACTTGGGAAGACAAGACCATACCTAAAGTAGCTTGTATTCATGCTATAGGAATCCATGATGGAGCTTAAAACCATCTCTGGTTTCTGTACCAGGCTTTAAAAACTCTATAGAAGTGCCGTGCTTGGTGGCTTACACCTATAATCCCAGCACCTGGGGAGGCCGAGTCGGGGGGGGGGGGCGTCCCATCATGAGGTCAGAAGTTCGAGACCAGGCTGACCAACATGGTGAAACCCCATCTCTACTAAAAATACAAAACATTAGCTGGGCGTGGTGGCGCATGCCTGTAATCCCAGCTACTTGGGAGGCTGAGGCAGGAGAATCAGTTGAACCCAGGAGGCGGAGGTTGCAGTGAGCAGAGATGGCGCCACTGCACTCCAGCCTGGGTGACAGAGCAAGACTCTGCCTCAAAAATAAAAAATATAAAAAAAATAGAAGAAGTGCCGCGCTGCCTCATTCACATATATCTCATGCTTTTGTCTCAAATAATCAGTACTCATGACTGTTGTTTACTCCTGATTGTTGCATTTTCATTTTTAGGAGCAAGAACCTGGGTGAGAGGCCAAAAGCCCTCAGTTCAAGCTCTGACTTTGTAAGGCCCTCTCCATCAGGGCTTCATCCTCTCTAAAACGAGGGGGTGTGTGGGCATTCTTACATTCTGCACATGGGCTGAAGGTCAGCATTGTAAATCCAGAGAATGTCAAGCTGCAATTCTTTGGAACTGAAAAATAAAGTAGCTTGATTTAAACATTTCCTACCGATGGGAGACAATACAGAAGAGCATGGATTAGAAGGATGGTTTTCAACGTCATACTGTCTGCTGCTTGCCAGCTGTGTATTCTCAGCAATCGAATTTGTGTCTTTGTTTTTTTCATATTTGAAATAACAGGAATAATAGCACTTTTCTCATAGGGCTGCTGTATTAATGAATTAATATATATTAAATGCTTAAAATGGTGGCTGGTACATAGTGCTCAAGAAATAATATGAGACTGGTGCAGTAGCTCATGCCTGGAATCCCAGCACTTTGGGAGGCCGATGCAGGTGGATCATCTGAGATCAGGAGTTTGAGACCAGTCTGGCCAACATGGTGAAACCCCGTCTCTACTAAAAATACAAAAATTAGCAAGACATGGTGGCATGCGTCTGTAATCCCAGCTATTCAGGAGGCTGAGGCAGCAGAATTGCTTGAATTCGAGAGGCGGAGGTTGCAGTGAACTGAGACTCGTCACTGCCCTCTGGCCTGGCGACAGAGAGACTCCATCTCAAAAAAAAAAAAAAAAAAAAAAAGAAAAGAAAAGAAAAAAAAAAATACTATGATTGTACGCATTCCCCTCCGTCAATTACATGCCAATATTATTCTTAACGTAAAACATAAGTAATGAATACTTTGAACACATATCAGCACAATGTACAGGTCTATGTTTTTTTTTGAAAGATGACTCCTATGGTGCCATGAGCATTGCAAAAACTGTTTCCTGTCAAATTGGATTGTTTACATTGCAAGCACAAGCCGGACCCAGGGCCCCCATTCATTCATTTGTGCTGGAGTTTGCTGTATTCTCTTTGGGGTTGTTTATTCCTAATCTTATTAGCCAATTCCTCCATCCACTGCAATCTGACCAGAGTCAGTTTTGACCATTTTCCTGTTACGACTTCTAATCTCATAACCTTCACCCTGCGAAAGAAGTATCCTACTGTAAGATGACTTGGTCTTATATAGAACAGAGTGGGCTATCATGGGAACATACCAGGCCCTCCCGAATACCCAAACAAGGACGGCAGAGCATTCGCTTCCTAAATGGGTCTGAGGATGTCCTCCATCGCTTGCACTGAAAGAGGCATCTCTTTTCTTCAGAGATGGCCACACACCCAGCACAGCAGACAATGGCTAATTTTTCTCTGCAGCCAGGCCTAATGGAATCAAGATGTTCTTCCGGCCAATTGCGTCTTCCTCATTGTCAGACAAGCGAGCTCTAAATTGATTTTGTTCATTCGGTGACAGATACCCAGAGCACTGGGCCTTGACCCCTTAATGGATGGCCTCTTTTTAACCCATCAAAAACCTCTTAGCTTCCTCTGGCTTAAGAATCATTACTAGGGGAAAAGAGAGAAAGAGGTTAACAAGTACTTAACAAGCCCATTGAGACGCAGGCCATTTTGTTTTTCACCATTGGACTTGATTTCCTTGCATTTTTCTCCCTAGAGGCCTCTCTCTCTATTATTTTCTTGTGTGTATTTTGGCTTTTCTTGCAGAAAGACTTTACCATAAAGCTTTGGTGAATATAAATACTTTCAAGAGAAGCTGGAATTGTTTTTCCTTTGCTATCCTCGGCCCCCTGATGTAATTCCTTCCCTGCTCAGAGTGCCCCGAGGGACTGGCTGGGGTCAGTGGGTTGATGGGCTGAGGCTGCCCAGTGATTTGGAATATCTGGGTCTAGCTTTGGTTTTTCTAGCAATGAGCACTGTGATCCAGTGATGTGTGGCTTCACCTCTCTGTGCTCCCGTCTCTCCTTGAAAAAAACCCAAGGCTAATTATACCTGCTATGACAGACCTCACTGGGATGCTTCAAAGGGGAATAAATCAATCTGAGAAATACTTCGTACATCTGGGGAGAAAAGGATGGTAGGCCATTTCACCTGCTTTGGTCAAGACCTCTCTTTCCAGATTGGTGTAAAGTTATCTTTTTAAATTTTTTTATTTTTGAGATGGAGTCTTGCTCTGTTGCCCAGGCTGGAGTGCAGTGGCATAATCTCGGTTCAGAGCAAACTCTATTTCCCAGGTTCAAGCGATTCTCTTGCCTCAGCCTCCCGAGTAGCTGGGATTACAGACATGAGTCACCATGCCTGGCTATTTTTGTATTTTTAGTAGAGACGGGGTTTTACCATGTTGACCAGGCTGGTCTCGAACTCCTGACCTCAAGTGATCTGCCTGCCTCGGCCTCCTAAAGTGCTGGGATTACAGGCGTGAGCCACCATGCCTGGCTCAGGTTTTGACTACTTTGGAGGATAGGCTTTAGGGAGAAACCTGTTGTTCTTGTCTTTTTTTTTTTTTTTCCCAGGGGTGGTGGGGAGGTTGGCAGTTGGCATTTCTCTTATGCCTGGTCCAGAGATGTGGCATCATAGAGACATCTGAATCTCCTCTGTGGAGGTCATCGGACTGAATGGAAGATGGGGATGGGATGAAGAAAATGGACTGGCAACCAGCTCTGCAGGGAAATACAGGCATATACTCACAACTAACACCGTGCTTTATCACGCATAACAAAAAGAAAAATAAATGTCAGTACTCTACCCTAGCGATACCTGTGTGAGGCAAAGAAAGAAAAAAGCAAGCAAGCAAACCAGCAAGGGCTTTGGCTTTTGGGAATAATAATTTAACAGCAGCTTGTTTGCACTTGGGAACACCTTGTGCTTCCAGAGCCGGCCCGTCCTGCTGTGGAGGGGAGAGGTCCCCGCGCTGCTGTCTAGCAGACCTTGGTTTCAGTGGGCACTAGAAGCGAGGCAGATTGCCTGCTGCTGTGACTTCATGTGTGAGCTCCAGGTTCCCCTGTTTGGAAGGTGCCAGGGAGTGAGGCGGGTGAGTGGGCATCAGGCCAGGGGTTTGTGGTTTGCTTTTCAAGTCAGGCTGCTGCTGGGAGAAGGAACGCTTGCGGTCTCGCCAGCTGCTCTGCAATTGTGGCAGCAGCCAGCAGAGATGGGAGGCGGTGGGCCTGCCCCGCTCCAACCTGGACTTTCTGCTTGGAGGGCGTGACTTCTCAGCTTGACCTGAGGCGTGCAGGGGGCTGCGGCTGGGCCATGGTATCTGCGGCTGGGGCCTTTCTCTCTATGGACCCCCTTTGCGGGAGCAATTTGGTATCTGCTCCGCCAGGTCTCCCTCCAGAAGGAAGTGAGGACTTCAGATCTAGACTTTCTGTCTTTCCAGGAGGGCTGGTCCTATTTAGAGCTTTGCTCTTTCCCCCAGAGGACTTCTGCAGTGCGCAGATTGACTTGGGGAGACTGAATTGCGGGGAAAAGGAGGGGCGGAAGCAGAGGAGGAAGCTGAGGCTTCTACTCAGCGCAGCCTGCCTTAAACAACTTTGTTTTCACCAGGGCTATCCCAAGCCTCCCAAAATTCCCAGTCCTGGTCTGGGCCGGTTCTCCCAGATATTCATACACATACGTCGGCCAAAGCAATGCTCATTTGGTGCTGTAATGGTTTTTTTTGCTCTAATGTCTTCCTCAACCAGACTTACATTTCCTCGAGTATGTTTTCCTGGCACCGCTAGGCACCGCATGTACCTGGGGGCATATGAGGCACTCAATAGTTGTCTGTTGAGTGAATGAATGAATAAATGAATGAAGAGCTTTTTGAGATATTAGATAATATGACAACTGAAGTTCAGAGAGGTTAAGTCACTTTCTCAAGGTCACACAGATGACACGTGGTGGGAGGTGATACTTGAACCCTCCTCTGTCTGCTCAACTCCATGCTATTTCCACCATGTGAGGAACCTCCAGTGGCTGAACCCAGATATCTTGTTGAAGATACATTTCTTTTTTTTTTTTGAGACGGAGTCTCGCTCTGTCACCCAGGCTGGAGCGCAGTGCCCGGATCTCAGCTCACTGCAAGCTCCGCCTCCCGGGTTTACGCCATTCTCCTGCCTCAGCCTCCCGAGTAGCTGGGACTACAGGCGCCCGCCACCTCGCCCAGCTAGTTTTTTGTATTTTTTTAGTAGAGACGGGGTTTCACTGTGTTAGCCAGGATGGTCTCGATCTCCTGACCTCGTGATCCGCCCGTCTCGGCCTCCCAAAGTGCTGGGATTACAGGCTTGAGCCACCACGCCCAGCCGAAGATACATTTCTAAACTGCGATACACAATAATGGGGAAATGGCAGTTAGGCTGAGCTCAAGGAGGGATGATGGTAAGAGCCACAGCCGAGGAGCTGTAGCCCTTCTTTCTGGCAGCTCTGTTGGAACTCTACTCTTCCGAGGTGAACTGGGAAAGTCTATGATTCCAGCAGCTCATGATCTCAAACCGGAAGCCTACTCCCAACCTAGAGATCAGATCTTTACAAATCACGTTGCCTAGAAATTGTCTGTTTGCTTGAGGCGGTCAAGAATGACGCCGGGCAGGTAGGACCCTGGCTGTAACACCCTTGAACCCTACCTGCAGGTGCCGAGGCAGAGCCCAAGGCAGGCAGGCAGAGTTGGGCACAGCACGTTCTGGCTGTGTAAGGTTTGGTGTTAAACAGGTTTACATTTTCTGGAAGGTCAATCCAGCTTGGGCTTCCCCTCTGAATCAAACTCATTAAGAAGAATGGAAAAAAAAAAAAAAAAAGCCTTACACAGCTTCCTAAGTATTGGCTGGTTCAGCAGAAACAAGCTGTTAGGACTGGCCAAGACAAAGAGGTTACTAGAAGTCGACAAGCAGGGTTTCCCAACTGAACAGATCCTTAGAAGAAAGAAAGAAGTCTAGATTAACCAGAATTATTCAAGGGTCTGCAGTACTCCGGCAATTCACTCACGATATCCTCATTATTCTGTGTTTTTTTGGTGCCACAGACAAAAATAAAATCGAAGGAAAGCCCAGACGGGAGCAATTTTTTATGCTTTTCATTTTTTCATCAGCAAACCTAAGCTGTTTAAAAAGTCTGTCCCTCTCCTCCATTCTCCTCCCAACTGTCCTGCTTGCTATGTGGAGCTCTCTGCAACCCTTCCTTAGATGAGTTATGTTCTTTTTTGAGACAGAGTCTCGCTCTGTCGCCCAGGCTGCAGTACAGTGGGGCGATCTTGGCTCATTGCAACCTCTGCCTTCTGGGTTTAAGCAATTCTCCTGCCTCAGCCTCCCGAGTAGCTCAGACTACAGGTGCCCACCACCACGTCCAACTAATTTTTGTATTTTTAGTAGAGACGGGATTTCACCATGTTGGCCAGACTGGTCTCAAACTCCTGACCTCAGCTGATCCGCCTACCTCAGCCTCCCAAAGTGCTGGGATTACAAGCGTGAGCCATTGCACCTGGCCCCAGTTATGTTCTTAATGCATCAATCTATGAGGCCACTATCCACAGACATACGGAGGAGTCTGTGAAATTCGCAGTGGGTCTCAACAAGTGATTAGATATTCTGCTCTGGTGACTTTTATCCATTCAACAACCACGTGTTGAGTATCTACCATGGACCCGACACTGTGTCAGGCACTGAGGATACAGCAGTGTATCCTGTACATTCTTATGAAGGGGAGAGGTGGGCAAATAAATAAGAAATAAATAAGAAAACTACATGGTACATACAGTAAGTTAGAGGATAACAGGTTTGAAGCACAAGTGTGAACCAGGGAAGGACAGGACAGGGTTTCTCGTTGTTAACAAGGTAGCCAGGGAAGGCCTTGGTGAAGTGACATGGAGTCAGTATCAAAAAGAAACCAGGGACAAAGCTGGGCAGGTATGTGAGGGAAAAGCATGACTGCAGATACAGAAGTCAGGGGCATCATTTGTGTGTCTGTGTTTGCTGTACAAGTGTAGAAAATGCCGAAATAAACATCAAAGGACAATGGAATATTATGCAGCCCTAAAAAAGGAATGCAGTACTAATGCATGCTGCAACAGGGATGAACCTTGCAAACATTTGCTAAGTGAAAGAAGCCAGACCTGAATGGCCACATACTCTATGGTTCCATTTCTAGGAAATGTCCAGAATAGGCAAATCCATAGGGACAGAGAGTAGATGAGTGGGTGCCTTGGGCTTTGGGGGATGGGGAGAAATGGACAGTGACAGGTGCTCCTCTTGTGGCCTTCTGCTCTTTTGCCTACTGAATCCTAGTCTGGATTAATCACAGATCACAAGACAGTCTTTGATTAAAACTCGGTGAAACTCTGGCTAGGCCCGGTGGCTCACACCTGTAATCCCAGAAATTTGGGAGGCTTAGGTGGGCAGATCACTTGAGGTCAGGAGTTCGAGACCAGCCTGGCCAACATGGTGAAACCCCATCTCGACTAAAAATACAAAAATTAACCAGGCGTGGTGGCAGGCACCTGTAGTCCCAGCTACTCAGGAGGCTGAGGCAGGAGAATTGCTTGAATCCAGGAGGCAGAGATTGCAGTGAGCCGAGATTGCGCCGCTGCACTCCAGCCTGGGTGATAGAGCGAAACTCTGTCTCAAGAAGAAAAGAACTCAATAAGACTCATTATTTAAAAGGAGCTAGCAGTTCAGGATAAAACAGAGGATCCCTAATTTTTAGTGGCATCCCTTGTCCATGAAAAGCTCCCCCACCCTTGTGAGATGGCTCTCCCACTAGGGCTATCTTCTCACATCTGCTCTGGGGGTCACTACAGAGGGCAACTCACTTCTTCCAGCCTGTCAGCACCAGGGCAGCTGGGGCAGCGGCGCCTCAGGGTGCTGTTCTTCTCCCTTGGGGATGGGCAAGCACTCTCTCACAGATCTGGCCAGCGATCCATTTTTTAAATGGGTTTTCAAACCTTAAACATAAACTCTATTATGTACTTAAAAATACACATGTGTTGGCCGGACGCGGTGGCTCAAGCCTGTAATCCCAGCACTTTGGGAGGCCGAGACGGGCGGATCATGAGGTCAGGAGATCGAGACCATCCTGGCTAACACGGTGAAACCCCGTCTCTACTAAAAAATACAAAAAACTAGCTGGGCGAGGTGGCGGGCGCCTATAGTCCCAGCTACTTGGGAGGCTGAGGCAGGAGAATGGCATAAACCCGGGAGGCGGAGCTTGCAGTGAGTTGAGATCCAGCCACTGCACCCCAGCCTGGGCGACAGAGCGAGACTCCGTCTCAAAAAAAAAAAAAAAAAAAAATACACATGTGCATGCCTAAAAATACACACACACATATAGAGGAAATTCACTCTACTGTGACTTCTAATGCTCATTAAAGGTAGGGCTGGGGTTTGGTTTCCAGTCAAACGTGAGGACCGGGAGAGGCTGCAGGGCAGAGTTCCTCTGGCTCTTGACCTTCCTGTTCAAAGGCCAGAGAAGAGACACCCAAGACAAGGCTGTGCTCACTCCAGGGGGTACAGGGACCCCATGCAATGCAGCAGATGCCAGTGTATACCTTCCAGAAGGATTATAAGCATTGGTGAAGAGATCTGCAAAATGCCATGCAGCCAGCAGAAACACCTTTTGCAAAAGCTAGAGAGAAATAATTGGGTGGTTGGATGAACTATTTCACTGGCCAGGGTTTTTTTTTTTTTTTTTCCTGACTTGGGGTCTTGTTCTGTTGCCCAGGCTGGAGTGCAGTGATGCAATCACAGCTCACTGCAGCCTTGAATTCATGGGCTCAAGCAATCCCCCACCTCTGCCTCACAAGTAGCTGGGACTACAAGCATGCACCACCATACTCAGCTAATCAAAAAAATTTTCTTTATTTTTGTAGAGTCGAGGGTCTCTCTATGTTGTCCAGGCTGGTCTTGAACTCCTTGCCTCAAGCAATCCTCCTGCCTCAATTTCCCAAAATGTTGAGATTATAGGCATGAACCACTGTGGCCGGCCTCACTGGGGCTCTTTGAAGTCTCCCCAGTCACTGGTTTGATTCTCACCTACACAGGTTTGTCATGAATTATGCTGTCTGTGAGTAACTTCACTGCTGCCTAACTAGAGTCCCAGGATAACTGGAAGTCCCGGCTGACACTTTATGATGAGCAGTATCACTACAGAGGGCCATGAGCAGACCATTCCATAGGAGAGGTTTTTTAAAAAGCAAGGGGCCAAGAGCTGGTTAGCTAGGTCACCATGCTGGTTAGCTAGGTCTCCATGCTGGTTAGACAGATCTCCACGCTGGTTAGCTAGGTCACCATGCTGGTTAGCTAGGTCCCTATGTTGGTTAGCTAGGTCTCCATGCTGGTTAGATAGGTTTTTATGTTGGTTAGCTAGGTCACCATGCTGGTTAGCTACATCCCTATGCTGGTTAGCTAGGTCATCATGTGCCTTTGTTTGCCAGCAACAGCCCTGGTTTGTTTGCTATCATGGGGGTAATTATTCACTAATGCCCCTCTTCATTTGTAGCGCTATCTTGGTTTGGATATTTAAACCCTATGGTTACTAAAAGACGAATAACTTTGATTCCACTTACATGAGCGTTCAAACTCATAGAAACAGAAAGTAGAATGATGGTTCCCAGCAGATGGGGGAGAGGAAAGAGGAGTTATTGTTTCATGGGTAAAGTTTCAGCTTTGCAAGATGACAAGAGTTCTGAAGATCTATTGCACAATTATGGGAATATACCTTACTGAAGTGGCCACTGAAAAATGGTTACAATGGTAGATTTTATGTTGTGTGCATTTTATCACAATTTCAAAAAAATCTTCTGGTTATGTGACCCCGAAAATCCCTTACCCACAGTTGGGGCATAAAATGTTTAGGAGGGTGGAAACTGAGAGGTCATTTTTAGAGAGGTTCTTGAGAGGGAGATGTTCTGTGAACTCTCTGCTACCCACAGGGCGAAGGTGGAAGATGGACTGTTTTCCTTGAACCTGGAAAGAGAGGGTTCATTAGGGTTACCTGGAGAGTTTAATAGGTGTCCCCTGACATCAGATGAACTGAAGCGGGGATGGAGCTCAGATGGGAGAACGGAGAGATTTAACTTTACAGTAAGTTTGAAGTTCTGATTGTCATAAAGAACTGGACACTCTAATTTCTTAATAAAAGCTTATTTTGCTATTTAAAATGACTGGTTGACTTTGTAATACCCAGGAGTGATCAGAAAAGTCATTAGACTGCCTGTGTTTTTATCGAGAGACAAGGGAAGAACACGTTCAAAGGAACAGTGGGAGATAAAAGAGATTTGTCTTTTGAGTACCAGGTGGTCAATGTTCTTATTATACTAGCAAATCTTCTGTTTTTCAGCCAGAGAAACGAGATCTATTCATAAGTCACTACTGGTTCATGGCTTCTTTTGGAGCGAACGAGGCTATTGGATGCTCCTCTGCAGTGGTTTGGGATCCAACCATAGCATTTGGTTTTGATTTGCTTCTTCAAATTGCATCCAAGGTCAACGGGGCTCCCTGAGTAGTGGGAATCTGCATCTGTTGAGTTATTTAGAAGCCAGCCAGTCTCAGGGCAGCTGCTACGTCATCCGACTGGGTGTTTATTTGCATGTTATAAATACCAAGTGTTGTGTTTGACTCCTACTGTCCACACAATCAACGTGGCTGTTTATATGACCTTTCTTAGTGCTGGTCCACGTGCCTTTTCAGGGGCAGGAAGAACAGCAAGTCGAGGAGACCAGGCATTGTGTGAGAAGCAGATGAATCCTGGGAGACCACATGTCCCCAAAGACGTATCAGCTGCAGAAGAAACACTGCTTTCAGTTATTTAATTAGATCTAGCTTGAGCATTGGCTCCACGGGAGCCAAAGACAGACGAGGGGTTACCTACTTAGAAATTGGCATTTTCCCCTCCTACCACTTTCTTCTGGAAAACTGTTGCTTTTCATCCTTTCTTTTATTCATGACTCCCCTCTGGCTTTAAAATGAGCTTGCTTTATTTACCTTGTTTTATTTCTCTTTGTTTCTAGTTTTAAGATTCCTTCAACCTCAGGATTCCTGATCATCTCATCAACCAACTTAAGAAAACTGAGGCCCAGAGAAGTGACTCACAATTGTGTAGAATTGTGAGGTGTCTTGACTACTGGGTCAGATATCTTGCAAATAATGGCAGGGGGAAGGGGGCAGGCATGCGGCACCCCAAGGGTGTGTCAGGCCTGGAGACTGACCTCCGGGACAACTTGGGGCTATTCTTGGAGCTTGAATGTACCCCTTCCAGGAGGTGCCTCCAAGCAAGTCACCCTGGGAGAGATTTAGACCTGCCCCTCTTTAGGGGATACTTACATTCCTCCCCTCCTATAACTTTCCAGATTAATTACTCTCATGCAATAGCTGCTCTCTAAGAATTATTCACCTGGACAGGGCAATGCTTTTTTTTTTTTTTTTTCTTTCTGTTCATAGACAGGTCAACCTTCCTCAAAGGTGACAGTCTGACACCAGCATGGGCTTCAACAAGAATACAAGAAGATACAGGCTGGTGCCCTTGGAAGCTTGGCTTACTCAAACCAGACTCAGGACGGCCTTCCCAGGACCCTGTGGGAACCGAGGAACCCTGGCTTCCCAGATCCAGTGACCAAGAAAAAAATTAACCCTCTTCACAAAGAGGCGTTGTTTGCTTTTCAAGGCCATGCCACCTCTTGTTTCCAGTATAAGCGACTGTAACAATATTTGCGAAGTCAAGGCCAATGCCACTTCTGTCCTGGGGAATGAGAAACTCTGTGACAAGTAAACTTACTCGAGATGGATAAAATTAGACTACATCCATTCTGTATCTCTTAGTCCCCACTTCACAGATATAAAAAGAGAGGCACAGAGAGGTTAAATAAATTGCTAATCATGACTTTCTAAAATATACTGGAAGTGAGTTAGTGCCAAAATTCTTCGGTCAAGAAAATTCTTCTTTGGGGGCCTGGGCAACATGGCAAAACCCTGTCTCTGCAAAAAATACAAAAATTAGCTGACTGTGTTGGCACATGCCTATAGCTTCAGCTACTAGGGAGGCTGAGGTGGGAGGACTGCTTGGGCCTGGGAGGTCAAGGCTGCAGTGAGGTGTGACTGCACCACTGCATTCCAGCCTGGGAGACAGAGTGAGACCCTGTCCAAAAAAAAAAAAAAAAAAAAAAAAAGAAAATTCTGCTTTGGGCCTTGGAGTGAATATGGAGGTCATGAATTTACAAAACGTCTCTCTCTTTTTGTTTAAAAGTGTAACCGCTCTAGGAAAGAATTAGATTTTAACTCAGACTAAAATGTCTTCATAACAACAAAACAACGAAGCAGGATCCCATAGAAAGGTCCTCGTTAACTGCCTGTATGCAGAGCAGTGGGCCTTCAGCTTCACTGCCTGTGCTCAAGTCACCTTCAGGGCCTGTGGAATTAGACTGCAGAGTGCCATCCTCAGAGTTTCTGAGCTCATAAGTCTCAGGCGGGGATCCTTAGTTTGCATTTCTTTCTTTCTTTCTTTGAGATGGAGTCTTGCTATGTTGCCCAGGCTGGAGTGTAGTGGCGTGATCTTGGCTCACTGCAGCCTCAACCTCCTCAAGGCTCTGGAGTAGCTGAGACTACTCCTTTGTACTTTTGTATTTTGTATGTGTATTATGTGCAGAGATGAGGTCTCGTTATATTGCCTAGGCTGGTCTCCAACTCCTATCATCCTCCTGCCTCAGCCTTCCAAAGTGCTGGAATTATAGGTGTGAGCCACCTAGCCTGGCTGTTAGCTTGCTTTTTTATTTATTTATTTTTTGGGGGGGGGGGGGACAGGGTCCCACTGTGTCGCCCAGGCTGGAGTGCAATGGCATGATTTTGGCTCACTGCAACCTCTGCCTCCCAGGTTCAAGTGATTCTCCTGCCTCAGCCTCCCTAGTAGCTGGGATTACAGGCACATGTCACCACGCTCATCTAATTTTGTATTTTTAGTAGAGTTGGGGCTTTGCTATGTTGGCCAGGCTGGTCTCGAATTCCTAACCTCAAGTGATCCACCTGCCTCAGCCTTCCAGAGTGCTGGGATTACACATGTGAGCCACCTCACCTGGCCAGAGTTTGCGTTTCTAACGCATTTTCACATGATGAAGATGCTGCTGGTCCAAGGACCACACTGAGAACCACTGCTGTAGAAGATACCATGCAGCACTGACCAGCCTCTTTCTCCCTGCGGGATTAAAGGACGTTCGCCCTCTCCTGGAATTTGTCCCAGCTACGGAGAACCACCTTGCCCAAGGACGCCACCCTCTTGCCAAGGGGGTCACTTGGATCCCATGATTGGTTAATGCTGAGGGGTAAGGCTTGGCCCCCAGCCTCAACAGCCATGGTGATGGCTCCAAGGGTTGTTTCAGCTTCAGAGTTTTGTCTAGGTTGAGGGATGCTATGTTGGGACTGCATCACAGCTCAGCTTCTCTCTCTGCCTGGTTCGGCTTCCTTTACTTTCCCATCTGTTGTTAGTCCCAGAGCACACCCCAGTAAACTTCTGCATGCGAGTCCATCTCAGACTGCTTCCCAGGGAATCATATGTACAACACTTAGGAGTAGAGAGTCACCGAAATGGCCCTAGCTCTGAGAGACCCCTCCTGACCATCCATCACCCCTCCCACTCTTCCTTACTCTGATTTATTGTCTTCATAGCATTCAACTCTCGGGTCTATGGCCATACCACCCTGAACGCACCTGATCTTGTCTGATTTCGGAAGCGAAGCAGGATCGGGCCTGGTTAGTACTTGGATGATAGAATTTAGCGCTCGAACACTATTGCTGTTGATTTCTTTAATAAATAAATTTGACCACCTTCCCCACTAGATTATAAGCTCTGTGCATGCAGGAACCTAGTCTCTCTTGTTCACTCTCTACAGTATCTACAGAGCCAAGAGCAGGACCTGGTACCCAACAGGCACTCAGACAACATTTACTGAACAGGTGAATGAACTTCCAGGCAGGAAGAGTCACGCATCCTCACCAACAGCTCCTAGAGTTTTAGAGAACTGGGAAGTCTAGGAATACAGAGGATGCTTTCAAAAGTGTTGTCTGTAATTAAAAATGCCTTATGTTTGTTTAGTACTTTAGTTTTATTTTTTAAAGCAGTTCATTCAATGTTGATATCAACCCATATTATCGTAAACCCCCCTGTGTTGGGCAGGATAGAAGGTTGCTTTGAAGCACTGGGAAAAGAGAAATCGGCCTTGGTGCATTGAGTCCCTTGCTCAGCCAGGCCCACAAGGAACTGCTGGTATCCTGCCTCCTGGACTCACGGTCCTGTCTCTGTATCATCAGCAGAGGCAAACTCAAGTCAGTTTCCACTGAAACTCACTGAGTCTGACTTTCTCCCAGGAAAACTCATATGGGGGCCATTTCATTGGAGAGGATTTCATATTCAACACCCTGTACTGAAGTTCTAAGTGCTAGCTCAGGGCTTTCAGGTGATTACCATTCTTTTTTTTTTTTTTTTTTTTTTTTTTTTTGAGATGGTGTCTTGCTGTTGCCCAGGCTGGAGTGCAGTGGCGTGATCTCGGCTCACTGCAACCTCTGCCTCCTGGGTTCAAGCAATTCTCGTGTCTCAGCCTCCTGAGTGGCCGGAATTACAGGCATATATCACCACGCCCAGCTAATTTTTGTATTTTTTAGTAGAGACAGGGTTTTGTCATGTTGGCCAGGCTGGTCTTGAATTCCTGACCTTAAGTGATCCATCCGTGTCAGTCTCCTAAAATGCTAGGATTATAGGCGTGAGCCACTACGCCCAGCCAATGACCATTCTTAAGAGTTTGGGATTACTCTTCCAAATGGAGATGATTCAGCCACGTCTGATATTGGTGATTTGAGAAGGGGGATGTCTAGGACTGATGCTTTGAGAAGAGGATCTCAATTTTCTTAGAATATGATTCCTTTTTTCTCTGGAGAGTTATTTTTAAGGAGCAGATTCTGGGAACTCGCCATGCCCTCCACCTCGTACTCCCAAATTTCCCCATCTCTGCACCCGCCCCCCCCCCCCCCAGTAGCCCTGGTCTTCAGCTTTGGGGCCAGTCTCTCTAGACGCCCAAGGCCAGGGCCTGTCACCCACAGGCATCCAAAGCTTCCAGGTCCACTCAGTGCTGTGCTGCGATCTGAAGGACTGATAACATACCAGGAGAAGGCCCTTTGGTAGTACACCGTGAATGACTAAGTGGCAGCTACAAAATGCTAAGAATGCTGAGTGCATTAAGTGAAGTCTTTCTCCCAGGTGTGCACAGGGTGTGGTTTCCAACGGGAATGCAGATGCTGGAATGAGGGAGGCAGTCACCCAGACTGGCCAAGTCAGAGGCCCAGCAAGGAGAAAGCGAGTCAGGCAGACGCTGACAGGAGAGAACGATAAATCCGCGGCACACTAGGCAGAACGTTCGTCGCACCGCATAATTTAGCAGGGCAATGCCGCCGGGAGACCACACCAAGTTAATGGAATAGTTCCTGTAAATATTATTTTCCTCTCCTGTCTCATCATCTCATTTCATTCAAAAATCTTTACTAATCCGGGGGAGTGAAGTAATGCATCAATTCCCAGAGCCAATGCCCCTGCTTCCGAAATACCCTTAGAAATCACAGGAAGCCACACTGGCTGCTTGGGGACAGGGGGCAGGCCATTTACTCTGGTTCCTTCTCCTAATGTCTCAGAGGGGACCCCATAGTGCTCCTAATTGTGCATCTAAGTGTACATAAAAGCCCCCCTAATTGCACATCAAATAAATAAGTAAATGCTGTCTGCTGAATATGTAACAAGGACTGACGTTGCTATTTCTTCCCAGGGGGGAGATGTCATTAAATCTGGGCTGCATTTCTAAGTGATGATTTATAGATATTGAATATTCTTTACAAGGGAGGGGTTTTTGGAGTCATGTGCTTCACAATATTTGCTGTCTAATGCTTAAAGCCTCAGATACAGCCTGCTGGAGGACTCTTTATTCTAACTCTTAGTGTCCATTTGGAAAGTCTTTTCTGCTTTAATGTGTAATGGCTCCTGATGATCAGATGGCTGGTTTGTCTGCAGGTCTGAGGACTGTGCGACCCCCTGGTCTCCCCATGCCTCAGTTACTGATGCTGCAAACAAGCGCAGATTGTCTCAGAGATTAGAGCTCTCAGGCTTTCTCGGGCTTCAATCAATCTAAGGAATGTAACGACCCCTCCCCTAAAGAGGGAGCCGGATGTGAGACAGATTTTGTCTAGACTTACTTATGTCTGCCCCGTGGGACCCTGATTCTGCAAGATTTAATAAACAATGCCTCAACAGATAGCATTTAATTTTCATTCAAACATTTCCAGGGAAGAAAGAGGTAAAACTCTTGCTTGTACCAGCACAACTGCCCGAAACCCGTGGGATACCTAGTCTGAGACATGTTGCTATTGACGGTCATTTCACACAGCTGGCAGTTTTTTCCTTTTTGATGGCCTAGCTCTCTTTACTCAACCATAAATGCAAACTCAGATGAAACTTGGGATTTACCTCCAGTGCCTAAATGCCAACCTGACACTGTCTCATTGTCTCCTGAGGTCAGTAGGACTGTAATTAGTGAAATACGGAGCCTCTCATCTCAGCAGCGCTTCTTTCTATTCCCACACATATTCACATGCTAAAATGGAATGCGGTAACTAGCATAAAATAGGGTAAAACAATTGCTGCAAGATTTGTTTTTTTGGCTGGGCGCGGTGGCTCACGTCTGTAATCCCATCACTTTGGGAGGCCGAGGTGGGTGGATCATTTGAGGTCAGGAGTCTGAGAACAGCCTGACCAACATGGTGAAACCCTGTCTCTATTAAAAATACAAAAAAAAAAAAAAAAAAAAATTAGCCAGGCATGGTGACACACGCCTGTAGTCCCAGATACTCGGGAGGCTGAGGCAGGAGAATTGCTTAAACCCGGGAGGCAGAGGTTGCAGTGAACCAAGAGCGTGCCACTGAACCCCAGCCTGGGAGACAGAGTGAGACTCCATCTCAAAAAAAAATTTTTTTTTTTTTTGCTACTGTGACTTTTCTACTTCTCTCACCATTGCTGAGCCAAGACAGACATGTAACATCCCGTCAGCACCGTACTTGGATGCTACATCCACAACTGTGCAGAAAGACTTCCAACCGTAGCCATGGCAAAGGAGACAGGAGAGCTACAAAGCACTCAAAGGGATGTCCCCAAGTGTCACGTGGAGTTTGAGTATGAACAGAAGCTCAGAAGCTCAGAATTGGGCAGGAAGGCAAAGAGGGAGGGAGAAACATCACTGTGTGAAGGACTGAAGTAGATTTACTGAGAGCTGATGAGGGGATACTGAATGTCCTATAAAAAATTCTACATCTTGGCTGGGCGCAGTGGCTCAGGCCTATAATATCAGCACTTTGGGAGGCCAAGGTGGGGGGAATCCCCTGAGGTGAGGAGTTTAAGACCAGCCTGGCTAACATGGTAAAACCCCGTCTCTACTAAAAATACAAAAATTAGCTGGGTGTGGTGGCACACGCCTGTAATCCCAGTTACTCGGGAGGCTGAGGCACGAGAATTGCTTGAACCCAGGAGGTGGAGGTTGCAGTGAGCCAAGATCACACCATTGCACTCCAGCCTGGGTGACAGACAGAGACAACATCTCTAAAAAAAAAAAAAAAAAAAAAAAATACATATATATATATATATATATATTCTACATCCTATCCTTAGATTTAGGATTCTGCCTGACCTCTTAAAAAGAACTTATATATCCAAGCAAGGGCTGATATTCTGGGGGATGTGCATGCATTGTAGATTCTGATTTTTCTGAGTCTTGTTTGCTGCTTTTTAAAGGGTGTTCTGGGAGCTGTTCTTCCATACATGTTGTTCCAAAATACTACCGAAGTTGGCCTTCAGAAGTTTAACATCTGTGAACTCTTCTGAACATGCACAAAAGCCGAAATCCAGTCTGCAGGGTGTCCCCACATGTTTAGCTGTTCCTGACACGTGTACCCTGCAGGCAATGAAGCTGTGATTTTTGATTTTTTGACAAACTCCAGCAGCTTGCATTGACGGCTGTGCTTCCGAAGGCCAGGAGGCTGTCTCTTTAGAAGGTCCGGGTAGCAGAGTGTGGGGGTTAAATGTCCTCTGCTCTCGGAGCCACCGGTGAGGTCCCTTGCATTTTACTCCACCCCTCAAGAGCCTCTAAGCTCCAGAGTAGTGATTAAGTGACCGAGGGCAGACTCTGAAACTAGGATGGCAAACTGCTTGCAACTGGAGAATGAGGGATAGGCTACTGTTGTGCTCCTTTCTGGACAGTCATCAGCTACTCTTTCACGGTGCCTTTTTTGTTTGTTTGGGCTTTTTTTGTGGGGGATGAGGGGTAGGTCATATGGAAATACTTAAGTGGATTCTCAAGGCGGCTGCTGAGCCCCGGTGGGTGTGCCGACCGGTTGACGATGCTGTTGGAGCTGTGCAGGCAGTGGATGCCTCTGGGTTCTGCAAAGGAGAGGGAGCAGACTCACCCCTGCCACTGCCTCTACTTAAACACGGGCTCTTCTTGCGTTGGTGCAACGTGACAGAGCTGCTGGAACTGGGTCAGAGTGTCAGGGAGGGCCTCTGTCTGCCGCCGGGCGGGAGCAGCTGCCTGGGCTGGAGATACAGCTGTTGTTGCAGAAGCCTCCAGGTGCACAGTGCTGAGTGCCACTCCCTTGCCTGAGTATCCCTGGAGGCTCGAGGTGGCAGAGATGTGCCAGGCACCAGAGCCAGGAGGGAGCGGCATCCTCTGGAGTGCCGCCCCTCCCAGATGGCTCACCCAGTCATGAGGCCCGTGCATGGGACCTCCCCTGCCCTTGGTGTACAGGGACACTGCTGGACACACCAGTGAGCCTGGCTGACCTTCCCCACGTCTGAGTTTTCAAAGCACAGAGGGCTGCCAGCGGTGGTCCTTGTCTCCAGGAGTACATCAGAATCCCTGCCGGGGCTTCTTCTGGGCTCAGTGGCCTGGTCGGAGGTGCAGGTCAGTAGGCCTGCAGGGGGCTGCGGCATCTAGACATCCCAGTGGCTTCAGATGAGTTCCTGATGTACAGTGGAGGTTAAGAGCCACTGGCCCAGAGGCACTGAAGACAGACTTTTGGCTTAGGTGTGGACTTGCATCGATATGCATTCACATGTGTGTGCATCTTTTTAGATTCTGAGGTCTGGGATCAGGGGGTGGGCTTTTTGTAGTCTCAGAAACTAACATGTCCCTTAAACATAACAGAGATGGCCTTTTTATAATGGTGATGAGGTTGGCAATGCAAGAAAAAGAAATAGGCGCCCCGTTTAGGTTTTCTTGTAGCTGAGACTTCTTAACAATGGCTCCAGTTAGTCCACGGCCTTGCCTTTAAGTTCAATCTGACATCTTAGCGGGGTGGGGTGGCACCCCTAGATGCTAAGTTAACCAAGCTGTTTTCCTTTCCCTCAAGGGCTTTTCAAAGGCCCCCCTTTTTTTTGGAGACGGAGTCTCTTTCTGTTGCCCGGGCTGGAATGCAGTGGCACAGTCTCAGCTCACTGCAACCTTTGCCTCCCGGGTTCAAGTGATTCTCCTGCCTCAGCCTCCTGAGTAGCTGGGATTATAGATGCCCCCCCAGCAGGCCCGGCTAATTTTTGTATTTTTAGTAAAGATGGGGTTTCATCATGTTGGCCAGCTGGTCTTGAACTCCTGACCTCAGGTGATCCATCTGCCTCGGCCTCCCAAAGTGCTGGGATTACAGGCGTGAGCCACTTTGCCTGGTCAAATGCCTGTTCCTAATTTTATATTCAGATTGTACATTCATTTCTTTTTTTTTAATTTTTTAATTTTTTTGAGACGGAGTCTTGCTCTGTCGCCCAGGCTGGAGTGCAGTGGCCGGATCTCAGCTCACTGCAAGCTCCGCCTCCTGGGTTTACGCCATTCTCCTGCCTCAGCCTCCCAGGTAGCTGGGACTACAGGCGCCCGCCACGTCGCCCGGCTAGTTTTTTTTTTGTATTTTTTAGTAGAGACGGGGTTTCACCGTGTTAGCCAGGATGGTCTCGATCTCCTGACCTCGTGATCCGCCCGTCTCGGCCTCCCAAAGTGCTGGGATTATAGGCTTGAGCCACTGCGCCTGGCCACATTCATTTCTTAAGGAGGGCCCCAAATTGTGTAAGCTTCAGGGCCCGTGCAATGGAAGCTGCCTCTGCATCTCACCGTGATCGTCGTGATAGGGAAATGAACTCTTCACTCCTAGGTCCTGGTGTGTCAACTGCCAATCTAACCTCCTCCCTCTGTCCAGTCTCTGGTTCAGTGATGCTTTGGAAATTCTTGCTACTCCTGAGCTCCAACTGAATGCCCAACGGCCTACTAGTCACAGCCACCTGGATGTCCCATCAAGCCTGCAGCGTTGCGTGTCCTAAGCTGCACTCATCCCTCATCTGTCACTCCCAGACCTCCTCTTCTCTCAGCATCCACACTCTGGTGGATCCTGAAGCCTGGGAGTCATTCTGCATTGCCCTCCTCCTCTCTTGGCCTCCTGCTTCTGCCTACAGGTGATCAGTAACACACGCCTTCTCAACATCTTGGTTCCCCTTCTCCATCCTCAAGCCCCGCCAGGTGTGACCTGCCCTACCCTCATCATGTCCTGGTTTCTCAGTCTTGTCCTGGGTTTTTCCTATCCATCCTCCAAGCAGTTTCCAGAGGGTGCTTCTACAACAATGGAAATCTGACACTATACTCCTCAGCTTCAAACAGACCACAGCCACCACTCCCTATAGAGGAGGAAGTCCTCTTCGCAGAGCCTCCAAGCCTCCAGGAGCCTGTGAGCCCCAACCTCCTCGCCAACTCCTCTCTTCTCACTTGATGTTCCAGAATGAAGGGTGCTGTGTCCCCTACCCCTGTCACTGGGATTTCAGGCACACTGGCCTCTCCTGCACGCCTCCCCACCCCATTCCTCCATCTGCAAAACTCTTTGCATCCTTGAAGACCCCACCCACTCTCTGCTTCCTCTGTGACCACTTCTCTTCTCCTTATGCCTAGTTGACGACTGTCTTCTTGAATCATCCCTGACCCTCACACAGAGTCCTATTACACCACTCAGACACTGGCTCAATTATCACACATCCCCGACTCTCACACAGAGTCCTATTACACCACTTAGACACTGGTTCAATTATCACACATCTTGGAGGACAGGATTCATGTCTCATCTCAGTGCCCAGTGATGGGCTTGGCACCTAAGAGGTATGCCATAACTGTTCTGTTTTTGTTTTGTTTTTGTGTTTTTTGAGACGGAGTCTGGCTCTGTCACCCAGGCTGGAGTTCAATGGCATGATCTCGGCTCACTACAACCTCTGCCTCCCAGGTTCAAGTGATTCTCCTGCCTCAGCCTCCCCAGTAGCTGGGATTACAGGCATGTGCCACCACGGCCGGCTAATTTTGTATTTTTAGTAGAAATAGGGTTTCACCATTTTGGCCAGGCTGGTCTCAAACTCCTGACCTCAAGCGATCCGCCTGCCTCGGCCTCCAAAAGCGCTGGGATTACAGGCATGAGCCACTGTGCCAGGCCGCAATAACTGTTTTTTTTGAGCGAATGAATGAATGATGGCTCTGACAGCTTGGTAGTCTATCCTTAAATTAGGAATGGGCTGGAAAATTCTGACTTCTTCCTCAAAGGCCACAGAAACCCAAGTGATTTTCTTTTTTTTTTTTTTTGAGACGGAGTCTTGCTCTGTCGCCCGGGCTGGAGTGTGGTGGCCGGATCTCAGCTCCCTGCAAGCTCCGCCTCTCGAGTTTATGCCATTCTCCTGCCTCAGCCTCCCGAGTAGCTGGGACTACAGGCGCCCGCCACCTCGCCCGGCTAGTTTTTTGTATTTTTAGTAGAGACGGGGTTTCACCGTGTTAGCCAGGATGGTCTCGATCTCCTGACCTCGTGATCCGCCCGTCTCGGCCTCCCAAAGTGCTGGGATTACAGGCTTAAGCCACCGCGCCCGGCTGTGATTTTCAGTAACAACCCAGTCTGGGTTAGAGCCAATGGCCTGGAAAACTATATTGACCTTTTAACATTTTTAATTCATAGACCTGGATAAGTTCCATTCATTATTGTAAATTCTCTTATTCGATGCCTCATTTTTCATGCCTTTGGCTTCTTACTTTTCCTTATCTTGAAGCCTGTTTTAACATCTTACAATAATAGTTAGAATTGATTGAGCCCTAAATATGCAACCTTTCCTGTGTTTTACATACATCAAGTGCTAGCTCATCACCTCTTCACTCTTCATTAGAACCTTAATCAGAGAAATAAAGCTTAAAAATTTTAATAAATTGAACCAAACAAGTATGAATGCTTGTTAGCATGTCTTCTAAAAATCTTAGAGGGAGAAGAGATTTCAACCGCTGGATTTTAATGATCTCTGCTGTAGATCTCAATGATGCACATCGGCCTTGGTCTTCTGCCACTATGGGCAAGACAGAGCTCAATGTATTGCAGCCAGAATTTTGTTAAAGGCTTTCGGGAGTATTCTTGACTTTTGCAAGCAGCAAAAACAGTCAGGCAGGTTGAAAAGAGAAAAGTCAGGCCAGGTGCGGGGGCTCATACCTGTAATCCCAGCACTTTGGGAGACTGAGGAGGGCAGATCACTTGAGGTCAGGAGTTTGAGACAGGCCTGGCCAACATGGTGAAACCCCATCTCTACTAAAAATACAAAAATCAGCCAGGCATGGTGGCGGGTGCCTGTAATCCAGCTATTGGGGAGGCTGAGGCATGAGAATCGCTTGAACCCGGGAAGCAAAGGTTGCAGTGAGTCAAGAGCATGCCACTGCACTCCAGCCTGGGAGACAGAGCGAGACTCTGTCTCAAACAAACAAACAAACAAACAAACAAACAAACAAACAAAAAAACCAAAAAGAGAATGGTCGTTCTAAAAAGAAAGCGGGAAGAGAGAACTCAGGAAGAAAAGGCACAGAAAATTAAAAAGGCCATGTGGGAAAAAGGCACAGGGAAAACAGGAAGAAAAATAAAGGGAGGAAGAGGTATAGATTCCACAATCGAGGAAAACAAAGTCAGAAAAGGTAAGAACAGAGGATCCAGTTAATTTCTTGTTGCATTTAAATGGATAAGGAAAGGATTTGGAGATAGCCGCAAAACAACACTCCCTCCACCCACTAAAGAGCCAGGTTCTTCCTAAATTGTTCCCCGTCAGTAATTCCCCCACCATTTGCTCAACATCTTTTCTTAGAACTTAACCACCTTACTGATCAATGGAGTGAAAATCCTCCCAACATGGGAACATTTTTTCTTCTATCAATTTAATAAAGAAGTTGGCCAAGGACAGATGTTAACTGGAGAGCCTACAATCCGCTCACATATGTAGTGTGGGTTTCAATCCTATTCGTGGATAAAACAGCTTGGAAAGCAATCTGGAATGACTTAATGGCCCAATATTGCTTTCTCTCTGCTAAAGCAAGTGTGGTTTTCATAGGTTTTTAACTTGTATTTCAGGGTTTGAACTGCATACCGTCTCTCTGTTATTCTCCGCCAGGCGATCTGAATGACAGCACTTGCCTCTAAGATATTTTTCCATTATAATTTTCCAATTTGTTCAGGTCTGAAAAGTGTGTGTAAATGAAAACAGAGAAAATTCAAATGCTGTATCCCTTTCAAACATTCCATTTTGGGTTTACAAGCACTTTGCAAACCATTCTTTGTTTCTCTCCCTCTTCAGTAAATAATCTTATTTTCTGATCACCTTTATTGAGCCAGAAAATATGTGCTGGATTTCCAGGAACCCCTCTCTCTCTTATTTTTCAGCTTTTTCTTTTTTTGTTCTGAGACAGAGTCTTGCTCTGTCAGCCAGGCTGGAGCATAGCAGGGCAATCTCAGCTCACTACAACCTCCACCTCCCGGGCTCCAGTGATTTTCATGTCTCAGCCTCCCAAGTAGCTGGGATTATAGGCATGCACCACCATGCCCAGCTAATTTTTGTATTTTTAGTAGAGAAAGGGTTCTATCATGTTGGCCAGGCTGGTTAGAACTCCTGGTCTTAAGCGATCCGCCCGCCTCGGGCTCCCAAAGTGCTGGGATTACAGGCGTGAGCCAGTGTGCCCAACCTTTCAGCTCTTTTTGACCTGCAATCTCTTCTTTCAGCTCTCCCCCCTGCCCTGATTCCTGTCCCAGAAACCTTTGGGAGAACTCTGACTGGTGTTACATCATTTTCCCAAAGAATACGGCCCCGCCCGAAATTAAGGAACACGACTGTCCCTCAAAAGTCTCTTTGCCTATCTGCTCTGGGGAGAACTGAGCCAGTCGTCTCACCGTAAGTAATTATAACAGCTTAGGTTTCCTCAGAGACAGGGAGGAAAGAATGAAAACCGATTTACCCGGGAACTCAGATGGGATTGCTGTGGAGTAATTTGCATACACTAAAATTGGCAGGGGATTGGTGAGCCTTTAGGCTGCATGGCCTTAGCCACGTAGAACAGACCTTTACACCTGTTCTTCTCCGGATCTGAGAGGCCTTAAAGCCACGCAGGAGACCGCCCTTACCTTTCTTGGCTTCACTTTATCGTGGTAGTCATACTGGAAGATCCCTTTGTAGCTCAGGCCCAGCCACCATGGTATGCCCTGCTTGTCCTACGATATCAAAAAACGTTCGGGTGAATATGGGGCTGGAGGAAGTAAACACACACTAAGGGGAGATTTCCTGGCTCGGGGGCAGGCGAGGGAAAGTGCCATTTCCTGGGAAGGGATGGAGCCCACCTGTCTACTTTGTTTCTTAACAGATGCGCCCATCATTGAAGGATGCTCTGTTATATGAAGAGGGTGACATGGCAAATGTCGGGGCTGGGGGCCTGGCTCTGCTAATCAGCTGGACAGCCGAGATCCTTTCCCTTTATATATAAGGAGTGAATGCCCTGCTCTCTCTCTCTTTTTTTTTTTCCTTCTAAGAATTTAGGCATTCCATGCTGGGACGCCCTCTCACCACAGCTGAAAATCGGTGAGATGTCACACCTAATAAAAGGACCTTCTGGGCTGAGAAACTATCATCGATGGTCAGAGCCAGAGGAGCCGTGGAGACTATGGAAAGTGACTCCTCTCATTTTCACAACAAATCACAGCAAAGAGTTGGCCCAGCTTTACCCAGGACCTTCCCCAGACCCGGGAAACACAGATCGGAAGTTGTCACCCTGAGGTCCTGCTCACCCAAGATGACAGCTGGGTGCCAGGCAGGGTTTCAGAACTCATGCTGTTGGACAGGGTAGCAAAACGGAAGCCGAAACAGTCTTAGGACTGAATTAGAAATACCAAGTCCGTTTATTGCTTTTTTTTTTTTTTTTTGAGATGGAGTCTCACTGTGTCACCCAGGCTGGAGTGCACTGGCACAATCTTGGCTCACTGCAACCTCTGCCTCCCAGGTTCACGGAATTCGCCCACCTCAGCCTTCCGAGTAGCTGGAATTACAGGCACGTACCACCACGTCTGGCTAATTTTTTGTATTTTTAGTAGAGATGGGGTTTCACCATGTTGGCCAGGCTGGTCTCAAACTCCTGACCTCAAGTGATCCACCCGTCTCGGCCTCCCAAAGTGCTGGGATTACAGGCATGAGCCACTGCACCTGCCCACCCCCCACCATTTATTAACAGAGACCTCTTGTCACCTGAGTGTAAGTTGCAATTCTATATTCAAATAGGATGATTCTGAGTTAATTAGAGCCCTCAGAAACTAGGATTTTATAATGAGCATATCAAGCAGCTTTTCCCTAGCTATGCCCTAATTGCCAAGTTTCTAAAAAACCTAATACACCCTCATAGTGGGTGTCTGGAAAAATCAAAACTGGCACATCATGGTTTTGAAATATTTGTGGGGCGTGAGTTATTTCAAGATGAGCAAAAAGATAAAAGGCAAAAGAGATACATTTTGAAATTTCTTTTCAAGCTTCAGGGTATATGATTTCTTAAAAAAATCTTTAAAGGAGGTATAAAATCCTCGTATTAAACCCCTGCCTCTGGGAAGTAGCTGTGCGCACTGCAACGGTTTCAGAGAACAGAACGAGAGGAAACCCAGTGCCACTGCAACAGCAGATTGACCAGGTAAGAGCTGTCATCACACCATAAAACGGCATCAGTGAGATCACAAGGGCCCCGGACAGGGAGCCTGATGCAGCTGGGCCAGGCTTCCCGGATTCGTGCTCTTTTCCAAGTAAGTAGCTAAGCCATTGCTTATGCTTTCAGGTTCTAAGTGCCAAACACCCATACTCCTTTGGCACTTTGAAAATCCCAAGTCTTTACCAAACTGAAAGAGCACAGTTTTGAAGTTTTCTTGGAAGGCAGAAAGCATATATATCAGAGACAGCCTTTCTGTTAAGTTCTAGGGCTGACAAAGAAATGGCAAGTTGAAAGACTGGGTGAAGTTTCCTGTATTGGAAATTGTCTTTCCCCAGCATGCAATCTTCCTGACCAAGTCCTTTGGGACCTCCATTCCCACCAGGAGTTATAAAGAAAAAAATAATGAGGGCCGGGCGCAGTGGCTCACGCCTGTAATCTCAGCACTTTGGGAGGCCAAGGCAGGTAGATCACCTGAGGTCAGGAGTTCAAGACCAGCCTGGTCAACATGGCGAAACCCCGTCTCTACTAAATATACAAAAATGAGCTGGGTGTGGCGGCAGGTGCCTGTAATCCCAGCTACTTGGGAGGCTTAGGTAGGAGAATCGCTTGAACCCGGGAGGTGGAAGTTGCAGTGAGCTGAGATCGTGCCACTGCACTCCAGCCTGGGTGACAGAGGGAGACTCCATCTCAAAAAGAAAAAAAAAGAAAAGAAAAGAAAAACGAAAAAAACATATAATGAGAAGTTTTGATTTGTTTGTTTAGGGGAGCTTTGGCAACCTTCACCAAATGAGTGCACTCACCTTCACTGCATAATAGTGAACCCCGTAGGTTGGGAGAGACTCCACGATGCTCATGTAGCTGGAACGACAATACGAAGATACATAAACACACACACACACACAATGCACACAAGGCTAGTTATTCAGCAGATCTGGTATCATATATATATATTTGTGTATGTGTATGTGATAAAGTTCTCGGAGTGATTATTTACTTGAAAATTAAATTGCAACATACACCCCCCACTCACAGATATGTCTTTGGAGAGGAACTGAACAATTCTGACATACGATATATTAACACACAGAAACACCGTCCCCATGCAAGCTGGGAAGGGGCCACTTACTTCACGATTGCTTGACCTCTTGTCTGACCGTTCAGTTTCTTGTAGTGCTCAATAACTCTGTCTTCACTGCAATTAGAAGAAAAGAATGCTGTTATCAGAGTCCCTAAGTCAACAGCCAAGCTTCCTGCCAGTAAGATATTTCTCAGCCCCATCTCCTAAGAAGCTCCAGGGCACCAATAGCTCCTGGAAAAATGATTTGTCCTGGAGTGGCATTTCCAAACTCAGTCTGAGGGCTGTCTATTTGGACGTAGATTTACTTAAAAAATAGTCTGTTTTCTCCTTAAAGAACTTATATTCTCTTTGTTTTGGATTTTTTTTGGTTTTGTTTTTGAGACGGAGTCTCGCTCTGTCACCCTGGCTAGAGTGCAACGGTGTAATCTTGGTTCACTGCAACCTCCACCTCCTGAGTTCAAGTGATTCTCGTGCCTCAGCCTCCCGAGTAAATGGGACTACAGGTGCATGCCACCATGCCCGACTGATTTTTGTATTTTTAGTAGAGACAGGGTTTCATCATGTTGGCCAGGCTGGTCTCAAACTCCTGACCTCAAGTGATCTGCCCACCTTGGCCTCCCAATGTGCTGGGATTACAGGCATGAGCCACCATGACTGGCTTATCTTGGATTTCTAATCAAAAAATATAAGATCGGAGCTCAGGCTGGGTGCAGTGGGTCACCCCTGTAATCCCAATGTTTAGGGAGGCTGAGGTGGGTGGATCGCTTGAGCCCAGGAGTTTGAGACCAGCCTGGGCAACACAGTGAGACCTTGTCTCTGCATAAAAATACAAAAATGAGCCAGGCATGGTGGAGTGTGCCTGTAGTCCCAGCTAGTTGGGACTAGCTGTTGGGAGGATTGCTTGAGCCCAGGAGGTCAAGGTTGCAGTGAGCTAAGATTGCACCACTGCATTCCAGCCTGGGTGACAGAGTGAGACCCTGGCTCAAAAACAAAAAACAAAGGAACAAAAAGACTGGAGCCCAGGTTTTGGGATCAGCTCCTTGGAAGCAATGGTACCAAGAGAATAAGAGGAAGCAGACAGCAGAGATGACACGTGGATGCCCGGGCTGAACTCTCTGGGGTCCTTCTTATCCTCATCTTGTCCACACAGGGCCTCATGGAGGGATGGCAGGCATTGACCTTAACCACATGCCCACAGCCTATCTGCTCTGAATGCGTAGTCAGGGATGGAAGGCTTTCCAGGAGGATGGAATGTTCTGGAATTTGGGCCTGGTTAATATGAACCATGAGGCAACAAAAGCTCCATAGGAACACTTGGAGAACAACAGCAAACCAGCTACCAGAATTAGACAGGCACTCCCTCCCTTTTCGAAATCTTAGTTTTTTTTTTTTTTGTTTTTGAGACGCAGTCTCCCTTGTCACCCAGATTGGAATGCTGTGGCATGATCTTGGCTCACTGCAACCTCCGCCTCCCAGTTTCAAGCAATCCTTGTGCCTCGGCCTCCTGAGCAGCTGGGATTACAGGTGTGTGTCACCACACCTCGCTAATTTTTGTATTTTTAGTAGAGATGGGGTTTTGCATGTTGGCCAGGCTGGTCTCAAACTCCGGGCCTCAGGTCATCTGCCCACCCCTGCCTCCCCAAGTGCTGGGATTATAGGCATGAGCCACTGCGCCCAGCTGAAATCCTAGTTCTAATATAACAAAAGGTTAGGTGGCTCCTTGGCGGCAGTGGCAAGCCCGCCTCCTGAGAAGTGACTCTGATGCCCATGGGGTAGGAGATATGGCCGCTCCAACCCCTGCCTTCAGATGGGCAGAGCCAACCTTGGGAATCCGAGGGAAGCAGGTGCAGGCAGAAAGCCCCACCCCCACCTGCTGAGGTGTGGAGTCCAGACACCTCGGCCTCCCTGGTCTGGCCCCAGAGCTTTGGAACCTCAGTTCTCACTCTCCTGTCTTACTCCTCTTCACCCTCCCTGTCCTCCATTGAAGCTCCGTGAGGGGAGGTGATTCCAGGGATATACCCTTGAGATCTCAATAGTGGATCTTTATTATCTATTATTATTATTTTCAAGACAGGGTTTCGCTCTCTCGCCCAGGCTGGAGTGCAGTGGCATGATCCTGACTCACTGCAAACTCCATCTCCTGGGTTCAAGTAATTCTCCTGCCTCAGTCTCCCGAGTAGCTGGGATTACAGGTGTGCACCACCACGCCCGGCTAATTTTTGTATTTTTAGTAGAGATGAGGTTTCACCACATTGGCTGGGCTGGTCTCAAACTCCTGACCTCAAATGATCTGCCCACCTCGGCCTCCCGAAGTGCTGGGGTTACAGGTGTGAGCCACTACACCCAGCCCTATTATCTATTATTCATCACCCCAGGATCTACCTAAAGCCTTCTTTTACCCACCTTTTTCTGTTTGCATGTTTAGCAAGGCCAGCGTTGGGGTAACAGGTTCTACACATTCATCACCTAGTCTTTGTGAGTCATTTATTTCTCTTTCAATGACTACCTTAACCTCCAACTAGTATCTTTTAATTTTAATATTCTGGAATTTGATGCATAGAGGACAGTGAGCAGTCTTGATAAAGAAGGTCTTTATGAATACCCAGAATAAGGACCAGCCAGATCCAGGGGCCCTTGCCTCAGTTGGAGCGTCACTTCCGTGGGATCTGGGCATCCTCTATTCGGAAAGGGGCAGACCCAGCCATCTCTCTCCTTGGCTCCCACGTGCCGAGGAAGTTCTATGTCAAGTGTGACAAAGTCATCTCCTGATGAACAATTCTCGAAAAGCATGCTCCCCAAGGGCAGGCCCAGCCTCATGAAACCTGCAGAACTGCATCAGGAAGTTTGGCGGCTCCACTTCTTTCCATCCCACTCACTAAATCAACAGCTGCCTTGGCGTGTTTCCTACCATGTGATCTGGGGTTTTGTGAGGTTGACTCCTAGATCCAGGGTCAAGCAACTCGGTGTAGATAGGGGCCTTTTTCCTTTGCAGCTCTAGGGAGAGAGGGTCCCTGGGGTGAGTTGAGGAGGTACAAGTCAACATAGCACTGTAGCCACGAACACACAGAAGGCTCAGGAGAAACACCAGTGAAAGAAAGTCAAAACCACTGTCAGAAAGCCACGCCGCTGTTTAACCACTACATGTCCTGACCACAGGGTTCTGGGTGGCTGACAGCTGCAGAAATCTTCGCCACCCCCTGTTTGCCCTGTAACTCTTGCTCTCTGAGACCATCTGTGAAGCCACAATAGTTGCCTTCTCCATCCTCAGTTTTTCCTTCTCGTTTTGCCCCCTTAAACATGGTGGGCTCATCCTGGAATAACAGGCTCAATCCTTACCAAGAACCTATTCTGCTCCCAACCTGTCCCCACTGCTGCTCTGGAACTTTCCAGAGGGCTTAAGTGCTCTGAGTTTTGCAGACAATTTTCCCAGACCCTAGATTTGTAGCAGGGACTCAAGGGGGTAACTAGCAGAAATCCAGGAAGCAGAGTAAGCACTGTCTGGATGACTCAGGGTTACATGGAGGAAAAAGGCAAATGACCAAAGCTGCCTGTGCCCGGGTCACTGGCTGGGTCATATTATTAAGTCAAATGACCTCTCTGCAGACAAGGGGGTACAGGAAATGCATGGGTGATGGAAGGGGAAATAGGGATGGTGATATATGGTTCCCTGTCTCAGAGCAGCTGCTGGCCTGCTGTGCTCAGTGGTTTTGGTGTGAAAAAAGATGTCCCTGCATACCTCATTGAGGTGGTAGGGGTGGTCAGGTGGTCCAGCATTATAAACGAGGCCTGCGAGGGAGAATCCATGTCAAGGTACTGATCCCTCCTTGTTCTGTGGCCCTGGGCACATCATTCTAACTTTCTGCCTCAGTTGCCTCCTCAACAGGGAAATTGCATGGTGTCAAAAGTCCATGCTTGTTAAATGTGCGGGGAGAATTAACAGAAAGGCTTCTTGCACCATGACTCAGCATTATTATGCTGCTTTCACTGCTTTTTAATGACATGATGTGACTATGTATTTCCTCTCTTAATTACTGTCTGAAGTAGGTTGGTGTGTGTCATCCCATTTTGCAGAGGAGAAACTGATGAAAGCTACCTGGCTAGTCACTGCAGAGGCTTGGCTGGGATGCTAAGACCCACTGCCTTGGTCACCAGGCTGCAGCCTGCAGGTTGCCCATCCAAAGTGCGAACTCCAGAAGGGGCAGGAGAGCCCCCGAAGAATGGTGAGTACCCCTCCTTAGTTCAGGAATGATCAGGGGAACTTGACACTCTGGGCAACTGTGATGAGGGGGTAAAAAGGTCTCCCCCACCGGTGAGGGGTCCTGGTTGACCTTGCTGAGTGTTGATTCTGAGACCCAGAGGGAAAAGCAGCGAACAAGCCGTGTGCACCTGCTCTCTCTTCATTCTCTATCTGTACGAAGCAGGGACAGCGCTTATCCCTCTCCTTGGGGCTTTGCTTTTTAAAAATCTATCTATACATAGGGGTACAAAAATACAGTTAGATAGAAGGAATATGTTCTAGTATTTGATAGTACAGTAGGGAAATTATACTTAACAATCATTTGTTGCATATGTCAAAGTAGCCACAAGTGAAGATTTGTAATGTTCCCAACACAAAGAAAAGATAAACGTTGGAGGTGATGGATAGCCCAGTTACCCTGATGTGATCACCGCACATTATGTACAGATATCAGAGTATAAATACATGAAAAATATGCACAACTATTATGTATCAATAAGACTCAAAGTCCATATAAATAAGGTTGAAATATTAGAGCCAACACCAAGTAGCCAACCACAGTGAAATGAGGTGAAAGAATCTGTTGTGGTTGTGGTGGTTGTTTTTCAGCAGGGAGTAGTCAGGAGGGTCCCTGTCATTGACTTTTATACATCGTCTGGGTTGTGATGCTGACTGAGTAGCACGTGGCTCCCCCATCCTGCCACCCTCTCGGGACATTTAACACTGGCTTGGGCACTTATGGGTCTGAAGGAGTCTCAGGGAAAGTGCTGGCCTGGTCATGATGGTGTGGGATGTTCTGCCAAGCCAGCTATAGGTGAAGATGTTTATACAGAGAAGAGACAGAGAGCGTGTGTGTGAAGGGTGAGGTGCCTCTGGGTTAGTAATCATGTGTGAGCACAGAGCAGATAATGGAGAAGGTGAAGGAAAAATCCAGAGACACAGGGAGGAGAGAAGAAATTCAAAACTCTCAGATGTGTATAGCGGTGTTCTAGGTTTGGAAAGGAATGGATGGATGACTGATGGACACACCACAGGACGGGTCTCAGAGGCGAAGAGATTCCTCCCTGGTCCTCTCTAGTTACCTGCTCACACCCTCGGGGCCTTGACCATTGGATTTTTGGAAGTGAACAGCCAGGAGGCTACAGAGGGATGAGTCCCAGCGGCACAAGGAATTAGGGAGGTGGGTAATAGGGTCCGTGAACATGGAAAAGGGACCATGATTTTTGGGCGTTCGGATTGCAAGTCTCAACATTTCGAAACTGATATGTGCAAAATCCCTGCAGGTTAAACAGATTTTGCTCTTTGGGGGCAGGTTATAATTAGAGAAAGTCATTATCTATTTACATTTATGTTTCCAAAAGAGGAGTGGCAATAAAACAGCTCAGAGAGATGAAATTAGGGATGCCAGACATGGAAGGGAGCTCACAGCCTCGGGCCTGGGCACCAGCTCCCTAGCGATGTGGTCTCTCAGAGAGATGTGATTCGGGAGCCAGAGTTTGTTTTTTTTTGTTGTTGTTTTATTTTGTTTGAGATGGAGTCTCACTCTGTCACCAGGCTGGAGTGCGGTGGCACAATCTTGCTTCACTGCAACGTCCAACTCCTGAGTTCAAGTGATTCTCCTGCCTCAGCCTCCCAAGTAGCTGGGACTACAGGCACGTGCCACCACGTCCAGCTAATTTTTTTGTATTTTTAGTAGAGACAGGGTTTCATCATGTTGGCCAGGATGGTCTCCATCTCCTGACCTCGTGATCTGCCCGCCTCGCCCTTCCAAAGTGCTGGAATTATGAGCCAGAGTTTAATGCTGCTAATGAACCCTGCATCAAGACATGCCCCACCCCAGCCAAAGGAATCTCTTAGCCACCCAAATCAATGAACAACTAGGTCACTGCCTGGATAAGTGTCCAGACAAGATGAAATGCTCATAATCCGTATATTTCAGAAACTGTCATCAAAAGCACTGACACAAGTCACGTGTTGTAGTTTATTAGAATTGACTTGGTCTGTGCTTTTTGTTTTGCTTTTAAATAAAAGGAGTTGCAATGATTTCTGTTAGGGAATCAGAAGGAACATCAGAGAGTGGTATTGCAGTTATCAAAGGGCAGTGGCCAGGGCTTAGGAAGCCAGTGGGATTTCAAAACATTATCCAGGAATGCAAGCCCTGCCCAACTGTGGCCCAAACCACAATATGAGAGCCTTTCAAATGCTTGAATCATTCAAAATCAGTCATTTAGGGCCCGACAGATGAGCTACGGCATAATGTTACATAGTGGCTACATCAGGAGATATGAAACATCGAGGGGAAATAAAAGAATCAATCTCTCTCTTCTGAAAGAAAAAAGTCCTGTGATTCTCCCACGTCTCAAACCTCGACATGCTGTCATCGAATGACAGGTATTCCAAAATGAAACTCTAGCAGCACATGAAAGGCTCTTGAAGGTGGCAAAGCTTCCAAAGTGAAATTTTAGAAGGTATTCTTTTTGAAAATTAAAAAAAAAAAAAAAAAAAAAAGAGGAGAAACAAAAAAGGAGAGGTCTCACACACAATGCTTCACTTAAGTAAATGCAGAAAACAGGTGGGGTGTGGTGGCTCACGCCTGTAATCCCAGCACTTCGGGAGGCCGAGGCGGCCAGATAACCTGAGTGAGGCCAGGAGTTCGAGACCAGCCTGGCCAACATGGTGAAACCCTGTCTCTACTAAAAATACAAAAATTGGCCAGGTGTGGTAGTGTGTGCCTGTAATCCCAGCTACTCAGGAGGCCGAGGCAAGAGAATCGCTTGAGGCACAGGCTGCAATGAGCTGAGATCATGCCACTGCACTCCAGCCTGGGTAACAGAGCGAGATCTGTTTCCAAAAAAAAAAAAATTAATTAATTAATTTAAAAAAATGAATAAATGCAGAAAATGATTTCATGAAGACACAAGGTACTTCATACAGCTGTGAGTCCAGGCTGGCACGTGGGAGCTGGTGGAGGGAGGGTATATTCAGTTGTCCTGTGTCCCCTCGCACTCCGAGAGGGGCTCGCTCCTGGGGAAGACTCCAGGGGTCTTACCAGTAGGCCAGGGAAGGGTGCTCCTTCAGGGCTTGGGTGGGAAGGGCTGGCAGCTTCTTCAAGTCACTCCTCACAACTTCGTTGCTGAAAGAGACAATGGCCAGAAATGCACTCACCCTCTGAGGACATAACCGCACTCTCTCATGCTGCTTGGGCCGCTGCCTTGTCTGAGAGACCCCGCATCTGCTTCCCTGTTAATCAAAAGCAGTGCGAGGAAGGGGCGCTCTCTTTTTATTTCCGTAATTCAGATGTAAACGAAGGCAGAACACGCCAAGCCCAGTAACCACCTTTCACGGTGCAGAAAGCAGAGCAAAACACCTCCAGATGGCCAGGGGTGTCTTCCCAAACCCTGCTCTCACAGAGCGGCACAGAGTGAACGCCCCTGAGCAGCCCTCAGCAGGAATTCGGGGAGAAGAAGGGTCCCCAGGGGTCCCCTAGGGCAGGATCTTAGGAGAAGCTCCCCAGAACCCCGCCGTTCGGCTCACATTGCTCGGAGAATGGGCAATGGCCTGCTGTCTCCGTAAGAGCGTTTGCTCTGCTAATACACAAAACTGGTTTTCATGGCTTACGTTGACCACATGCTGGAAACTGTTTTCTGAAATATGACACATAAATGCTGATGGCGTCTCCTTTATCTGAAATGCTTGGGAGCAAAAGCGTTTCCGATTCCAGGTTTTTTTTCAGATGTTTGACTAGTTGCATTTATATACTTACTGGTTGAGCCTCACAAACCCTGAGCATCTGAAATCCGAAGGGCTCCAATGAGCATTTCCTTTGAGCGTCATGTCAGCACTCTAAAAGTTGCAGAGTTTCGAGCATGTTGGAGTTCGGATTTTCAGATTAGGGAGACTCAACCTTAACTTTTGCTTTTGAGGAGGCTCAGAAACTACTTAGAAAGTGTGAACTGCATTGTCTGGGCCAGGCTAAGCATCCCATATCCCAAAATCCCAAATCAGAAATGTGCCAAAATCTGCAACATTTTGAGTGCCAACATGACGCTCAAAGGAAACGCTTATTGGAGCACTTTGGATGTTGGATTTTTAGATTTGAGGATGCTCAACCCCAGTTGGCATATAACACAAATATTTCAAAACCTGAAAGAAATCTGAAACACTTCTGCTCCCAAGCATTTGGGATGAGGGAGACTCAACCTGTACCATCAGGTGGTTTTATGCATCTTGTCCTGAAATCAGAAATTCTTTTCCCCGTAGACTCACACATGCTTAGGTTTGGAAGATGCTTTAAACTCCCCTAGCTTAACCAGCCTTCTTCAGGTGCCTGACTCCTCCCTAGACACTCAGCAGGTCTGCATCCCCTCTGGGCTGGACCATCTGTGGCGTCTGCACCCACCTACTACCTCTGGAGTAACAAGCGGCAGCCACTTTGGGACAGTTTTGATATTGAAAGAGCGTTTCCCTATCCTGGTCCACCAAAGAGCCTTGGAAGCCTTAGCCGGGGTTGCAAAGGCACATGTAGGAGAGTTCTGCCTTCGATTCGCAGTTCTGACTTGGGCTATGTGAGCAGCTTCGAGGTTGCTTATACTAACCAAGGCAAATACTGGCCACCAGGACACTGGGCAGTGCCATCTATAAAGGAATGAAACAGGTCCAACTGTTTCATTTTTAGCAATGTTTTTCATTTTTAGCAATGTTTTTCATTTTTAGCAATGTTTTTCATTGCTAAAAAGGAATGAAACAAGGTATAACTCTGAAGGAAGGAAGGAATACCGCAGCCATAGAGGGGAATTCCTCAGGTGCTTGGATGGTGGACACTCCAGCACCCATGCTGTTAACTGGAGGATACATTGTTCCCTGTGTCCCTGGCAAGAAATACAGCCAAGGGCAGTGCAATGAGCAGCATCATCAATGGATGCCCAGTACCACTGGGCAAAACCACACCAATACATCACTACATTACGTCTGTGTGTGCTGATAAAGAAACACGTGGAGGTTTGGTGACATTAGAGCACTCCCAGAAAAAGCATTTTTCTGTTGCCTTAAGAAAGAACGAGGCCAGGCGTGGTGGCTCATGCCTATAATCTCAGCATCTGGGGGGGCCGAAGTGGGAGGTTCACTTCAGTCCAGGAGTTCAAGATCAGCTTGGGCAACATAGTGGGACTCTGTCTCTACAAAAATTACAAAAATCAGCCATGCACAGTGATGCATGCCTGTAGTCCTAGTTACTCGGGATGAGGCTACAGTAAGCTGTGACGGCAACACTGAACTCCAGCCTGGGTAACAGAGGGAGACCCTATCAAGAAAGAAAAGAAAAGAGAAAGAGAGAGAGAGAAAGAAAGAGAGAAAGAGAAAGAAAGAGAGAGAGAGAAAGAGAGGAGAGAAGAAGAGAGAGAAAGAGAAGGAAAGGAAAGGAAAGCAAAGGAAAGGAAGGGAAAGGAAGGGAAAGGAAAGAAGGAAGAAGGAAGGAAGGAAAGAAAGAAAGAGAAAGAAAGAAAGAGAGAAAGAGAGAAAGAAAGACAAAGACCATGGCCAGGGGTGTTGGTGAATCCTGGCTTCATATGACCAACTAGAGGGAAAAGCTCAAAGTGTAACTGTTTGAATCAATCCATCCAAGTACTTGAACTGTTAGAATGTAAATGGTAAGGCCAGGACAGATCAATTGATGATCAATAAGCTGAAGGTGTTTAGGAAGCCCCTGCTATTACGTGGAAAGAATTGTAGAGGATATACAAAATGATGAGATATGGTCCTTAACCAGAAGGTGCCTACGATTTAGTTGGGAAAGCGAGAGGAACACCTACAAAGCTCACTGACCACAGGGGTGATGTGTGATCATGTCAATCCAAACAACAGACATGAAAGCTCAGAGGAAATAATGGCCCCCCTGGGCTCTGATGTAAGACTGGCTTTGGGGGAGGCCATGCATGAAGAAAAGGATAGGAATATCACTTTTATCCCAAGTGGAACACAGACAGACATGGGGGCCACATGAACTGAAGAAATCCATCAGAGTAAGTGGAATGTCAGGAGCAATACGATGAAAAGGGCAGGTCAGGCAGAGAATTGTGAAACTTTAATGCCAGGCTAAGAGGGTTCAGCCTCTCCTGGGTTTGATCCAGGAGGCAGACAGCAGGACAGCCCCTGGTGGTTTTCAAACGGGTAAACTCCTAGTGTTCAGGAAAATTCAATTCCAATCCCCAGCACAGTCGATAATTTTTACGCGCATGCTATAAAGGCATAGTTTCAGCAAATATTCAATTCACCAAACGCGTGAGGGCCCACACTGATGAATTTCCGGCTCTTCTCTCCTGGCTTCACGGTAAGTTCCCTGAGAAAAGGGATTTGATTTATTGGTCCATCAGCACACAGACAGCTGGCTTCAATGTGAAAGGCACTGTTCTCAGATCAACTTTATTGGATGAAACCATGAGAAAGGCAATTAGTGGCTCCCTGAAGGAGTTGAAACTTGAGTTTGGGTTTACTCACACCCATCACATCGAAAGTGTATTTGGGGAAGGAAGGAGCTCCAGGAGGAAGGGATCGTTTTACCCACCAAACCCTTGCTTGTTGGCAAACAAGTTGCCCTGATGACAGCCACAGGTTTGATTTCCTCGCTGAAGCCTGCAGTGGGTTCTCTAGCTCTGCTCCAGGGCAAGGTTACACACAAAAAAATCTAACAAGAAATCACCAAGGCGTGAAGCCCATCTAAATCCATTATATTCTGGAAGGGATCCATGGCCTTTCATCCTTCCCTGAGGACAAATCTGTAGAAATGTTCTGTTTGCTTTTCTGCTGTTTATAAACATCTGCAATAACTTAGGGGTGTCTAGCCCTGTCAATCCAGCCAAACTCTGTGGCTGAAAATCAGAAAGCTCCCCTAACGGGAAACTTGGTCACTCTACCCCCAGAGACTTGCAAGGCTGTGGCCTAACGAATGTTCTAGAAGTTCACAGCTTCCTCCCTCAATGTCTTCCACTTCCACGTTTTCCCCAGAGTTCATGGCATGTGATAAATGCCAACTTATAAAACAACTTAAGACAGTTCATTGTGGCTGCATTCCATTTTTAGAAAAATGCAAAAAAGAGCTGGATGTGGTGACTCATGCTTGTAATTCCAGCACTTTGGGAGGCCAAGGTGGGAGGACTGCTTGAGCCCAGGAGTTTGAGACCAGCCTGGGCAACATAGCGAGACTCCATCTCTACAAAAATAAAAATATAAAAAATAGCCAGGTGTAGTGGTTTGCACTTGTAGTCCCAGCTGTTTGGGAGGCTGAAGTGGGAGGACTGCTTGAGCCCAGGAGTCTGACATTACAGTGAGTATGATCATGCCACTGTTCTCCAGCCTGGGCAACAGAGGGAGACCCTGTCTCAAAAACAAAAAGAATAGAAAAGAAAAAGAAAAATGCAAAAAGGTCTCTTGAAGAGCCAGTTGCTAAACTGAGAATAACATTTAAGTCTTCTTATCTTTAATATTAAGCAGCTTTTATTAAAAACTCTCCGGCAGTTATGAATGTTGCCAGGATAAATGTGGTATCAATGCTGTACTGGCCTTCGATTTAGTGGTTTTTTTGTTTGTTTGTTTTGTTTTTTTCAGATGATGTGCCTGTCTTCTATAGCCTATACTCCTCATAAAACAAGGAAAGTTAGAATGATCTACTGGGGAAAAACAAAGATTTCTAGCAATATATCAAATAGAGAATTTGCCACAGTGAACCACAACAAATTTAACGAAGATACCACAAAGTGGAGAGAGCAAAAATTAAAACTGAGAGGGAAGGATGAGCAAAATCCACAATGTGTTTGCTTTTCTTTAAAAAACCTGGAAATAACTTTTTCAAGAAACTCTCCTTGGGTCAAATGAGATGTATGTAATTTGTGGGAGAAACTTGGGGCGAATAGAGTAGGCTTAGTGTGAAAGAATTCTTCCTAAAACCAGTTGTTTCTGTCTGCACTGGTACAAAAACAGCAGAGCACAAAACCCAGAATGTGATGCTAGCTTAATAGAAAGCAACAGCCTGCAATTCAGAAAGAGTAATATAATGCTAGCGTTGGCCTAACTCCTCCATATTTTATGAGCAGATCATGAAGGTCAAGTTCTCGGGGGTGGGATATTTCATAAGTAGAGTATTGCAGGTCCTTAATCGATTATCACAATTCCAAAATTCAAAAAGCTCTAAGAAACATTTCTTAACCCATCTGGCTGCAAACTTCATCTTTTTGCACGAGGGAATGATGGACCTTTCTATTTGAGCCCACTTGTTGGGCACATCCATGTTTTTTGTGGGAGGTGTCAATGTGTTTAATTCCAGGTGCTGCCTTAGGCCCTGCCCAGGGTATGGGTACAAGCCCTGAATTACCTGCCTAAATCCTGCCAAGTTCTGAACTCGTAAACATTGAGATCCTAAAGTTCTAGATACGCATATGTGGCTCTGTGTTCCTTTATTTGATCATACAATGGACCTAGAAAACTGAGACAGATTAATGAGGGAAGTTATCTTTGCTGATCTTTAAGAAATCATGCAGGAAACAATCTTTCATTTCCCTTTCCTTCCTTCCTCCTCCTTTTTTTTGGGTAAACCAAGGTGAAGTAGAGGTTACAACAAAGAAAAGAGAGCACCTGCCTACCTCTGCCTGATCCCATGCTTTTTCCCCCGAGTGTGTAGGAAAGAAATGTTGCAGGGGTTTTCCACCATTGGTTTGGGCCCCATCTGTCTGAGAAACTTCTCCTGCCATAGTATGTGACCATTTGCAGACAAAGGGAATCACCTGGAGGCCCCAGGAGGTTTCTCCAGCATGGGATTCTGAATTCTGGGCATGTATCATAGATATGTCACATGAATTTACCAACTGTTTGTAGGGGGCAACATTGGTTTTTTTTTTTTGTTGTTTGTTTGTTTGTTTTTTTTTTGAGACGGAGTCTCGCTTTGTCGCCCAGGCTGGAGTGCAGTGGTGCGATCTCCGCTCACTGCAAGCTCCGCCTCCCGGGTTCAGGCCATTCTCCTGCCTCAGCTTCTGAGCAGCTGGGACTACAGGCGCTGCCACCACGCCCAGCTAATTTTTTGTATTTTTTAGTAGAGACGGGGTTTCACTGTGTTAGTCAGGATGGTCTCGATCTCCTGACCTCGTGATCCGCCCACCTCAGCCTCCCAAAGTGCTGGGATTATAGGCGTGAGCCACCGCGCCCGGCTAATTTTTTGTATTTTTAGTAGAGACGGGATTTCACCGTGTTGGCCAGGATGGTCTCGATCTCCTGACCTCGTGATCCGCCCGCCTCGGCCTCCCAAAGTGCTGGGATTACAGGCGTGAGTCACCGCGCCCGGCTAATTTTTTGTATTTTTAGTAGAGACGGGGTTTCACCGTGTTAGCCAGGATGGTCTCCATCTCCTGACCTCGTGATCCGCCCGTCTCGGCCTCCGAAAGTGCTGGGATTACAGGCGTGAGCCACTGTACCCAGCTATGGGGGGCAACATTGTAAACACATTTATGAAATATGTGCCTTTCTATTTTTTGTTTTATTTTATTTTGAGACAGGGTCTCGCTTTGTTGCCCAGGCTAGCGTGTGGTTTTGAGATCACGGCTCACTGTAGCCTCCACCTCCCAGGCTCAAGTGAACCACCTGCCTTAGCCTCCAAGCAGCTGCGACTACAGGTGCTTATCACCACCACCTGGCTAATTTTTAAAATATTTTGTAGAGATGAGGTCTCACTATGTTGCCCAGGCTTGTCTTGAACTCCTGGACTCAAGCAATCCTCCTGCCTCGGCCTCCCAAAGTGCTGGGATTATAGACATGAGCCACTGTGCCTGGCAGTCCCTTTATTTCTGTTGCTAATTGTTAACTTAGATAAGTAAAGATTTCTTCCTTGATTACTGAGTCTGGTTTTCTGGGGTGAAAGGAAAGTTTTATGAATTTCTAATTTATGTTAGGTGTAAACATGTAAAATATAAAAACAAGGTTAAAAATTGTTTCATAAGTCTACAATTTCAGGCAAATAATTTTCTCAAAAAGCCCAGGAAGAAACGATTGATTAACTTTCTATATTTCTCAGTATCACCCTTTAGTTTGGGAATTTCCACTCTGAAAAACTGACACAGTACCCTAGCCATGAAACGTTCTGCTATTCACAGGTATAACTGAAAATATATTTTAATACATTAAATAAGTGCTTAACAAAAGAAGTAAGCTGTCATAATACAAAATTTCCTCCTTACTTGGCTTCTAAGCAATTACCATAGAATTTGAAGAATATCATCCTGCAAAAAAAAAAAAAAAAAAAAAAACCCACCCTGTCCCTATCCAAATACTTTTTTATGCTTTGAAAATGTGAATTACACACTTGAAAGCTCAATCAAATAGACTTTTGTGCACAAAACAAAGCTTTCTGTAACAATTTATAACTTTTCCACTTGAACATTTTGCTTCAAATTTTCACAGATTCTGTCCCTTTCAAAAGCTTCTGCTGGTGTGAAAGATTCCATCTGCGCTTCAATTACTCATGGCCCTTAAACTCATTTTTAAATCATGGGAAAACGCCACACACAATTATTTCGTGTGTGCGTGTGTGTGTGTGTGTGTAAAACAGTACATAAATAGTATATGAGAATTATATTAATTTCAATTCTTCCCGTAGAAACTCTTCTTTGGGCTGTTAGGTGTGTTTCAAGTTTAACAGGTTACCTTTTTTTTTTTCTAGGATGTTTCCAATAGAAAAATTTGCCAGTTTAGATAGATATTATAGATACTGTTAAGTTACATAAGTTATAGTTCAAATGGTAACTATTTCAAACATAACTGAGTATTTTTTCACTAATTATCTAAAAATCTCAGCAAGTCTATTTCTCCTACCATAAGATCATGCCAGCTGTTTATTTTCAAGCAGCCAGTTTAAAAACTGTAGGGAAATATGCCCCAAATGATCTAATAGCGATTTGAAACCAAGCTTGCTTAGAGCTGTAGTAGTAAAACCACTTGTATGTGCAAGGAAATGGTATTTGGATACTAGGAATTGTGATGTACAGACTGCTGCTTTAGATTAATCAAGTCTCCATGTTGTAGCTGTCAAGAAAATAACTATGTCATCTTTTTAAAGATCACAATCGATATAAATATTTATATCACTAAAAAAAAGTCTTTTAGAAGAAAATGAGTTCTTCGTGTTCTTTTCCTCTTGATCATCTAAAGCTCTTCCTTTAACCTATGACTTCCTAAAAGTCACCCCCTGGCCTGGCAAAAAAGACTTAAAAACCTGAGATTTTCTGATACCAGTAAGTTGAGTTCAGTTTATATTAATTCACAAATGGCTCTTTATAAAGGCAGAAGAGATTTCAAAGAAAGAAAGAAAAAACCAAGGAGGCACTTTTTTGGGGTCATAAAAATGTCTTTCTCTCTACACTAGTGTGCACACCATCCCATGGTTTATAGAAGATAAAATACTAAAAGGTCTTTACATGTTTGCCTCTAACTGCTCTCCTGGGCACCTAATAACATGTGGTTTGTGGAAGTCAATGGAAAATTTTCAGCACAAATAAATGCTCCAACTCCTCTTCTAAAATGGAGGTGAAAATCAATTTCCCTTGTTAATGAGGAACTGCTACTATTTGTTTTCATTGATTGGGTGGTGCATTGTTCTATTTCTAAAAGCGAGCTGTTTTTCATTTTCTGTTTTAAAGAGACAGAAAGAGTAACTTGCAGATTGACACCGCAGGTGTACACCCAGATTTCTTAGCTGCTGCTCACTAAGCTCTGAGAAGCTGATATTCTGGCACTTGGACTGGCATTTCACCTTCTACAGATGTCATATAAACTGACCCCCAAGTACTCAATCAAAACGTAAGTTCTTTTCCTTCGGTAGCTGTGTTCATTTGGAATGGTGAGCCTGTAGACACAAGGTGCCTTCCATTGCCTCTTAAGCATGTAATGGGCCCTACTGAACAGAGCCAGGTAGGCAAAATGTGGCCCAAGAATCTTTACACGGAATTTCCTTATTATCTGTCTTTTTCGGGTGCTGTTTGCTTTCTGGTCCTAATAAATCTCATGCTGGGAGAATCCTGTTTTAGTGATTAGCATCAGTATAACCAGTCCTCGGAAACAAAGATATTTCCAGGTCCCAGAAGAGGTCCAGGGTAACACAGCTTTACTGATCTGGTTTCAATAAATCTTGCTAACGAAAAATTCTATAGAACAGATGTTTTTACTTGTCTCTGTTAATGTATGGATGATTCTTTATTTCAAAGGTAGTGTGATTTTGGCATTTGTGATTTGCGTTGTTTAGCACAAAACATTTTAAAGCACTTCAATATTGCAAAATGCTAAAGGTTATTTTTTATTTTATTTTTGGAGACAGGGTCTCACTCTGTGACTCAGGCTGGAGTACAGTGGTGCGATCTCGACTCACTGCGGCAGCAGCCTCTGTCTCCCGGGATCAAACAATCCTCCCACCTCAGCCTCCCAAGTAGCTGGGACTACAGCTCACCACCATGCCTGGCTAATTGTTTTTGTATTTTTAGTGGAGATGGGGTTTTGCCATGTTGCCCTGGTTGGTCTCGAACTCCTGGGCTCAAGCAATTCATCCGCCTCGGCCTCCCACAGTGCTGAGATTACAGACGTGAGCCACCATGCTTTGCTTAAAATTATTATTTTAAGAAAATTTGCAGCACATTTTTAGAAAAATCAGAAGGGCTGGCAGAGGTGAAGTGATTCTCAAAATCAGGGTAAGGAGATTGGCTGATAAGGTTTTCAGTTAAGGTCCCCTTAGAGACAAAAACCCAAAAATCAAGTTTTTGTATGTAATATCTCCCTTAGTACAGTGTTGCAATAATACTTCTTTTAAATTAAATTCGAATATAACTAGAAAATTGGATGTCCTATCAGTCGATTAAATGAGGTATTCTCTGCACTGATCTTTTTAAGGAAGAGAATATTAGTTTTTCTACCATCACCCAAGAGTTTTAAAAAAGCTTTGAAATAGAAAACATCAGTGTTCCATTCCCAAACCCCTGAGGTGTTTCCGATGAATAAAATATGTAAGAATCATAGAATCATATGTAAGAATCTGTTAGTTGGCCAGTGGTCAACAGTGATTATCGAAAGATATTTTTTTGTTGCTGTTTTTAAACTGCATCAGTTCTCGTCTTCCAAATATTTGGCCCACAGCTGCCTTTGTTAACAGCTCGGAGGCTACTGAATTGTTTTTAAACAGAAATGCCAACTCTACCGACTTCCTGACTGTCGACAGACATGAGGTTTTTTGTTCTACATGTATATACATCAGGAAATGAAACGAGATTACTACATGCTGTGCTAAGGAAAACAATAAAAGTGAAAAAATGTTATTTTTAGATAAGACTATTTCCTAAACTTTTAGAGGCATCGTACAAATTTACCCTCCGTTTGGTAGAATATGAACATGTGTGGTCTGTATCTCTTCCTATGGCAGGCGATACTAATTATCTATCTCTATTACAGTCATTTCCTCTTAGCACGCTAAACCTGACATTTCAGCGTAAAGTCCAATAAGACAAGGAAGTGAGCTATTCTGTTAATGGGAAAGAAAAGGGTTATGTAAGAATAAGCCTTCAGGCATCTGCTGAGCAAAACAGAGAGCCCAAAAGAAGAAACAGAAGAGCAAGTGAGTTTTATGAGAAACAGTAGCTACAGTTCAGAATTGACTTATATAGTTCTCTTTCCATTATTAAGGTGTATCAGCACTTTTGACTTCGTCTTTTTTTTTTTTTTTTTTGTGAGAGGGGGTTTTGCTCTTGTAACCCAGGCTGGAGTGTAATGGTGCCATCTCGGCTCACTGCAACCTCCGCCAACTGGGTTCAAGCAATTCTCCTGCCTCAGCCTCCCGAGTAGCTGGGATCACAGGCGCACGCCACCACACCCGGCTACTTTTTGTATTTTTAATAGAGACAGGGTTTCACCATGTTGGCCAGGCTGGTCTTGAACTCCTGACCTCAGGTGATTTACCTGCCTTGGCCTCCCAAAGTGCTGGGATTACAGGCGTGAGCCAGTGCACCCAGCCCTTGACTTCTCTTTTATAAAAGCAATCCCCTTTTCTCTTGTACCTCAAGGAAACTGCTCCCATAATTTATGGATTAATACTCATTCCACATAAATGTAATTTGGATATAGTCCCTGAAATGTAAATATCTAGGATAATAGTATCTTGAAGAAAATAGCCTTTTGGGAAGTTATAGATTCAGGACTTCTCAGGCTATGAAAGAGTTACTTTATCTTTTGTGGATGGCCATTCATTTAAAAGGTTATTGGATCCTCTAGATTTTAGAAGATCTTAGAGTTTAGCCCTGGACCCTGTGTTATATCTAGAAAAGGCTTTTCTAGGGTTCTGTGTGTTCTAAGCTGGCTGGTATCTTATTAATGTTGTTCAGGAAAACTACAGTATGGAAATCAAAGCCATTCCTTCAAATAAAACTGAGGTGCTATAGTCATGCACTTAACAACAGTGATAGATGCAGGAGGCATGCAGATGCAGATAAGGAAACCTGCACAGGGTCTTGCCCGGGGGTGTGCCTGCAAGGGACCAGGGCCCACATGTGCACTGGGAGAAGGGGGTGGAGCCGCCAAGAATTCATGCCTTATGTAGGGGAGGAGACTGAGATTCAATCTGTGAGGTGGGAGCCTGTCGGCAGGACCCTCTCCTTCTATGCTGAGAGCCTTGTTTTCACTTAATAATCCACTCTCCTCCCTCTTCCATTTGTCTATGTGCCTAATTTTTCCTGGTCGTGAGACAAGAAGCTGGATTTTAGCTGAACTAAGGAGCAAAAAATCCTGCATCAACAGCAAAAACAACTTTCTACAATAAATCACAAATAAATTTGTTTATAGGAATTACATAAGTTATGAGAATGGGACATCTAAAATACCTAACGTTTAGCTGCTGAACCAAGTGTGGTCAATTTTGACGTGCTGGGTATCTTCCCAGAAGTAGATGGGAAGGAATTTAGAATTACTTCTCTTACTCCAAAATTTTAGGCCACTCAAGTGTACTAGTTTCTCTGGACCTCTGACGATGGCTTTACTAGCATGGGCCTGCTACAGAAAAAGGGTGTTTGTCAGAGACTCCCATGTAACAGATCACCCCCACTGTCCATGGTGTAGGTTTTAGGCTGTGAGATAAACTGACCTTTTGGATAAGGTGTCTGACCTCTCCCCTCTCCTGACAGTGATTTCTCTTCCCAGACAGCTGCGCTTACAAACAAACTGCTAGGTAGCAGTAGCACTTTGACAAATGGAGCACAACCCAGATCCTTTGTTTCTTTGAATTCAGCCAACAAGCTAGCATTCCAGAAGCTCATTAGGGGGCCATGAATTACTGTGGAGGCCAAGCCTGCACTTCCTTCTCCGTGGCAATCCATGTGGCCACATGTTCCCATGATCCGTGGGGCCAGATCATGCTATTCCCAGTTCACATTCCATCCTGTCAGGGTACTCTCAAAATAAATAATATTTACAGCAGAGTTCAGAGCTGGTGAAAGAAATGTGGAAGGAAAAATGTGAGTAAGTAGACTAGACACTGGAATCCATTGGATTTGTGGTTTTTAAATCATTTTTTCATGGGACTTCAGAAATCTTTGCAAGTAGATATGGACTGGCACTTATCAAAACCCCAAATTCCAAGTCCAAATTAATGTCATAAAAAAGTAACAAAGAAAAATTATAACAAGATTTAGTTTCTATACCTGAAAACATTATGTTTAGCAAATTCAGTGAATGGTTACTGGCCACCTACAAAGTTCAAGGTCTCCAGCCAAAGCTAGTTACAGTCATTATCTATTTAAATGTCTGACCAGCACTGCTTTATACCAAAAACTTGGAAAACTTAAATAAAAGGGGCCCGGAGGTCTCTTTATGCAAATATTCAAACATTTGAGATCAGAGTCAGCAACTACAACCCCCTGGACAGATCCAGTCCTCTGCTTATGTATTACTCATGAACTAAGGATGGCTTTTACGTTTTGAAGTGGTTGGAAAAAGAACTCGAAAGATGAAGAATCTTTTGTGATACGTAAACATTTATATGAAATTCAAATTTCTGTATCCATAAATAAAGTTTTATTGGAACATAATCAGGCTCATCCATTTACTTATCCTATTTGGCTGCTTTTGCACTTAGGAAGAGTGGTGTAATTGCAACAGAGATCGTGCTGCGTGCAAAACTCAAGATACTGACAATCTGGCCCTTAACAGAAAAAGCTTGCTCATCCTTGTTTTAGATTGTAAAATAATTTTTTGCTTTTGCTGAGATGTCTGACTGAGAACAGTCAACACAGTGAGAGCTCATCTCTACAAAAAAAAAGAATTAGCCCAGTGCAGTGACTCATGACTGTGGTCCCAGCTACTTGGGAGGCTGAGGCAGGAGGATCACTCGAGCCCAGGAGTTGGAGGTTACAGTGAGCCATGACTGCACTCCAGCCTGGGTAACAGAAGGAGACCCTGCCTCTGAAAAAATTTAAAAAATAATAATAGCAAAAAAGAAAGCCTGAGAAATGTACCAGGAGAGCAAGGAGAAAGCAGTTGAGACCTGAAAAACCGGTGACAAAGACAGCCAAGTATAGGTGGCCACCAACAGAAGTAGTTTTTGCTGCATTGACAGATGAAATCCCTCAAAGCATGGGGAAACAGACAGGTTCTTAGACGGAGCAGAGGTCCGATTTGTGTTTCTTTTTAATACCAATTTGCTAATTTCCTGTTGATGGGCCAGAAACTTATGCCTTGATGCCTTCCGTTCCTGTTCATGCGGTTTACTCTGTTTGCCTCTAAACCTAGATTCTCCAGAACGGGTTACCCTGGCCTTTTCCTTTTTTTTTTTTTTTTTCTTTTTCAGAGGAGCTTAATCAAACAGAATCCCAGGAATAACGTCTGCCTTTGAGCAGACAGCCCTGCTGGTAGCTGGCTACACCCTCTGCTCTGTTGCGGGTCTGGTGATGATCACGAGAGATTTCAGGGCAATTTCAGCCATACGGACCAACACACGGTGAGGACTGAAATAAATGGCGAGTTTGCAGTTTTACAAGGCCATTAATGCCATTCACAGATTCCCTGTAGTTGTCTGTTTATGTTTTCTCCAACACAATATCCTAAGACAGAAGCAAAGCAGAGGTGCGGTATTTTTATGTTGTAACACTTTCACGAATGAAATTTCCCTAGAAGGTAGCATTTTGTCCCTTGAGGGACAGGGACTACACTGAGAGAAAAAAAGATGTCCACCTACTTGTCAGGACTGACGGGTTATCTGCAACCATATTTACACCACAATGGTGATTCCAGCCTCTACGAGACATTTGAGCAGCCTGTCCAACCTCAGGACAGTGGGCATGTGTGACGCTGGGCCCTAAAGTCAGCTTTCCAGTAATCTCCGGGCTTTGCATGTAGTGGAGAACATCATCCTTGCTATTACTATGTTTCCTCTACCTGATCTATCTGTTTCAATGGACAAGTTGAGAGTTAGATCTCATCATTAACATATAACGTGAATAAATTGTCCACCTGAAAAGGACATCCTGAATAGTTTCTTTTAATAGAGAAGCAAGGGTTTACATTTTAAACAACAACAACAAAAAATTGTAAACTCACCTAGAAAAATCTCCCTTTGCCTCCTGTAGAAGAAAAAATTCAACATCAGCGAAATACACTAAGCCAGTGTCAGAGACTCTACATTCTATAATCATGAGAGTTTCTCTACTGAATGAGATGAGGTCAGCTTCCTGCAGTTATCATCCTATTTGCTGCAGGAATACAATTAAAACTGAATGCATACCTTTGCTATTTGAATATGAGACATGAAATTAAACTCTCGAAAGTTATATACAAAGAAAGTGATTGATAATGACAAAATGTACAGCTCTTCCACACTGCCGCCACCACGCCCGGCCTAGTTTAAAGATTCTAAATATGAACATGTATCTGGATAGAACTGTCTATTTCTAGGGTTACTTTTTGTTTTGGTTTGTATTTTATGCTAGTCCCCAGTTATAATGAAGACTCTGGAGGTAGGGACCAGGGAAACTTTAGTGAATCCAGTATAATGCCTTAAACATAGTAGTTGCTCAATAAATACTTATTGAAGGAATAAAGAAATGATATCATTTTAACTCATCTTGCCACTATTAAGCTAATATTCTATAACACCTTTTTTTTTTTTTTTTTTTTTTGCATAACCTAAAGGGCTTTTCCTTGTCTTTCCAGGGGGCAGAACATGATTTTTTGGCCACTAACTCTAGCTATTCACTTGGCTTTCTCCAGGGTGAAAGTACCAAACCCAAAGAAAATGGGATCAGTAAATGATCTCAGTTTCTCCCAGGCTCAGGTTAAATACACAACTTTGCTTTACAGGGATTTGCTGTCTTAAAATTTTGAAATACTACAAGCCCCTGTTTATTGCTCTGGTTTCCGTCAGTGTCTCTAATAGCTCTATGCAGCTTGTGGCTAAAAAAAGGTAAGACGACAAATAGTGAGTGGACACAGCTATGCCCGGTGAGTCTTACTTCCTTTCTTCTGTGTATGGCCCTGGGACAGAAAGAGGAGGAGAAAAACAACTTACCTGTAAAATATAGGAAGCTAATTCAAACACCACTTCACTGTCAACGTCAATAAGCTCCTGAAAGGAAAAAGCAACAAAGGAAGACAAGTTTGGTATTTAACAACCACTTTTTTCTTTTTTAAAAAATGACAGCTCTTCTTTGGGAGGATTGCTCAGCCCGGGAGTTTGAGACCAGCCTGGGCAACATAATGAGATCCCGTCTCTACAGAAAATTAAAAATTTAGCCAGGCAGGGTGGTACATGTCTGTAGACTCTGCTGTTTTGGAGGCTGAGGTAGGAGGATCTCTTAGCCTGCGAGGTTGAGGTTGTAGTGAGCTGTGATAGCACCACTGCACTCCAGCCTGGGTAATGGGGCGAGACCCCGGCTTAAAAAAAGAAAAAAAGCCTCCTTTTCTGAGGATTTGCTCAGAATCTCCCATATTCATAGAACGTCTTGAGTCTCTGAGACCACTGCCCTGAATTATTCAGTCCTAAACACTCCCAACATCCTTTTTGCTGCTCTTAGCTGGGATGGACTAGGGGGCTCGGGCCTACCCGATTATCTCAAAGGCCTCATCTTTACATCTTTCAAGAAATTAAGAGGCAGACTAGGCCCCAGCATTTTACAAACCTGTTTGTTAATGTTATTAATCACTGGAATAGAGATGCTTGACAACAAAACGCATTTTCTGTATAAACTAAACTCAGAACGTTATGGAAAGAAAGGCTTTATTGAAAGGCTTTGTTTGAAAGGAGTGTTACAGTGGGATTGTGATTCCTTAAAATTAAATACAAGGTGAAAATACAGTTCCTCAGTTGTACTGGCCAGATTTCTTTCATGTGCTCTACAGTTCATGTCGCTAGTGACTACCGTGTTGTCAGCTCAGATACAGAACATTTCAACCACTGTAGAAAGTTCTACTGGTCAGCGCTGTTACAGAGTGTAAGTTTCACAATGTTTCCGCCTAGTCATTCTTCCCCCCAATACTTCATTGTGATCTAGGGACTTGGTCTTCAAAGCACTTAAACCTCTCGTTGGTTTTTGAAAAAATTCCTTTTCTCTCTCTCTCTTTGTATTTTTGAAATTTGTATTTCAAAATGTATATAGTTCATATTTTTTAAAACAGCCTTTTTCTTTTTTTTTGAGACAGAGTCTCACTGTGTCACCCAAGCGGGAGTACAGTGGTGCAATCTCGGCTCAGTGCAACCTCCACCTCCCGGGTACAAGTGATTCTTCTGCCTCAGCCTCCTGAGTAGCTGGGACTACAGGCATGCACCACCACACCCGGCTAATTTTTTTGTATGTATAGAGATGGGGTTTCACCAGGTTGGCCAGGCTGCTCTGGAACTCCTGGCGTCAGATGATGTGTCTGCCTTGGCCTCCCAAAGTGTTGGGATGATTACAGGTGTAAGCCCCCATACCCAGCCAAAACAGCTTTATTGAAGTATAACTAAAACACCTCAAAAAACTGCGTATGTTTAATGTAAACAATTTTATGAGTTTGGACAGATGCATACACCCATGACACCATTACCACAATCAAGGTAATAAACATATCTATCACAACCAAAGATTTCCGTGTGTGTGTGTGTGTGTGTGTGTGTGTATGGTACAAACACTTAGCCTGGCATGGTGGCTCACGCCTGTAATCCCAGCGCTTTGGGAGGCTGAGGTGGATGGATCACTTGAGCCCAGGAGTTCGAGACCAGTCTAGCCAACATGGCAAAACCCCATCTCTACTAAAATTACAAAAATTAGCCTGGAGTGGTGGTGCATGCCTGTAGTCCCAGCTACTTGGGTGGGAGGGTCACCTGAGCCTGGAAAGGTTGAGGCTACAGTGGGTCGTAATCATGCTACTATGCTCCAGCCTGGTGACGGAGAGACACTGCCTCAAACAAACAAACAAAACAACAAACCCACTAAACACGAAAACATGACCTACATTAATAAACTTCTAAGTGCACAACACTGTCTCATTATACATAGCTCACGTGTTAAAGACAAAGAGAAGCCTTGAATTCATCAGCATGTGAGAATAATACACAATTGAATTGATGTCCTCTGTCTTAAACAATTGGTGTCAAGCTTAAGCACAAACGTCCATCTTTATTTTTCTTTCCCTAATATCACTAGATCCCATAGTGGCTGACTGGATGACAGAGAGCTAGAGGTAAAAGAGATTTAGAGACCAGCCAGCCTGACCCTGAGAATGGAATCCAAAAACATTAAGGGACTTTGGAAAACCACAGGGCCTTAATGGCACTTAAGGGGCCGGGAACAGACCCCCAACTACTTGTCCAGTGTGTGACCTTCCTTAGGACTTCCATTTGCCCTAAAATCAATAGAAACCCAGTTTCAGCCAACACATTCTCAGAACATTTATAATGCGAGTTCGCTTAGCAAGAGTTTCTATTCACTTGCATTACAAGCCAGACTCTGATTCAAGGATTTTTTTTTTTTTTTTTTTTTTTTTTTGGAGACAGAGTCTCATTGTTGTCGCCCAGGCTGGAGTGCAATGCTGTGGTCTCGGCTCACTGCAACCTCCGCCTCCCGGGTTCCAGTAATTCTCCTGCCTCAGCCTCCCGAGTAGCTGGGACTACAGGCACACACCACCATGCCTGGCTAATTTTTTTGTATTTTTAGTAGAGACGGGGTTTCAGCATGTTGGCCAGGCTGGTCTCGAACTTCTGACCTCAGGTGATCCACCCACCTTGGCCTCCCAAAATGCTGAGATTATAGGCATGAGCCACTGTGCCCAGCCAATTCACGGATTTTCTAATTATTTTTTGAGAGGTTCAGAATTGGCTCCTGCAATTTAAAACAATGCATTCAAGCACACCTGGATCTTTCGAAGGAGAGATATCATTCAGGCTCCTTTGGGCCTGGGAATTTCAAAGCTGGATACGAATATGTGCCCTGGAATCACCTTAGAAGTATGGCTTAAAAGAACTCATGAGAGCCTATGGAAGAACTGGGGACAATAATTCCTTACGTGTAACCAGCTGAAAGAGCTTTATGGCGGTTGGAATTGATAGAGGCTGTCAGTGCTGGGATGTGGAAGAATGTTTGGAATTGCAGTTCTGGGATTAGCCGGTCCCATCAGAATGTAAATCATTTAACAGTGTACAAATGGCTTCACAGAAACACTGTCCAGGGTTACCACAATAGATGGTTTCTACTCTCACTACGTGCGTTTCCATTCCCACCTGAATGCCTTGGAGTGCACTTGTTAGTGTACTGTTGTATGTGTGCTTTTCTGTCAAACATTTACACCTATGTTACAGCCAATGGTCGACTGCGGGCTAATATTTAACATCTGCTGAGGCTTATCTGATGCACAGCTCAAAACCAGCCATCAGAAAAAAACATTTTTAAGTGCGAACATAGCTTTTAGTTTGCTGGTTGATTCATCTGATAAATGAAAATGTGTATATCTGCGTGGAGGCGGGGAAAATGAAGGAAGGTCTTTTATTCTATTCTACACAGCCCATTATGCGGTTCCAGGAGAGTATCACCGGTGAACATTAACTGTAACGTAACTGTTATCCATAGGAAAGCTACCAAAAATGCACCATCAAATATCTAACCTGATTGATTCAACTTCTCTCTCACCATAGTTGTTCTCGGGGTAAGTGAGAACTGGCACCGTTAACTGTGGTGACTTTTCGGTTGAAAAGTCTGACCTTGACCATCTATCTCCCAGTGAAGATACCAAAAACAGGAAGAGTTGAAATGTGGCCAGTGGGAGGGGAAATGATTGAAGAATCAAGTGCCCCAGGCACTGCACATGCTTACACAATCTGATGGAAAGAGCCGTATTATTACTTCTGACCTCGCCTATTTAACATGCATTAAGTTGAAAGATCATTTCATTGGATGTTCTCAGAGGACTCAACACAAAGACTGAAAGGGTGAGGGTAAGAACCAGTCTAGGGTGGTGGGAAGACATCCTGACAGTCTTTGCCCAGTTCCCCAATATCACTTGTTCATGATGCCTTTTCCCCCTTGTACACCTCACCGTGCTTCCAGGTGGCTTTGTCCTTAAGATTCTACTGCAGTGGGGCAGAGCTCTAGACTTCTGGCTCACTCTGAAAATTTCCCATGGTACTGCAAAATCTGAAAGCCAGCCAGGCACGGTGGTTTAGGCCTGTAATCTCAGCACTTTGGGAGGCTGAGGCAGGCAGATCATTAGGTCAAGAGATCGAGACCATCCTGGCCAACATGGTGAAACCCTGTCTCTACTAAAAATACAAAAATTAGCTGGGCGTGGTGGCACATGCCTGTAGTCCCAGCTACTGGGGAGGCTGAGGCAGGAGAATCGCTTGAACCCGGGAGGTGGAGGTTGCAGTGAGCCAAGATAGTGCCACTGCACTCCAGCCTGGTGACAGAGTGAGACTCCATCTCAAAAAACAAAACAAAACAAAACCACCCTGAAAGCCAAGTTCCACAGAGAGGAGTTAATAGATGTTTTCAGGGGTCTTCCTAGCAGAAACGTGCTCCCACAGAACATTAAGAAAATGACTCTCCCTTTTCCTTATCTGACTTTTTCAGTGGTCCAGAGGTGGCTTTTCATTTATTTATTTATTTTTTTGAGACAGGATCTCACTGTGTCACTCAGACTGGAATGCAGTGGTGCAATCTCGGCTTACTGCAACCTCCGCCTTCTGGGTTCCAGCAATTCTTGTGCCACAGCCTCCCAAGTAGCGCAGATTACAGGTGTGCATCACCACGCCTGGCCAATTTTTTTATTTTTAGTGGAAACAGGGTTTCACCATGTTGGCCAGGCTGGTCTCAAACTCCTGACCTTAAGTGATCCACCCACCTTGGCTTCCCAAAGTGCTGGGATTACAGGCGTGAGCCACCGTGCCTGGCCAGAGGCAGCTTCTCTCATGGGTTTCTGCTCAAGCAGAGGAACTACACTGACGGAAACCACACAGTGTGCAAAAAATCCCATTTTTTCCTGGGATTCTGGGCTTTCCCCTTAACTAAGGACAAGATGGGATCATAGGAGGAGCAGAAGACACTTCCAGGAGGCTTGAGGGTGGCTTCCGTCTGCCCTATGCAGGGGCTGAGGTGTGACATTCCTCTGTGCTTATGCAGTCCACATCTCTGCGGTGAAGACCCCAGTGCTCCTGCAGCCATTGGAGGAGAGGTTTCTGCAGGGTCGTTGACTGAGTTGGAATCTTGCCTGGGAATCTTGGGCCGTCTGGTGGGGACGGAATAACTTTACTCTGAGACTAGAGAAGTCCAGGGGGACAACGCTGGCAGGAGAGAATGTAAGGTCCTTTGGTGACTGTGGCCACTGGGTGTATACTTTAGGCATCTGCTTTCCTTACTACTGAATAATGCATGCTGCTTCCTTTGATCTGTTGAGAAATGGTATGGAAAGACAAACCATGACCATCTGCAGGTGTGTGTGTGTGTGTCTGTGTTTGTACGTGCATACGTGCTCTGAGTAGGGGTGGGAAGGGCGGCCCCACTTCCTCCCACGCTGTGTTGTTTTATCCCAGGTGACTGAACTGCCGAAGAAAGAGGTCTGAGGTTATTCATCAGCAGCACCATGGCTAACAATATTCTCAGAAAGATCTCCTAACGAATTCTCACCAGTTATCACCACGTTTATTCTTACCCACAAAACATCTAAAGATGATAGATAAGCCATTCTCCTTAAGATTATTTCTACTGTCCCCTGAAAGTCCCATATTCTGGTCTTAACCCCCCAATGCTGTGGGGACATGGACTGAACCACCTGACCTTCAGTTTGATTTTCCTTATCAGTAAAATGGGGATAACAATTTCCTTTCCAATTATTTTACTGGGTTTGGTGAGGCATAAATGGAGAAGTGACTTGGAAACGATAAAACACGCTACAATTATTAGGTCTATATTATTTATTTCTGCTGATGAGTATCTATAGATAATCTGAACTCCACAGTTTTGCCTTTGTTCTTTAGTATATCTTAGCATTTATAGGAATCTTTACTAACATTTTGTTTTAAAAGAGATGGGTTGTGTGTGTGTGTGTGTGTGTGTGTATACTGGTCACCATGTCTGTGGTGTATTTTATGTGTCAACTTGACAGGCCAAGGGTTACCCATTATTTACTGATTTTTGAGACAGGGTCTTGCTCTGTCACCCAGGCTAGAGTGCAGTGACACCATCTCGGTTGACTGCAACCTCTGCCTCCTAGGTTCGAGTGATTCTTGTGCCTCAGCTTCCTGAGTAGCTGGGATTACAGGTGCCCATCACCACAACCGGCTAGCTTTTTGTACTTTTAGTAGAGATGGGGTTTCACCATGTTGCCCAGGGTGGTCTCAGACTCCTGGGCTCAAGTGATCCACCCATCTCAGCCTCCCAAAGTGCTGGGATTATAGGCGTGAGCCACTGCATCCAGCCCCGAGTCGCCCAGATTAAACAGTTTCTGGATGTGTCTATGAGGGTGTTTCTGGATGAGATCAGCATTTGAATCAGTGGGCTCAATAGACCACCCTTCCCAGTGAGGGTGGACATCACTCAATCCTGGAAGGTTTGAACAGAACAAAAGATGGAGGATGGAGGAGCTTGCCCCTTTTTTCATTTTTCTTTCTTTCTGTCCCTTACTTTTTGAGCTGGGATACCACATTTCATCTTCTCTTGTCCTTGGACTGGGACTTATACCACTGGCTCCCTGGTTCTCAGGTCTTTGGACTCAGCCAGTGGACTGACACCACTGGCTTTCTTGGGTCTCCAGCTTGCAGACAGCAGACTGTGGGATTTCTCAGCCCCCATGATCTTGTGAGCCAACTCCTCATAAGAAGTCTCTTTCTGATATCTGTATATCTATATATATCCTATTGGTTCTGTTCCTCTGACTAATACACCGTACATCATTAAAGTGGGACACAATGCCCATATTTAGCCCAACTTTCTCTCTTCTTGTGGCTCTATGCCTCATTGCACAACTCATCATGACTACGCAAAGTTGCCCCCGGGGCAAACAGGGGCTGTGGTGCAGGATGAGACTGATGCAATCTTGCACAATTGCTCATTCTTAGCCCTCTGCCAGTTTTTCAGCATCAAGTCACTTCATGTTTGTCTAATGATCCAAGAGGTGAATGCCACTCGTGCTCAGCCACAACCCTAATTCTGCCGCACTGGGATTTCTCACGCTGTCCACCCCACGGCAGACAGCCCATGTCAGGATCTTAAGGAATCGCTCTTTATTAAGTTCTATTAAAAAAATTTTTACTTTTACTTATTTATTTTTGTCGAGACAGGGTCTTGCTCTGTTGCCCAGGATGGAGTGCAGTGGCACCATTATAGTTCACTGCACCCTTGAACTCCTGGGCTTAAGTGATCCTCCTGCCTCAGCCTCCTGGGTAGCTGGGACCACAGGCACACACCACCATGCTTAGCTAATTTTAATTTTTTTTTTGTAGAGATGGGGGTCTCACTATGTTTCTCAGGCTGTTCTTCAACTCCTGGGCTCAAGTAATTCTCCTGCCTTGGCCTCCCAAAGTGTTGGGATTACAGGTGTGAGCTACTGCACCTGGCCTGTAATCATTCTTTTAGAGGTCATGGGCACAGCCAAGATGACAGATCCATGTCAGTTTGTTTCTTGAAAGTTGAAAAAGAAGGTACCTGTCTATCCTTTTCTCATTTCCCCTCTGTCCTACAAGGGCACGCTCTAAACCTGCATCAATGAAACTAAGAGGTAAGGACGAGAGCTCTGTAAGTCTGAGGCTGGTATTTATGTTGTCCTGTAGAAGGTGATTCTGGGCTTTGGCTTGGTTCTCCCACCTACAGATGAGATGATGTCATCTGATCATTAGCAAAGCACGTTGAAGATATTGAATAAAGACCATTTATTTCAATATCAACAAGAGAGATAGCATTTAGACCTAAACTGCAAATGTGGCCCAAGGATGATTAGGATGATTACCTAAACTACTTCTTTTTTTTTTTTTTTTTTTTTTTTTTTTTTTTTTTTTTTTTTTTTTTTAAAGAGACGAGGTCTCTGCCATCCAGGCTGGAGTGCCCTAATGTGATCCTAGCTCACTTCAGCCTCGAACTCATGGGCTCAAGTGATCCTCCCATCTCAGCTTCCCAAGTAGTTGGGAATACAAGTGTGTGCCACCATGCCTGGCTAATTAAATACATTTTTTTTTTTTTTTTTGTAGAGTTGTGGTCTTGCTATGTTGCCCAGGCTGATCTCAAACTCTTGGCCTCCCAAAGTTCTGGGATTATAGGTATGAGCCACCACGCAGAGGCTCCTAGACTAATTTGAACAAGACTTGCACCCTCCCAAGAGCACCCATAAAGCAGAAATTTTAAGCCTTTTCCTTTATGTCATGATTTGTTCTCAGTGCAATGTAGGCAACAATATTCAGTGATTTCTCAGGAAAGGTGCAAATCCTTGCTCCCTGGGATTGGAAAGTAACCAATTAAAAAATAATTTTCTGAGCATCGGCTATGTGCCTAGAACAGTGATAGGCCATGGAAGATGAGCTTAAAAATCCACTCAGAAAAATGCTGGTACCAACTTCTCCTCCAGCCTAAAGAAGCATATTTCAGCCCATCTCTAAATGACAACCACAGTCCTGTTTCTTTGGTTATCACTGCTGGGGAAGGTTAGTGCTTGTAGACAAAGCATAATTGAAATGTGATGAATGTCCCTAAAGAGTGCATTGCCAGCCGGATGTGGTGGCTCACACCTGTAATCTAAGCACTTTAGGAGGCCAAGGAAGGAGGATCACTGGAGCCCGGGAGTTTAAGACCAGCCTGGGCAACATGGTGAGACCCTGTTTCACTTGGAAGCAAAATAAAACAAAACACACGAAAAAAACAAATTAGCCGGGTATGGTGGCGCACGCCTGTAGTAGTCCCAGCTACTTGGGAGGCTGAGACAAGAGAATTGCTTGAACCTGGGAAGCGGAGGTTGCAGTGAGCTGAGATTGCATCACTGCACTCCAGCCTGGGCGACAGAGCGAGACTCCACCTCATAAACAAATAAATAAATAGTTCATAGCCAATCCCTTCGGACCAGGGCAAAGTTATACAGGTGAAATATTAGATTCCTGATGTGATCTTAGAGACCAGAATAGATGCCCCTTTATTAACTAGAGTAGATGCTAAGGTTAAGTCACCTACAGGTCAAGGGTTCAGGACAAGCTGGCCTAGCAAATTTCTCAATTTCTGTGGCTAAACTCTCTACCAATAGGAGCTGTCAACGCTGGTTTACAACCCAGACCATTACAACTCTGACTGGACAGGGCGCCAGTCTTACAAACATTCTCTTCTGAGAAACTACTGCAGACTTTAGGCTAATGTCAGCAGTCCACAGAGGCTGCACACAAACTGTCTTTGTGTCCTATAGTTCACCTTGTGAGGTAAACAGCCTCAAATTCCACCTCATTTTAATGCTAAAAGCCACCCCAGGAAGGAACCAGAGGTCATGATGTTAAGTAAAATAGGCCAGGCACAGAAAGACGAAGTTCGTATTTTCTCGCTTAATTGTGGGAGCTAAAAATGAAAACCATTGAACTCATAGAGACAGAGAATAGAAGGATGGTTACCAGAGGCTGGGAAGGGTGGGAGGAGTGGGGGAGACGGGGATGGTTAATGGGTTCAAAAAAATAGAAAGAATGAATAAGACCTAGTATTTGATAGCACAACAGGGAAACCGTGGTCAATAATGATTGAATTGTACATTTTCATATAAGTAAAAGAGTAGAAGTGGATTGTTTATAACACAAAGGATAAATGCTTGAGGGGGTGGATACTCCATTTGCCCTGATGTGGTTATTACACATTGCATGCCTGTATCAAAATATCTCATGTACCCCATAAATATATACACCTACTATGTACCCACAAAAATTAAAAATGTAAAAAACCAAGACAAAAACCCCATCCTAAAGTGAACATGGGACATATGTCACCTATATGTCTACCTGCGATAAACACACTCGACACTCCTTCATAACTATGCGTAACTTTTCCCCAAATCTGCTGAGTGTGTATGAGTCTATTATGTAATATGAACACCATGAGGCATAAAACCCAACCTGCCCTTTCCCTCTTCAAAAAGAGCACCTTCAGTCCACGCTGGAAACTTTGTCTTCTCAGTTTGCAAACTGGTGCTGCCAATACAGCCCTGCTTTCTCCTAGTTAGCCATCTGGTGGTCTTTCGGATGATACTGACGGTGCATCCAGTCATTCTGACAGCCACGCATGCCACCTAACCTCAATCAAGGAACTATCAAAGTACTTCTCTGAGGAAGTGAATGGAAAGGTCTTTCAATGTGAGCGCCAATTTTCTTTTCTCTCTGAAGGTTTGCGTGTGGAGAAGATGGGGAGTTGGTGATTTCTTGATTTCTCTTATAACTGTAAGATGTATCATTTGTGGAAATCTTTCCGATAAAAAAACTAAACAGACTTTGTCATTTTATGACCTCTGTTTGCAAAGCTTTCAGACATCACTGTGATGACTAATTTTTAATGGTGGATAATTTTCTTCTGTCAGTGCAGAACCCAGAATAGGCAGGATTCAATCCAGCCTGAAGGTGTGGGAAGAGCTGAGGGTCCACATCCCCTGCCTCACTCCTGTCTCATGGGATAAGTCCGCTGCCTCCTGCAGGGGCTGATGGATAAGCCCCTTCTGTTGGCTGTTGGAAGCCACACCGGAAGAGGGAGAGGAGCAGATGGAAAAGGCTTGGCGGGAGAGCTGTGCCGTCTCATCAGTCTCTTTCCAGGGAACATACACCATTCCAGGTAGGCTTCCTGTGGGAGTTTCCCATGGAACGGGACACACATTTCTAAATGAGATGTATCCACGCCCTGGCCAATGTCCTCTCTATCTTAGCGAGTTCAAGCACATCAGAAACACTGTTGGACCATGTGGGAATCTCATTCCACGCTTCTTCCCGCTCCACCTGAAGCACACAATGACAGCCCCGGTGTCTCATATCCATATTTGAATTTTCTGCAACTTGGATAGATAATGACTACGTTTTCCTGCTCTATTGTATAAAGTAGAGGGGTGGAAGGGAAGAGAAAGTGAGAGGGGCGTCCGCTGTGGCCCTGCCTCCTGCCTGCTGGGAAAGAGAGCGGAAGGTAGGAAGGCAGTGTTCACAATCTGGGAAAAATAGCAAAACAAAGCCAAACACCTTCCCTCGCCTTTCTGCTATTACAGAGACGAGAGGTTCGTTCTCTGAAGAAGAACAGGAAGCAGGGATGAAGTGGACCGGAAGTGCAGGAATTACCCAGAATTCTATACCTAGTATGGAGACTGTTCCCTCCAGATCCCTGGATGTCGGAGGACATGTCCCAGGCAGGAAGGGAAGGGTTTTCTCTGGAGAGAATGGAGAGCCAGAGAGGAAAGACGTCCAGATACCAAGACACTGATATTCGGGGTTCCCCAGGGAAAGAACTAGCTTGCGATGGGATCACGTCACAGGGACACCCACTGGGGGACCATTCCACCCTGAAATGGAGCATCTGCTTAGTTTCCAAGTGTGAAGCGATAGACCAGGGCCAGCAGACAACTGAGGAAGCCTCGTACAGGAAAGAGAGACCAACACAAATAAACTGGAGAAAAAGAGCTGGAAGGAAACACAGAATAATAATGATAACTAATATTATCTGAGTGATAAGAGAGGATATTATGTTCCTGAAACAATAATAGCATAATATTTTAAAAATCAGATAATATAAAGAAACTCTTAGAAATTAAAACAAACAAACAAAAAACAAAACCATAATGGCAAAGGTGAGAAAGTCCAGAGAAGAGATTAAAGTAAATCCCTACAAAGCCTCCCAGAAAGTAGAATAAAAAGACAGAGACAGACAGCTGGAGAGACAAGGTATCAGAGTGGGAGGCCATGACGCGCACTTGATAAATAGGAATTCTGGAAAGAGAGGACACAGGCAAGAGGGGAGAAGATATCAAAGAAACAATCCAAAAAGAACCCCACAACTAAAAAAGAATGCATGTCACATCTCCAGACCAGAAGTGCCCATTGAACACAGAGTACAATGGATTTACAAAGACCCACATCAGGGCACCCATCCTGAAATTTTAGATCAAAAGGAGCAAAAAGGAGTTCCCAAAAGATCCCATTGTTGGGGGCCAAAGGGGAATGGATAGGATGGTGGGCTTTTCCAGAGCAATGCCTTTGGTATTCTGAGAGAAAAATTTTTTGGTATATTTCTGTATCCAGTCAAACTATTCGTTAGATATGAAGCTAGAATAAAGACTTTTTCAGATATGCCAGGATCCAAACATTTTACTTCCCAAGTGTGCTTTCTCTGGATTGATTGCAGGATGTTCTCCAGTGAAACAATGGCGTGAAACAAAAAATAGGAAGTCTCCGGATCCATGAAACAGAGGACCCAATACACAGTGAGGGAGAAGGAAAGACCCTGATGGGGATGAGGCATCCCGGGTTGAGACTCTGCATGAGACCAAGTCCAGGCTGGAGCAGGAAGATAGAGGAGTGTAAGAGAGAGGTCCTGGAAAAACAACAGCAGTAGCAGCTGCCACAGCAACTAAAATCAAACCAAAGAGGAATGAGAACTACCCGATGTAGCTGGAAATTAATATTGGTAGACATCTGGGAATCTGTAGGAACTTTTGGAGAAAAGTGAAGGGTATGTAGAAACTAAACAAGTGAAAGCAAGGCAAGTATTCCCTTTGGGTAAAACAATGGGTTGTCTAAAAAAGGAGCTGCAACCACAGGATACTACTTGGATTAGTCACGATAATATCATGCTGAAGACTCTCGCTTTAAGCCGGAATTGTGCTATCACTATATTGAGAAAATGGAAAAGGAAATAAAATGTGGGTGGTTATAATCTAAATCTACATCCTATTTTTTTTTTTTAGACAAAGTCTTGCTCTGTCCATCAGGCTGGAGTGCAGCAGTGTGATCTGGGCTCTTGGATTCACTGCAACCTCCACCTCTGGGGCTCAGATGATCCTCCCACCTCAGCCTCCAGAGAAGCTGGGACTACAGGCATGTGCCACCACATCTGACTAATTTTTGTGTTTTTTGTAGAGATGGAATCTCACTATGTTGCCCAGGCTGGTCTCAAGCTCCTAAGATCAAGTGATCCCCCCACCTCAGCCTCCCAAAGTGCTGGTATTTTACAGGCGTGAGCCACTGTGCCTGGCCATCTTCATCCATCTTAACAGGAATTCAATAAAATGAATCAATCTAGGAATAATACGCTGTGTCAATTATTTAGCTATATGGAGGCAAATACTATAAGAAACAGCTAAAACTGTTGCAAGTGGCAGGAGTTGCGGGGAGGAGGCCGTTTGTCATAATAAGCCTCGTGGAACCATTTGAGTTTTAAATGATGTCATATATTACTTTGATAGAAACCAATATTAATACTTTAAAAAGTGAATGAAATTGGCTGGGCGCCATGGCTCACACCTGTAATCCCAGTGCTTAGGGAGGCCGAGGCGGGCGGATCACGAGGTCAGGAGATGGAGACCATCCTGGCTAACACGGTGAAACCCCGTCTCCACTAAAATTACAAAAAATTAGCTGGGCGTGGTGGTGGGCATCTGTAGTCCCAGCTACTGGGGAGGCTGAGGCAGGAGAATGGCATGAACCTGGGAGGCGGGGCTTGCAATGAGTCGAGATTGTACCACTGCACTCCAGCCTGGGCGACAGAGTGAGACTCTGTCTCAAAAAAAAAAAAAAAAAAGTGAATGAAATTGAACTTTGAAAAAGCAAAATAAGCAGCTTATTTTACCTTGACAACTTCGATTTTAATATATGGTAGGAACCATTCCCCAAGAGACAGGGAGGGAGCAGATATTAAACCCACACTGGATAAACCCAGGCGTCTGGGTATCAGCATTGGGATGGGTTATCTGGGTCTAACACCACCCTCTGGGCCCTTCAAGGCCCCCAAAGCACCAGGGTGCCGTGTGGGTGGCACAAAGAGAATCACAGCCAAGAGAAAAAACCTCGGGTCTAAATCCAACTAGCTAATCACATGCCTGGCATGAGACTAAGAACTTTGCATGCTTTATCTCACTGAATCTTCCCAAGAAGGTTGTGGTTAGACCTTATAATCCTTACTCAATTAGAGAGGAAAGGGAAGCTTGGAGACGTTACAGGAGGTGCCCACATTTATTCCTTTTGCCAAGGGGCAAGGCTGGGAAAAGATCCCGGGTCTGCCTGGCAGCAAAAGCTGAACTCTCGATCACTCAGCAGTGCCTATCATGATCTTTACATTGACACAGGTTACACAGGCTATCCAGCCATCCCCCAGTCCTTCGTCTCTGAGTCACTTAGACTCTCCCTACTTCCTCCTCTGGAAAGCTATTGATTCTTGCTCCATCTCACGCAGAGATGCTGAGGCTCAAATATCATAATATATATAAGGAATTTAAAAATAAAATTTAAATGGCATTTTATACAAATGAAAAGATTATTCTTGATCACGGGAAGGAGACAGGGGCCTTGGGATGCAACTTGGTCTCCTATATCAATTTGAAAGAAGCTGTCTCTTGGTCATTTGTGGTCATTTATGTGCCCAAGCCCAAGGACAGATTTTGAGAAGAGAGAGCTGGGTTCTGGGGTGACATTCAGCATGTGGGCTGATGCTCTCGGGACCTTGATCCTAAATGTGGCTGGCTGCAAAGATGTCATCACCTCCACTCAGGGCACCTGTAGTATTCAGTTCTGAAATGTATTCTTTTTAATTTTCCCTGAATCGCAAAGTCCTAGGCGTACATGATGTTCAGAAGCCTTCAGTGCCAGCTCAGCATTTGGGACGAGATAGTACTGAACAACTCCTCTCCCTTTCCCCAAGCATCTGCCCAAGTAGGCTTTGGGTCAATTAATTTTTTTTTTTTTTTTTTTGAGACGGAGTCTCGCTCTGTCACCCAGGCTGGAGTGCACTGGCGCAATTTCAGTTTACTGCAACCTCAGCCTCCCAAGTTCGCTCAAGCAATTCTCCTGACTGAGCCTCCTGAGTTAGCTGGGATTACAGGCGCCTGCCACCACGCCTGGCTAATTTTTGTACTTTTAGTAGAGATGGCATTTCACCATGTTGGTCAGGCTGGTCTCGAACTCTTGACCTCGTGATGCACCCGCCTCGGCCTCCCAGAGTGCTGGGATTACAGGCGTGGGCCCGGGACAATTTTTTATTTGCTCTGCTCGAGAGTGATTTCGTGGGTTCAGCCTTGCCATTCATTTACTTCGCTGCCCAAGGCTGCCACCTGGTGGAGACCGTTCACCTTTCGTTTCTGAACTTGGTTTCAAAGCGCTTTCACATTCATTTAAAAAAAAACACCAAATACTCTTACAACCTGTATGTAAGGTTAGTATTATTATTTCCGCTTTATAATGAGAAAATGAGGTCTTAGAAGAAAGAATTTGAAGGTACCTGGAACTGCATTTGGTATCTTTTTCCTCCATTGGGCAAAACCCCAAAATGCTGTCCTCTGAGTGTGCTGGGTTTGAGCCCAATTTAAGTCCTGGCTCAGCAACTGTCCCGAAATGAGGTCTTTTCACAGAACTGAATTTGATCATTACCAGGCCCTCTGTTATTCTGAACATTTGTACTTGGTGGAACTATTCTGTGCAGTGAATGTGTTGAGGTACTTCCAAAAGGAAAGTGATGGCTGATACCATTCCAACTGTGTGTGTGTGTGTGTGTGTGTGTGTGTGTGTGTGTGTATGTGTTAAGGTTTAATGGGCTTTTGCAATCCCCAAGGCCTGAGCTTAATTAAATTTTAAAATCCAGGCAGCGGTAGCTCCCTAGACTACTTTGAATTCACCCATCAAACACCTCACAGAGAAGTGTACGGAGGAGAGCCTCCCTCTGGGGTGCACCATAGCCTGGCCATTCATTAGGCATGTGATCTCATCTTCATCACTGGGAAAACAGGGATAAAAAGCAACATCTATCTCTCGGGTTGATGGGTGCAGCAAACCATCATGGCACTTGTATACCTATGTAACAAACCTGCACGTTCTGCACATGTATCCCAGAACTTAAAGTACAATAATAATAATAATAATAATAATAATAATAATAATAATAATAATAAAACTTTTAGAAAATTCAGGACACGCTGGGATTTACATTTATTTATTTATTTATTTTTAAAAAGAATTGGCTGGGTGCGGTGGCTTATGTCTGTAGTCTCAGCACTTTGGGAGGCCGAGGTGGGCAGATCACGAGGTCAGGAGATCGAGACCAGCTTGACCAACATGGTCAAATGCTGTCTCTACTAAAAACACAAAAATTAGCCAGGCATGGTGGCTGGTGCCTGTAGTCCCACCTACTAAGGAGGCTGAGGCAGGAGAATCGCTTGAACCCAGGAGGCAGAGGTTGCAGTGAGCTGAGATTACGCTATTACACTCTAGCCTGGGCGACAGAGTGAGACTCCATCTCAAGAGGGGGGGCGGGGGAAAGACTTATTTAATCTTCCATCAACATCCTGATAACCTAGAGAAAATTCCTTACTGAGATCACAGGAATGGCTGAACCCATCAAATCTTCATTGGAAAGTTCTCTGGTTTGTCCCTCTGGAGTCTGCGCTGACTGAATGCATTACCTTTAAATTCCTTAGTAGACCTTTCATTCTAACTAATCCTCACACTTCAGACTTCAGACGAGTCCCTGACATTTTACCCAGGTAAGAGGTAGAAGTTAAGCTGTGAATTCAGAAAAACATCTGTTAATTTGCTTTCTGTGGCTCTACATTAGTCAGTTGGTGTATACCTCAAACTCTTCTGCATCTTGTTAATTAAATTTTTAGAGTAAGGGGAAATCCTAGGTTTAGAATTATTTGATTTATTTCCAGGTAGAATGCATTTTGGACTCCAAGTTAATTACCATCAATAAACTTATGCAAAATTCACTCTCAAAGCGGTGTCTATCTCAAAAGGTGTTGTGAAGACTCAGACAATTTGCATAAAGCACTCAGCAACAAGTCCCTACGTCATGTGAACTTTGTAGGAATGAACGTTCTTGTCCATTACTGTTAAAGAAGCAGCCGTAAGGGGGAGTGATGGAGGTTGCATTCATGAGACATTCACTGCATTCATTATGTGCATGCGGGGGGTAGCCAGTGGAGTGGGTGTTTCTTTTTAAAAATGTTTTTTTAGGGCCAGGTGCAGTGGCTCACACCTGTAATCCCAGCACTTTGGGAGGCCAAAGTGACTGGATCATTTGAGGTGAGGAGTTCAAGACCATCCTGGGCAACATGGCAAAACTCATCTCTACTAAAAATACAAAAACTAGCCGGGTGTGGTGGTGCACACCTGCAACCCCAGTTACTCGGGAGGCTGAGGAGGGAAAATCACTTGAACCTGGGAGGCGGAGGCTGCAGTGAGCCGAGATCGTGCCGTTGCACTCCAGCCTGGGTGACAGAGTGATACTGTGTCTCAAAAAAAAAAAAAAAAAAAAAAAAAAAAGTTCTTTTAGTCGCAGTTCCTAACCTCAGTGATATTCTGCAAGTCCATCTTCCCAGGCAAGGGGTGTGTGCTGGAAAGGGGTGTAGGCATTTTGGGTTATCCCACAAAAGGAGACACTACCAGCTGATGGAGCAATTGGATACATGACAAGGGGCTGTCGCTCTCAACTAGGAATCATCTCTTGAACAGACGTTTTTTCTGAAGAAGACACACAAATGACCAATAGCACATGGAAATATGCTGAACGTCACTAGCCATCAGGGAAATGCAAATCAAAACCACAATGAGACACATCCCACACCCACTGGGATGGTTATCAATAAAACAAAATAGAAAATAACAGATGGTGGAGAGGATGTGGAGAAATTGGAACCCTTGGACACTGTTGGTAGAAATGTAAAATGGTGCAGCTGCTCGGAAAACAGTAGGGGATGGCTCCTAAAAAATTAAAAACAGAAGGACCCTATGATCTGGTAATACCACTTACAGGCATATACCCTGAACAACTGCGAATCAGGTCTCGAGGAGATATTTAGACATCCATGTTTATAATAGCATCATTCATGATAAGCAAAAGGTGGAAATAACCCGTGTCTTTTGATGGATGAATGGATCAACAAAAGGTGATCTTCACATACAATAAAATGTTACTTAGCCTTAAAAAGGAGAGGGCAGCCAAGCATCGTTGCCCACACCTGTAATCCCACCATTTTGGAAGGCCAAGGCAGGCAGATCACCCGAGCCCACAAATTCAAGACCAGCCTGGGCAACATGGCTACAAAAAAATACAAAAATTAGCTGGGTGTGGTGGCACACACCTGTAGTTCCAGCTACTTAGGAGGCTGAGGTGGGAGGATCGCCTGAGTCTGGGAGTTGGAGGTTGCAGTGAGCCAAGATTGCACCACTGAACTCCAGCCTGGGTGACAGAGGGACCCTGTCCTAAAAATTAAAAAAAAAAAAAAAAAAGGAAGGAAATTCTGACACATGTTACAACAGCGGTGAACTTTTTTTTTTGCAACCTCCACCTCCCGGGTTCAAGCGATTCTTCTGTCTCAGCCTCTTGAGTAGCTGGGATTACAGGTGCACACCACCACACCTGGCTAATTTTTGTATTTTTAATAGAGACGCGGTTTCACCACATTGGCCAGGCTGGTCTCGAACTCCTGATCTCAGGTGATCCGCCTGCCTCGGCCTCCCAAAGTGCTGGGATTACAGGCATGAGCCACCACGCCTGGCCAACATGGATGAACCTTGAGGCCATTATGTTAAGTAAAGTAAGCCAGACACAAAAGGACAAATACAATATGATTCCATTTATGTGAAGTACCAGAGTGGTTAAATTCATAGAGACAAGAAGTAGTGGTTGCCAGGGGCTGAGGAAAGTGGGGAAGGGGAGTTGTTTAATGAGTATAAGGTCTCAGTTCTGTAGGTGAAAAGGGTTCTTGGGTGAACGATGGTCGTGATGGTTGTACAACATTGTGAGTGTACTTAATGCCACTGAACTGCACACTTAAAAATGGTTGAGACTACAAACTGAGTTCAGTGTGTGCTGCTCGAGTGATGGGTGCACCAAATTCTCACAAATCACCACTGAAGAACTTACTCATGTAACTAAATACCACCTGTTCCCCCAAAACCTATGGAAATACAAAAAAATTTTCAAAAATGGTTGAGATAATAAATTTATGTGCATTTTACTACAATGCTTTAAAAAAGAAAGAAACTGTCTCACTTAAAGTGATAATAGCATCTCTTTGAAAGATGCTGCTAGACCATCTAAAAATGGTCAAATATACACATATTTGGTTATAAGAAGCTCATGTGTATCTGCAAGACCTGTCTAAGTTGACTAGTGTGTTTGTCATACTAGTCTAGGTTTTTCCCCTTTGTCTAAGTTGACAAAGAAACCTTTAAAGTCAGGAAACCTTTAAAATAAGGTTAGGAAACATGTCCACAGAGCAGCCATGGATCAAAGGAATCACATCATTAATATTATTATTCCTTTCTTTTTTTGTTTTTGAGATGGAGTCTCCCCCTGTCACTAGGTCGGAGTGCAGTGGTGCGATCTTGGCTCACTGCAACCTCCACCTCTCAGGTTCAAGTGATTCACCTGCCTCACCCTCCCAAGTAGCTGGGACTACAGGCGTGCGCCACCACGCCCAGCTAATTTTTATATTTTTAGTAGAGACAGGGTTTCACCATGTTGACCAGGATAGTCTTGATCTCTTGACCTCGTGATCCACCCGCCTTGGCCTCCCAAAGTGTTGGGATTCCAGGCGTGAGCCACCGCGCCCGGTCAGGAATCACATTATTAAATAGTGCCATTAGCTTCATAACATTCCATTTATTTATAGTAATTAACTTATAAATGACTTCTCCTCATCAATAAAATGGCCTAAGGGGCAACACTTTGGAATTTCCGGCTTCAAATGATACTTTCAAGTTTCAGAGGGAAACTGGGGAGAAGGAGTTCCTACCTTGTAGATGCAGGACTTTGCGTTCAGAAAGAAAAGCTCAATGGTAGCATTATCCTTCAGGTACGAAATGCTTTCAATATAGAACCTGAAAGAGAAAAATGGCGCATGAACCACAGAAACAGCAGGCGCAGAAAATAAAGTGCTCTCTTGAGCTACATGATTTGAGACGAAAGCTGGCACTCCCCATCCTAAATAAACAAAGGAGAAAGGCACCGTCCATGGGTTTTCTATGATTCCCTATGGAGGACAAACAGTGTTTCTGCAGTTTGGATAGTGGGTTAGGACTGTCACGCCTAGTGGGTCTCACCACAGCCAAAGAACCGGGTCTGCCACCAACTTGTAAGAACGAATTCTCAAACTGGCCCTCTGCTTTCTTTGTCCTATCTGCTTTCTAATTTTACACAATGTTACTTGTTTTCAACACATTGCTTGTTTGTCCTAAACTGTCATTGAGTTGGATTTTCTTTCTTTCTTTTTTTTTTTTTTTAGAGAGACAGGGTCTCGTTCTGTTGTTCAGGCTGGAGTGCAGTGGTGTGATCACGGGGGTTCACTGCAGCCTTGACCTCCCAGGCTCAAGCAATCTTCCCGCCTCAGCTTCCTGAGTGTAGCTGAGACTACACCTGCATACCACCACATCCGACTACATTTTTTTTTTTTTTTTTTTGGTAGATGTGCAGTCTTGCTTTGTTGCTCAGGCTGGGCTCAAATTATCTGCCCACCTCAGCCTCCCGAAATGCTGGGGTTATAGATGTCAGCCACCGTGCCCAGCCAAGTTGGATTTTTAAAAGATAATTTCTTCTTCTTAATCACAGCTTTCTTTGAAATGGTTACTACTACTCTCGAAGGTGGTAAAGTGTGATTTGATTTCTGCACATTCGGAGAGCTAAGCTAAGTGTTCTTAACACTGCGATATTAATGCATATTAAGCCAAATGAGAATCGGATTTCATCTAGATGGAGCTTATAGATATTTTCAAGATGAAACATGCTGATACTATTTAAGTTTACACTAAATGTGCCTTTATAATATTGACTTTGGAGTTTATTAAATTCTTTAATGAGATAATGTGCTTGTACTGTCTAATGACCAGCCGCACTGAAGGACTAGGAGTTGAAAGGAAGAGGAGAGAGAGGTTGAAATGCAGCATCTTGGAGGAAAGAAGGTTCTGAGCAGGTGTGGCAACCCTTACGGTGGACTAGGAGGGTGCTGGGTACCTGGGGCTCTTGGAAACTGGGAAACTGCCACCAAGAAGAGGCAGAAGATGCGGAAGGTGAAATGAGAAGAAACAAGTACTACGGTTTTCTAGAACAGTGTCATAATCTGATGGCCAGAATCCTCTGGAGGGAGTCAGAGAGCAGTGATGGAATCCCCAGCTCTGTGTGACTCAGGGCAGTCACATCATCCTGCCAGGCTTCTGTTATTCAGACTGTAAAAGAAGAGGTGCTTCTCTACCTAAGAAGCCCACTGGTTTTAAATTTTGGAAACTACCTCCCATTTAAACGACAATAACAGCAGCAAAAACGAGAAACCAACATCGTATAAAGCAAACAAAATGATGCCCTTAGCTTCAAGAAGTTCTATTTATTTATAGTAATTCATTTAAAAATGACTTCTTCTAATCAATAAAATCACCTGAGGGGCAACAACTTGGAATTTTCAGCTTCAAATGATACTTTTAGATTCCAGTGGGAAATGGAAGAGGAAGAGAGTTCCTATATTGTAGATACAGGACTTCGTGTGTCTTTTCAGAAAGGAAAGCTCAATGGTAGCATTACCCTTCAGGTATGGTAAAACATAAAAGGATTTATCCATAATTGGCCAGGCGTGGTGGCTCACACCTGTAATCCCAGCACTTTAGGAGGCCGAGATCAGGGGAATCACCTCAGGTCAGGAGTTCAAGATCAGCCTGGTTAACATGGTGAAACCCCCGTCTCTACTAAAAATACAAAAATTAGCTAGGAGTGGTGGTGGGTGCCTGCAATCCTAGCTACTCAGGAGGCTGAAGCAGGAGAATTGCTTGAATCCGGGAGGGGGAGTTTGCAGTGAGCTGAGATGGTGCCACTGTACTCCAGCCTAGACAACAGAGTGAGACTCTCTCTCTCTCTCTAAATATATATATATATTTAGAAACTCCGTCTCAAAAATAAATAAATCAATCCACGTCCTTTGCAAAGGGCCTTTGGCAAAGGGTAGTCAGATTAACAAAAGAAACTAAAGGAAGGAAAATAAAGGATATATATATATATATCCTTTACCATACCTGAAGGATAATGCTACTGTTGGAGAAACATGAAGATAAAAACCCATGTCTATAGGCTACATCAAGCCCATGGCCCACCAGCTTGCAACCTTTTGTCTATACACTAAATAAATAAATACTTTCTATCATTTTTCAAATGTGTGCAGAGGCTGCTGTGATTAATACAATTCAAGTTTTTTTAAATTGGTGAGTGAATTCGGAGTAACTTCAGACATTAGATTTTCTCGACCCACAGACATCATTAGTACAAATATCATCATCTCAGTTTCTATAAAAAAACTTGGAGGAATTACACAGTGGTCCTCATACTTGTAAAGCCTGAAAATTAATGGACTGGCTGGTCTCTGCCCACAACCCCTGCCCCTGCCAAGCACCTGCCCCTGCTTCCGGAGCAGGTGTCTTAGATCACAGAGGTCTCCATATAGGGCCCACCATGGTCTCAGAGGCACAGTAAAGTTAAACAACTTATATTCTTTAAGAATGGGGAGCAGAATGGCAGTAGCAAATTTTACATCTCAAAGCAAAATAAATTTGATTTGATTTGCTTTTCAAAAAATAAATCTATACGGTAGCTGATGCCTGTAATCCCAGCACTTTGGGAGGCGGAAGCACATGGATCAACTGAGGTTAGGAGTTCGAGACCAGCCTGGCCAATGTGGTGAAACCCCGTCTCTACTAAAAATACAAAAATTAGCTGGGCGTGGTGGCAGACACTTGTAATCCCAGCTACTCGGGAATCTGAGGCAGGAGAATTGCTTGAACCCAGGAGGTGGAGGTTGCAGTGAGCTAAGATTGCACCATTGCACTCCAGCCTGGGCAACAAGAGCGAAACTCCGTCTCAAAAATAAATCAATCAATCCACGTCCTTTGCAAAGGGCCTTTGGCAAAGGGTAGTCAGATTAACAAAAGAAACTAAAGGAAGGAAAATAAGGAAAAGGGAGGAAAGGGAGAGAAAGGGGAGGGGAGGAAGAGAGAAAGAAATCCTAATACTGGAATATTAGCCGAGGCCTCCTGAAGTTGACAGCGGCCTTCGTGCTCTAATAATGATTTTGAGTCTAAATTCATATAAGGTCTGAAATAACTTAATTTTCAAAGTAATGCCATATGTTTCTTAGAAGAATCTCATTTGCTTTAGTTCTTAAAAATTAAAGAGTACAGACATCCTGCCTCCTCCACCCCAATTTTCTCCTGAATAGTATATTAAGAAAATATAACGCTTCCCTTTTTGTTTCCACTCTCAAATGATGGAAAACGGAATTCAGGTGGCAAATTCTCCATCTCTGCGACTGCTTTCATTTCCACCGAGCTCTATGTTGTCTGGCCATAAAAGGGGCAGAGAAGGTACAGGAAATAACACGCACATTCCGAGATGAAGAAAAAAATCACCTCCTCTCGACAGAAGTGGAAAGCAGTTTCCTGTTAACTTTTATCACCAAGACGACAGCCTGGAAAACCCTGTGAGTTCCGGGCCTGTCATATCATTGTTCTATTAGGGGAGGGTATGGAGCTCATCCCAAACTTTCCCTCCATGCCAGTAAACTGCTGAGTCAAAAATGCCTGCAGAGAAAAAGAGCTCAGACCTCTCCACCTACACGCCCAGAGAAGCATGGTGCACACCGGGGGCACCAGGGACAAGAGCCTTTTGGGAAGATGGGGAGGGCTGATGGCTTGGATTCAAAGTCAAAATTTTCTTCTTCTTCTCTCTTCTTCTTCTCTCTTCTTCTTCTTTCTTCCTTCTCCTTATTCTCCTCCTCCTCCTCCTTCCTTCTTCCTTCTTCTTCTTTCTTCTTCTTCTCCTTCTCCTTCTTTTGAGATGGGGTCTTGCTCTGTCACTCAGGCTGAAGTGCAGTGTGCAACCACAGTTAACTGCAGACTCGACCTCCTGAGCTCAAGTGACCTTTCTGCCTAAGCCTCCCAAATAGCTGGGACTACAGATATAAGCCACTATGCTGACTAATTTTTTATTTTCTGTCTAGATGGGGTCTCGCTATGTTGCCCAGGCTAGTGTTGAACTCCTAAGCTCAAGTAATCACCTCACCTTAGCCTCCCAAAGTACTGGGATTACAGGCCAGCCTCTTCGTTTCTTTTTTTTTGTTTTTAAATCCAGTGTTTGGCTGGGCATAGTTTTTGGCCGGGCACGCCTGTAATCCCAGCACTTTGGGAGGCTGAGGCAGGCTCTGTCTCAAAAAAACAAAAAAGGTAGGTTCTTTTTCTGATTTTCAGGAGAGCCTCAGCAGTAGGTGGCGATGTTGCATTTCCTTAACTACAGGCGTGGCGCAGGGACTGCTTCCAAGTTTCACAAAGAACATTCCAGGTCTCTGGGTAACCAGGGAAATGAACGCTGTGTCTCAGATTCAGAGGGTCTGCATGGACAGTTCCGAGTGTGGCTGTGTATTGACCATGGCTTTATGATGCTTGGATGTCTGCGGCTTTGCTGGGCCTGGAGGCACTGCTGGTGCCAGGGTTAGCCAGTTTCCAGACCCCAAGACTTCCACATGTCACCATGGATCCAGGGTCCACCCCTCCCACCACTTCTCGGCTCTCACACCCAGGGCCACTATTCCTCCACCCTCACCACCCCAGGGACATGCACCAGACAACCAGGGGCAGCTCCCATGCCGCAGAGCCCGCTGAAATTATTTAAACTAGCCAATCCCAAGCCTGCTCTCCCAGCCTTACTTGTTCCTCCCCACAGAAACCACAAAAAATGCTCTTGCCAATTATTCCTTGGCTCCCCTGCCTCCTGACTAACCCCAGTGCCTCCCACGTGGCCCTGCGTGGCACGGTGTGGCCCCTCCTCCCGGGAACTGAGTGACGATCTTTTCAATGTCTGTCCTCTCCTCATCTGCTGGCCTCACCACAGCTGAATCATCATCAGACCTACATTTTAAACTGGTTTTGGGGGCACATTTAGCAGGATTGAATCTTGGGGCACATATGTGAGTTGAAAGGAACACTCTAGAGGGAGCACAGACCTCGCTAAGAGGTTTCCTGACTCCACAAGCAACCGTCCACCCAAACTAGCTCAGATGATTCAGACCCGAGAATATTTTATGAGAGAGTCTGAAGGAGAAATAAATAGGTGCGCTGTGTTTATGCGTTTGCGCTTATTAAATATTAAACAGCCTCTAAAGCCTCGGGGAGTCCCGTCCCCTTCTTTGACAAGTGAAAGCCTCTGATTGCAACAGACTGAACACTGTCTAGTCAGATGGCAAGGGCCCAGCCAGATGACATCAGCCAGGTCTCTCCTCCATCCCCCCTTCTCTCCCTTTCCCTTCCCCATCCAGCACTGGGCACTTGGGAATCACTGAATATTTACAGCAAGTGTTAATTAAATGGACCAGTGATTTCATTTTGTAACGAACACAAATGTCACATTTGAAATGCCTACTCTTGGTGGCAAATAAGAGCCATGATAATGACAGCAATAAGCTGTGAGTTTCTGCAGCCAAGCCTCTGATGCTTGGAATCTCAATGCCTCTAAACTCTTAACTGGGACACCTAGCTGAAATACAGCAAGCTCTGGTTAGCAGGAACCTCATTTTAGATCCATGCCATCATTGTTATTGCGAGTGACAGGAAGTAGCAGCTGCTGTCTCCATCAGCCAGAGAAGACACCAAGAATTCGGCCTGTGGACTTGGCTGTAAAATCCTTCCTCCCTGATCAGGCTTCTCCTCTCTTATTATTTTTTGCTGCTTGCTTCAGTTTATTGTCTGTGAAACTCAAAGTTTGAAGAGCCAAATCTAATCTCTGTTTATTTTCTTACAAGGAGTTTAGATGATCAGAGCTACAGGGATACTTGGTAGAAGGATATAGAATTAAAGAATAATCCAGACATGTAGGCTTCATTCTGAGCACAAGATTGCACCTATAAAAAGACCACATGCACACACACACACACAAACACAGACTTCCTTAGGTGTGAATATTTTCCTTATATTTTTTCTTGACCTATTTCTAAAGCTTGCCTGGTGAACGATATCAGAGAGCCATTGTTCCCAAGCCTTCTAGAACTAAACAACGGTTTGCAGTTGAAGGTTCTCCTGGTCATATATGGACCACTGCTGGCTGCTTATAATGTGTGTTTGTGTGTGTGTGTGTGTGTGTGTGTGTGTCTGTGTGTGTGTGTTGTGTGGTGAGGGGACTGGGAAGAGGTGAGGCTGGATAGTTGAGCAGAAGTCACATCATACAAGTCACGCTAAAGATGTTCTCTTCTGAGGATAATGGGAAGCTGGAAAAAAATGAGCAAGGATCAGAAGAGAATTCTAGAAAGATGCTCAGTGTCTTCATATAGGGGAGTTTGGAAGGGATGAAGACCAGATGCAGAGATGAACAAGGAGATCTTGAGTCCAGGAGAGGTTTATGGAAGCCCTAATTACGATTAGGCTGGGTATGGAGAGTAAGGGATGGATAGGGAGCTGTTTAAGATGCAGGAATAACAGGCACTAGTGACTGAGGGAACAGGAGGAGGCAGGTGGGAGGGAGCGTTGAGGTCAAGGTTGATTCCCAAGTCTCTGGTTCTGGGGGCGGCATGGGTAGTAGTGCCTATCACAAAGACAAGGAGGTGACACCGAAAGGGGAGTACATTTGGAGGCAGAAAAATGACGACGTCATTAGATTCCAGCTGCATCTGTGCGGAAAAGCCAATCAGCGGAGATGGCCTGGAGCTCAGGAGAGAGGTCAGGACTGGGGCAGAGGATGGAGAGTCTCCAGCAAAGAGACTGCACTGGCAGCTGTGGATGGGGGTGAAATCACACGAGGGGAAGGTGCAGGGAGAGAAGACAAGCAAGACACAACCTCATGGACACCAGGGCTCGAGGGACTGCACAGCAGAGCAGGGAACCTGCCCTGAGCCAGGGACAGAGGGGACGAAGAGGAGGTGGCCCAGGAGAATGTAGTGGCATAGAGCCAGGGGGAACTGAAAGGGAGCACGTTCGAATGAGCCCAGAGCCACAGAGGCCACATTGGAGCAGGGCAGAAGCACGCCTGTGGAGCCAGGGGCGAGAGACCTCCAGTGACCAGGGGGTATGATGGCACTAGAAGCTGGACGGCCACAGAATGAGGAACGAGAGGCCTGTGGGGAAGGGGTGACAGCAAGTGCAGACTCATCTCTCCTGGCTGCTGCGTGCAGAGCAGAAGGGGTAGCAGAGGGCACTGGCTGGAGGTGGCTGTGCATCAGAGAGGGCGTTTTCTTCAGTTAGATTGGGAAGTGGTCACAAAGGGGAGGAATCCGTGGAGGAGATGCTTAAGATAGAGAAAAACAGAGGAAAGGCTCAAGGGAGAAGCTCTGTGAGGTGACAGAAGCGGCTGGGATTGAGGTACACGTGGATCAGTGAGTGCTGGTTGATGGGCTAAAGGTCTTCCTCTGAGATGCTCATGCATTTGCGTGTGTGCAGTGAGTGGGTTGGGAGGCCGCAAAAACCCCATTAAAGATACAATTAAGTTTGTGGGTAAAGTAGTAGGACTAGGAGCTCCCTGGTGCTGGCTTTGTTTTCTCTGCAGAAACATAAGCAGCGTCATCTTCTTAGAGTAAAAGCCTTGACTATCTGGGACCTGAAGCAAGAGGTAAAACCACCGTGGGGAAGAGAGACCCTGAGCAGGCACCCCTGGCAGAACTGGCTAGAAATATTGAAGATCTGTGTGGGATTCATCACAATAACCACGAACCAACCTGAAGTTGCATGAACCTTTTCCTGACCACACTCAGAAGCTCGGGGGTAGAAATAAAAGGTGTGTGTGCGTAGAACCAGTCCAACCCTGGGGGTGGGTGTGTGTGTGAGAGAGAGAAAGGGAGAGACAGAAAAAGTGTGAGCAGCCAAGGGAGGTGTGGCCCAGGGTCAGGAAGTAGTTGGAAGGGTACACAATGGATTCGCACTGAATTGGTAAAAAAAAATACGACAGGCAGGGCTCATAGGATCTCAGAAGCCGGAGGAAATGGACATGAAATTGTCTAAGGACAGGGTCTATCAGTTTTGTTCACTGCTCTGTCCTTGGCTCCTAGAGCAGTGCTTACACCCAGGGACATCTCAAGGGACATCTGTGAGCCCATAAATGAAGGCGTGGATGATGGCACAGAAGTAGCACAGGAGGAGCAGTGAGAAAGCTGCTGCATGCTACAGCTGGGATGATGGTGGACTTGGGCTTGCAAGTCTCGGGAGTGACACAGCTCAGGGTGATGACAAGGTGCAAGTGGACCCTGAAGTTTTCTCTCTAGGAGACAGAAAAGCACAGTTCAACAAAGAACACCTTTCCGCGGGTGTCCATGGTGTCAGAAAATGCAAAAAATGGCAAGACCTTCTCTAGTGGGACCAACAGCAAATGTCTCAGGTCCTGAAAATTCTTGCCTTACCATTTGAGATGGCTCTTCCTCCTCCAATGTGGCATTTCCAAGATATCCAGTGTATCCCTTCAGAGTGGCAGCCTGCCACTCGTGGTGGTGTGCACCTGTCCTGAACACCATCTTTACAGGTGGACACTGGTTCTGCAAACATGGCCAAGAGTGGGTCACAAGGAGGGCTAGGGTCACCGCTTTTGACTTGGCTGCTCCTGGCTCTGCCTACACAGGGAGCAGTGGAGAACTCTGGCCACAGGTCTTGGCAGGCTGCCACACTGAAGGGATACACAGGATCTCTTGGAAATGCCACATTGGAGGAGGATGTCACTTTTCCCCTGTGGAAATGGATGGTGTGCAGTAGGGGAGGACAGACACAAGGCTTGGAGTCAGACCTGACCGAGCAGATGAGATACTCATCTCACCTTCGTAACTTATTAGCCATGCTGGGGAAGAATTTACAGACCATCCTGGGCCCCCATCTCCCTCTCTTTAATTAGGAATAATCAGACTTGCTTCCAGGGTGGCTGCAAAGATGAACAATCAGCCTTAGCAGTGGACAGGTGCTGCATAATGGATAGTTTCTGTCTCTCTGACCTTTATCCTTTTTGGGTAATTATATTGAGACCCTGAAGCCACCTGGGATCACTCCTGGTGATTTGTTGGATGAAAAACTGGAGGGACCAGGCTACTCTTAGGCTGAATGACAGGTCAATGAAGGCAGGATCTGAGTCCTCCCTTCCACCATCCCAAAAACGTCCTGCAGCCTGATACTGGCCTCAGGGCCTCTGCAGAGGAAATGCTTATAGAACAGACGCTGTCCGGCCTAGCGGATGGAGCGGGATTCCGAGTTCCAATTCGCATTATTTAATAGATTTGGGTCTTATATTTCGTAATCTGTTGAATGGAAGGGATGATTCAACCTGGTGTTTTGCATATGTATTGTATCAGAATAATATATAAATCCCAAATAATAGCCCACCCTGGGGTACTCAGCCATACAGTGTTAATACCTCCATTCTCTGACTTTCTAAAATGTACCTTCAGGTACTTAGTTATCTTTTCCATGACCCTCTGTTTCTTTTTGTGTGTGTGTGAGATGGGGTCTTGTTCTGTTGCCCAGGCTGGAGTGCAGCGGCACAATCTCTGCTCACTGCAACCTCTGCCTCCCAGGTTCAAGTGATTCTCCTGCCTCAGCCTTCCAAGTAGCTGGGACTACAGGCACGCACCACCATTCCTGGCTAATTTTTGTATTTTTGGTAGAGATGGGGTTTCACCATGTTGGCCGGGCTGGTCTCGAATTCCTAACTTCAGGTGATCCGCCCGCCTCGGCCTCCCAAAGTACAGGCATGAACCACCATGCCCAGCCTACTGTGGCCCTCTTTTATCAGGTGGTTCGATTCTGCTTTGCCACAAAGGCTACCTAGACATGTGGTATGCAGATGTAATATATAGACATTTATAACAAAGGAGAAAGGATTTGAGGAACCTGGGAGTCAGACTGCATCAAGATATGCAGGTGTCACGGCTGGCGGCTGGAGGCTGCTCAGAGTCCAACCGTGCTTCTGTTTAGAAACACACTGGAAAGGTACCCAGCTGGAGAGAAGCTCTTTTATGAACTTAAGCCTATTCCAAGTTCTGGGCTTTTGATGAAGATGATTCTCTTACCACTCCTTTGCAGAAAACCGCCTGTGAGCATCGCTAGGCAGATGTCAGGTTATAAATAGAGGATTCTTCCCAGGATGAAAAGCAAGGTAAAGAGACGGAATTCACCTATATAGAGAATCTGCCTCCTCTCTTGGAGAAAACAAACGATTGGTGTTTTGTTACTGCACTTCTCGGCTAGCTAAGAAGTGGGAACTCAGGGTAGTAAGGGTGCTGGTGACACCCCCACCCCACCCTTGGAGGCTGCTGCCATAGGTCAACTGACTGGTGAGGGCCTGAGTTCAGGCAATGAGGAGGAGAGGGCAGTGCAGAGGGAGATTTTGGAAGCAGCAGCAGAGAATTAATGCACATAAAAATTCTAGGCTGGGAGGCCGAGGCAGATGGATCACCGGAGGTCAGGAATTCCAGACTAGCCTGACCAACCTGGTGAAACACCGTCTCTACTAAAAATACAAAAATTAGCTGGGTGTGGTGGTGGGTGCCTATAATCCCAGCTGCTCAGGAGGCTGAGGCAGGAGAATCTCTTGAACTTGGGAGGTGGAGGTTGCAGTGAGCCGAGATCATGCCATTGTAGCCCAGCCTGGGCGCCAGAGTGAGAATCCATCTCAAAAAAATAAAAATAAAAAATTCCAGGAAGAGGACAGAAGACTTCAAGATGTGTAGCCTATGTGACTGAGTAGATGACGATGCCACAGATTTGATGGGACCATGGAAGGTTAAGGGAGGAGAGAGAAGGTAATAAGTTTGGCTTTGGACCTGCTGAGTTTGAAGTACTCAGGTGGGGCTCTGCAGGAGGCAACTGGAATGTGACACTTCCAGAAAGATCCGCTTCCATAGGAGCTGGAGTAGGAGGAGCGCATTCTGCTAGATGGCGTGTATAAAGACATAGTGGAGAATGGCTGTCCCTAAATGCGGATTTGGAAATTTTTCTCTTGAATGAATGTTCTTTGAGGTTCCTGCTTTGGCCAACTAGAAAAAAGGGTGGTGATGGTGGAAGTGTCTGTTATAGCTGTGGATCAGAAGTGGATGTTATATCTCAGTCTTCAGCCATCCCATTCCCCAATTCTCTCTATTGCTAGCAACTATTTCACTTCTGCAATGCTGGGTTACCTGCTTTTATGCAGAGAAGACAGGCTTGGAGTGATTTGGAAAGACCTGTATATCTTAGAGACTGACACATCCAGCATCAACGTCAAGGTGCCCCAAGCTCTCCTGCAAGGACCCCCACAAATTGGAAAAAAACACCTACTAGGCAGCCAAGCCCAAGATTTTCTCCTCTTGGCTAATGTTGGTGAACATCACCAGGGAGGTGGGGAGGGCCTGATATATGGTAAATGCCCTCATCCACCTGCGATGACAGGTTAATGACCTGCTTCCATGAAACTGGAGTCCTGCCTGATACCACCTGCCCCTCCCAGCGGAATTGTTACTATTTGCTTTATATGGTTGCTTTGCCATAAATCTGAGAAACTGTATACACCATTAAAGAGAATATGGCATTGAAATCATTCCCACCAATAATGGAAATAGCTAAGATGAGCTTGGATATGTTCACAGCTGTTAAACAAATCAAAAACGCATTAAGTGCAAATTGAAATTTACTCTGCCAGCTAAGGAAAAGTCATACACTCGAGCCTGCTAAGTGGACCCTTTAACTCTTGTTTGAAGCTCTTCTAATGCCTTGTGTAGCTTAAGGATGGCTATGTCTGAAACTGCATTCCTGATCGTGCTCTGTAGGAACGATAGAATTGCATATCATTCGTATCTCGCTCCTGAATTTCTGTTAGTATATTTTAAAAGAACAGAGTGTATGGCCTGGGTGTTTAGTGTTAGTGTCCATGTAAAGACTGAGGCATCAGGACTTAATGCTTCTGTACTTGTGTTACTCAAGGTTCTGGACAGAAAGAACCTGGTGGCTCCACAGACTGGGTGTTTAGGAGCTGCTGGATTGGAGCTCAGATTCTGACTTTGCTACCAATTCAGACTTTGCCCCTGAACCCCTGACCTCCCCAGCCTCTGGCTTCTCAGAACCTTTTGCAAACAGAAGTAGTAAGTCTTGTTGTCTTCATAAGACTGCTACAAATATTAACTATTTAAATCACTATATCCCACAAATAGTTCCCTTTGCAAGCACAAAACAAAATTCTGAGACTAGATTTATGAATAGAAAAATGTCTATTGTTTCTGATATGTTATTAAACTGTATCCTCCCTTGGCAGGAAATGCAGATGGGCCTGTGGTTTGCTGGTGGGTTTCGACTACTCCTATTTGGGATAAACTACCCAAGTTTCACGAGATTCAAGTGGCATCCCTTCTGAAAGGAAAGGATACAAAGGCTTTTGTTATGTAGTTTCAAATTGCACCCAAGAAAGAATCCCACGGCCTGTGCTATAAGAGACTCATTGTTTGAGATATATGACCCTCCCCAAAATGCAGAAAAAAGTTTTTCTCATCATTCCACACAAGCATTCTAGTGCAAATGCATAACACACACATCCTTGCACACTCACGGGCACACTCACAGGCACGCCGTGCACCCTTGCACCCCATGTTTCCATCTATGAGGCACGCAGCTCTACTACAACCTTTATCCCTGGCGATGAACCAAGACAAACTTGAGCTCTCATTCCATGGAATCACTCTGCCCTCCCAGACTTTTCTGATAAAGAACACAAAGAAGCAGAAGTATAGACACCAGGTGTACATACCTGACACAAAAGTATAAAACCACAGGTCCTGACTTTTTAGGGAAGTCATGTTCCAATACTCTTCGATCTAGTTGAAGCCAGTTTAAGTGTCCCCTGAGGAAAATAGAGACAAATTGGTTAGGGATTTGCATTTTGCAGAAGTGGTTTTTTTTTGGGTTGAAGGTATATATGGAGCAGAACGTGCTGGATCGTAGATAAACTTCAATCTTCACCTTATTTTTAAATTTCTTTGTTTAATTTTTATTTTATTTTTTTGAGACAAAGTCTTGCTCTGTGACCCAGGCTGGAGTGCAGTGGCACAATTTTGGCTCACTGCAACCTCCGTCTCCTGGGTTCAAGCAATTCCCTGCCTCAGCCTCCTGAGTAGCTAGGATTACAAGCATGAGCCACCACGCCAGGCTAATTTTTGTATTTTTAGTAGAGACGGGGGGTTTCACCATGTTGGTCAGGCTGGTCTCAAACTCCTGACCTCACGTGATCCGCCTGCCTAAGCCTCCCAAAGCGCTGGGATTATAGGCGCGAGCCACTGTACCCGGCCACCTTCACCTTATTACTAGCTTTTCAGTATTGAAGAACCCAGTGGGATTATGTAGGGGATACCAAGTCAGCAGTGGATACTGTGTAGTGTGAGGGGGACGATAGGAACTGGAAAGTGAAGGGATTGAGACCTGCTATTTCTCAGGGAAACACTGAAACGAAAATGTAATCAGAAGTCTCCTTCTTGTCCTGAACTGCCTTTCCACCACATTCCCAACTGTCTTTTTTCCTAAAAGACTGAAAGCACACTTGAGAACATGTTAGCAATCCTCACCACATCTTGCTGGAGTGAAAAGCAAACCACACACAGTGTCTTAAAATGTTAAACTTGCCGCCAGGGGCAGTGGCTCATGCCTTTAATCCCAGCACTTTGGAAGGCTGAGGCAAGAGATCCTCAGAGGGGAACCACTTTCCAGGCAGAAAGACCAGCCTGTGCAAAAGCCCTGTGGTGAGGGAGGACCCCAGCGTCTTAGTGTCCTGTGAGTGGAAAGCCATGAGGCTAGGGAGAGCCCTGGGGGCCACGTCTTGCAGGTTGGTCTTAGAAGAGTTGGGCAAAGCCATGGAATAACCAAGCTGAAGAATTTACTCTTTCCTTTCCCTGCTCTCTGTATCCAATGTCAGGCCATCATCCTGGAGAAGACAGTCCTATAATCACTTTATGGAGTAAATTCACATGGAACAGACCCAACTGACCCCACTGCATTTCCCCAGTGGCTGATGCCGTGTGACATGTGTGCTAAGGACTGTGGATATTGAGAAACAAAATCTGTCTGCATCATTGTCTAAAAACGCTTGCTCCTCTCAGCACATGCTTAAACCCCCAACAAAGGAAGGAGAAAACACACAAGTGGCTTCCAACCCCTTTTTGAGGCTTCACTCAAACTGCACCTTTTGCACAAGAAAAAAAAAAAAAGGAAAAAAATCTCTCTCCACAAAGCCCACACCTGTGGCTACAGGGAAGACTTTTGGACCTGCCTTAGAATAGTGACCACCTGAAGAACTTTGGCCTGTTTTTCCTCTAAGAATCTCCAGTTGGAAAAAAAATTCCATGAACTTTATCTTTTTATTACCTTGCTCTGAATATAGGAAAAGTAAAAAAAAAAAAATAAATGAAAGGGTTGCGTGCAATGGCTCAAGCCTGTAATCCCAGCACTTTGGGAGGTGAAGGCAAGCAGATCACTTGAGGTCCGGAGATCCAAAACAGCCTCGCCAACACGGTGAAACCCCCTCTCTACTAAAAATACAAAAAATTAGCCAGACGTGGTGGCAGGTGTCTGTAGTCCCAGCTACTCGAGGCTGAGGCAGGAGAATCGCTTGAACCGGGAAGGTGGAGGTTGCAGTGAGCCAAGATCGCACCACTGCCCTCCAGCCTGGGTGACAGAGAGAGACTCTGTCTCGAGAAAAAAATAAATAAATAGGGTGGGCGTAGTGGCTCATGCCTGTAATCCCAGCACTTTGGGAGGCCAAGGCGGGCGGATCACAAGGTCAGGAGATCGAGACCATCCTGGCTAACACGGTGAAACCCCGTCTCTACTAAAAAATACAAAAAAACTAGCTGGGCGAGGTGGCGGGCGCCTGTGGTCCCAGCTCCTCAGGAGGCTGAGGCAGGAGAATGGCAGGAACCCAGGAGGCGGACCTTGCAGTGAACTGAGATCATGCCACTGTACTCCAGCCTGGGCAACAGAGCTAGACTCCGTCTCACAAATAAGAAAATAAATAAAGAGAAGAGAGTATTGTAAGTAAAATAACAGGAGCAACTTCTTCCAGAAAGCTGGGATAAATTCCGTTCTGACTAGAACACAAGATCAGGAAACAGAAGGTCTGGGTGCCAGTGTCATCTCTGCCATGCCTGATAATGCCCCACAGGCACCACGATGTTTTAAAGCTCTGTTCCTTAGCTCATGCTGTTCCTTCATCCCAGTATGCCCTTCCCTTCCTTCTTCCCCGGCCCATCCTGCAGGACTCAGTTCTCATGTCTTTACTCCAGAAAGTCTTCCCACACCACACACCAGGTGGGACGGAGGGGGGGGGGGTCCTCCTCCAACCCTTACAGCACCCACCCCAGGGGCTCACCCATGTCTGCACTTCCAGTCTACAGAACTGGCTCTCTATGCATTCACTTTCCCCAGCTGGCTTTTTTTTTTTTTGAGACAAAGTGTCACTCTGGCGCCCAGGCTGGAGTGCAGTGGTGTGATCTCCGCGCACTGCAACCTCCGCACTCAGAGTTCAAGCAATTCTCCTGCTTCAGCCTCCTGAGTAGCTGGGACTACAGGCACATGCTGCCACGCCCAGCTATTCTTTTGTATTTTAGTAGAGACGGGGTTTCACTATGTTGCTCAGGCTGGTCACAAACTCCTGAACTCAGGCAATCCACCTGCCTCAGCCTCCCAAAGTCCTGGGATGACAGGCGTGAGCCACTGTGCCCGACACTGGTTGACTTTTTATATCTGGAAAATGCCACAAGATCTACCCCATGAGCAGAATGTGTGCATATCTGGTCAACTGGAATGTGTCCAATTATCTTAAGCTGCAACCACTTCCTTCCTGCCTCTGAAAATGCCCCCAAACTCTGTGGGTCTTCTCTTGGGGCTCAGCCTCCTGCAAGTACACCATGTGTATGGCATGTGCCTGGCCTTCACTCATGCTGCCTCTCCTCCTTGGAACTAGAGAACCGTCTCTCCATCCCTTTATCTGAATGTTCAGCCATTGTCCAAGGCTGAGTTCAAGTCTTACTTTTTGTGAAGTCTTCCTTGATTGCCTAAGTCTAGGGTTTTTTTCAAACTTCTCCAGGGCTTCTGGTTTGTATCATCTTCAAGGCATCTGGCATAATCTTGTACAATTAGTTATTTTTAAAAAACATGACCTGGGCTGGGTGAGGTGGCTCACCGCCTGAAATCCTAGCACTTTGGGAGGCCGAGGCGGGCGGATCACGAGGTCAGGAGTTCGAGACCAGCCTGACCAACATTGTGAAACCCCATCCCTACTAAAAAAAAAATACAAAAATTGGCCAGGCGTGGTGGCACATGCCTGTAATCCCAGCTACTCAGGAGGCTGAGGCAGAAGAATTGCTTGAACCCAGGAGGCAGAGGTTGCAGTGAGCTGAGATGGCACCACTGCACTCCAGCCTGGGCGCCAGAGACTCCATCTCAAAAAACAAAACAAATAAACAAAAAACATGACCTTTTTCTCAATGATTAGTTTCCAACATTTATAGAAATTATCCCCCAAAACCTAGCACAGCGTCTAGCAACTGTTAGGTGCTCAAAAGAAGTATTTGCTCATTGATTTGAATGAATACCTGCAAGAGCAAGTCATCCAATGACAACGTAGACTTAAATATTCATCTTCTGTCTTACCATATTTCATGATAAATAGTCTGATGGGGAACAACCTTTTCATTATTCTTACAAGACAAGGCTTTGAATCACCCACAGACTGGAATGATACAAAAATACAGTGATTCTTCTCCGGCCACCAGCCCAAAGAATAAGGAGGACCTGAGAGAGAGAATATTCCATTTGTGGAATATTCAAGATTAGTCATTGGTCCAGGCTTGAGATATCCTCATTCCAACCCATTGGCACATGAGTGACCACACACGCTGCAAGAGATTAGACTTATGTCCCTGCGGGTCACCATTCACATGTGATGAACTTCAAGGTGGGGACATGTCACGTGAAGGGACGCAGATAGATGTCATTTGGATTCCAGTCTGTTGGGTTTACGCACTGCCAATTCTTCTTCATCCACAGAGGACAAACCGATGGATTCCCCTTCTAGAAAACTTTATTCCCCACATTAAACTTTTTAAAAGAATGACTTTTTAAGCAATGAATTTGACTGGCAATTCCTTTGTTCCCAGCCATCTATTGGTTTAACAATTATCAAGCAATTAAATAGACTAGAAAGGAAAGTAAGAAAATGGGCCAGGTGCAGTGGCTCACGCCTGTAATCCCAGCACTTTGGGAGGCCATGGTGGGTGGATCACGAGGTCAGATTGAGATCAACCTGGCCAAAATGCTGAAACCCTGTCTCTACCAAAAATACAAAAATTAGCCAGGGGTGGTGGCGCATGCCTGTAGTCCCAGCTACTTGGGAGGCTGAGGCAGGAGAATCGCTTGAACTGGGGAGGCAGAGATTGCAGTGAGCTGAGATTGTACCACTGCACTCCAGCCTGACAACACAGTGGGGTTCTGTCTCAAAAAAAAAAAAAAAATGGTCAGGAAGCAAAGAGAACATGGGAGCTGGAATGACCTCTACATGATCCTACATGGAATAGTTGGCCTCTGAGGACAAATGACATTCTTTCCTCCACTTTCCCTGCTTGAACTCAAACACTCCAGTCCTGTGAGGGGATCATGATGTGTGGCCTTGCGTGGCTCCAGTGGCCAGTGGAGAGGTAGACTGGAGTCCTTGGACCCTCAGGAGGAAGGAGGTCAGCTGCATCCATTTTAAGGGCTTGTAAAAGTCTCTCACTGAAGCCTGCTTATAAAGGCAGACTGAAGGGACATGTGACCCATCTAAGGCCCTTATGAAAACTGCCCACTATTTGGGCAAAAACTGAAAGATGGATTAAAAAGTGAACTGGAAACCATAATTCTGGGCCCACCACTTTTGGCTGCAGCACTTGTTAAAATGTTGTTTTCGGCTGGGCGTGATGGCTCACGCCTGTAATCCCAGCACTTTGGGAGGCCGAGACGGGCGGATCACGAGGTCAGGAGATGGAGACCATCTTGGCTAACACGGTGAAACCCCATCTCTACTAAAAACACAAAAGATTAGCCGGGCGTGGTGGCAGCGCCTGTAGTCCCAGCTACTCGGGAGGCTGAGGCAGGAGAATGGTGTGAACCCGGGAGGTGAAGCATGCAGTGAGCTGAGATCATGCCACTGCACTCCAGCCTGGGTGACAGATGAGACTCCGTCTCACACACACACACAAAATGTTGTTTTCTGCTCATCTCAAAGTCACATTCCCTGTACTCTACAGGGTTAAGAATTCCACACTGCAAAGGCGTTTGCTTTCCTATTAAACCTTTCACAGTCCTGACATCAAGTGCTTTCCTCAAACCTTTTATGTTTCTTTTGCATTAGGATGGGATGGAACGCAAAGTGGTAAAGAGGCATTTCCTTTATACAGTTTAACTAAGAGATGCCTGATAGCTTGGTTTTCATGATTCCCAGCAGCCACTCAGAGTATTTTTGTTATTATGTGACTGATAACTATCTTTAAAGCTGAGCAAGATAACGCTCATTTGGTTTATGGTTGCAATAGGTCAAACTGTCAGGTCAGTAATAAATATGCAATTGCTTCTGGGCAATAGAAATTGGATGCATTCATTTAACAGATTGCTTTTAGCTTCTACATATAAAACAAATAGATTTTTGGTTCAAGTGTTGGCACCTTCAATAGCAATGGCCTCAGGGAGAGCTTTGCTTATAGTTACTGGAGGGTGGAGGTGTGTGATAAGTCTATCTGAATCCGTCACTTTCCAGATCCAGGGGAGAATGATACTGCCTGGCTTCTAGATGTTTTTATTGTAACAGGCAATTTCACATGGAATGAGTTTCTACAGAAAGCCAAAGCGAGAGATGAAGTTCTTATATGTTTATCTATTTAGAGATAGGGTCTCACTCTGTTGCCCAGGCTGGAGGGCAGTGGCGCAATCATAGTTCACTGCAGCCTTGAACTCCTGGGCTCAGATGATCCTCCTGCCTCAGCCTCTGGAGTAGCTGGAACTACAGCCACATACCACTGCACCTGGGTAATTAAAAAAAGTTGTTGTTGTTGTTGTTGTTGTTTTTTGGTAGAGACAGGGTCTCGCTATGTTGTCCAGGCTGGTCTCAAACTCCTGGCTTCAAGCAATCCTCCCACTTCAGCCTTCCAAAGTGCTGGGATCACAGGTGTTAGCCACTACACCTGGCCAAGTATATGAAATGCTTATAGATGTTGCTGGATGAAGGTGGGGAGAGGAGCTCTTCAAATGGAAGAATGTTGATGTATTTAGTATCCTTGTCTTGTAGTGTGTGTGTTCATCAAGGACAGACCAGACACTTTGGGAGGTCGAGGTGGGCACATCACCTGAAGCCAGGAGTTTGAGACCAGCCTGGCCAACATGGTGAAACCCTGTTTCTACTAAAAATACAAAAAATTAGCTGGGTGTGGTGGCAGATGCCTGTAATCCCAGCTACTAGGGAAGCTGAGGGATGAGAATCACTTGAACCCGGGAGACAGAGAGTGCAGTGAGCTGAGACTGTGCCACTGCACTCCAGCCTGGGTGACAGAACAAGACTCCATCTCAAAAAAAGAAAAAAAAAAAAAGGACCGACCAGTGATACCGATTTCACTATAAACCCTTAACAATGCAGGAAGGTTAAAGTAGGGTGTATCCTGGGGACACCAGATTACTAAATCCAGGGCTCTCTAGCCCAGGAGAAATTGTTGGCTCCACTATGTTTTCTTAAGTCTATTCCAAATTTTCTTTTTAAAAATATTTTATTTTAGTTTTTTAGAGACAGAGTCTCATTCTGTTGCCCAGGCTGGAGTGCAATGGTGCAGTCATAGCTCACTGCAGCCTTTAACCCCTGGGCTCAAGTGATCTTTCCATCTCAGCCTCCTGAATAGCTGGGACTACGGGTGCACACCACCACTCCTGGCTAATTAAAGACAATTTTTTTTTTTTTGTAAAGTAGGGGTTTTGCCATGATGCCCAGGTTGGCCTCAAACTTCTGGCCTCAAGCAATCTTCCCACCTCTGCCTCCCAAAGCACTGGGATGGCAGGCATGAGTCACCATACCCAGATCCCAATTTTCTTTTCTAGCAGCTTCTACACCATGTTTTGTGAATCACTTCCTAATCTACAAACACAAGCTCAACAAGGAGTCAAGGGCCAGTGCTTTCTGGATCTCCAGTGGTTAACAGAAGATGCTAAACAAATATTTGTTGAGAGAATGAATACAGCAGCTTCACAATATGCCCCACAGATCCATATTCTTGTAGGTTCAGGGACTGCTGTATAGACACAGCTCCCATCCTAAGTAAACAGTCTCCATATTAAGAATTCACTCTGCTCACCTGTGCCAGGTTCCCAGCTCCCTCTGGTCATTTGCATTGGGAAGGAAAGGAGGGAGAAAGCCGCATCCCTAAGCTCTCCTTGGAGGGCACCGTTCTTTTTTTACTTATCTTAGCTGTACACAGAAAGAGCTATGCTCAAGCACTTCTCTGGTCACTAAATATAAGGTACTGTTGTGTGTTTGCCGTTGTTTCCGACAACACAGCATGGGTCGTCTGAGAGGTGGTAATGAACACTGAATGCTGCGCTCCCAGAAGCAGTTATTACAAGCCAGGCACGGAGGCTGCAGCCACTGACTTTCTCCTCTCTCACCATCCAGCAGATAATACGTGGAAATCCCAAACCTATTTCTAAATAAATTGCTTTCCCAGAGCTGTGTCTTGCGGTTGTTTCTTCTGCAACTGGAAAATTGCTTTTCTATTTTGTTTATTTTTAAATTGTAGATAAGCTTGTGGCCAGGAATGCTGAACAAATGAACCCTTTGCAGAGGCCCTAGCCAATGCCAGTCACGGGTGAAGCAAAAGCAAGGACACAACGACAGCACAGACCCGAGCTCACTCCCGTGCACCAGCGTTCCTGGCACTGGTTCTAAAGATGCATCTTCAATGAGTCAGGCCTTTTTCTTTTTCTTTCTTTTTTTTGTTGAGACGGAGTCTCGCTCTGTCGCCAGGTGGGAATGCAGTGGCACGATCTTGGCTCACTGCAATCTCCTGCCTCCCGGGTTCAAGCAACTCTCCTGCCTCAGCCTCCCAACTAGCTGGGATTACAGGCGCCTGCCACCAAGCCCAGTTAATTTGTTTGTTTGTTTGTTTGTTGTTTTAGTAGAGATGGGGTTTCACCATGTGGGCCAGGATGGTCTTGATCTCTTGACCTTGTGATCTGCCCGCCTCGACCTCCCAAAGTGTTAGGATTATAGGCGTGAGCCACCGTGCCCGGCCAGACCATTTTAACTTTAACAGTTTGAGTAAATCAGACTCCACAGATAGCACCAATCAGGTGATTCAATTAATTAGGATATAGTCTGCTGAAAGAAAAGATCCTTAATTGTTTACCATCTAGGTTCTTAAACTAACATCCTGGCCGCAGGATGTCTGTGAGCGCTCTAAAATTTAAGCAAAAATGTATTTTGTATGTACACTTTTATGAAGGAAAGGGAATATAACTTCAAATTTCTTTTCTTTTTTTTTTTTTGAGACGGAGTCTCGCTCCGTCGCCCGGGCTGGAGTGCAGTGGCCAGATCTCAGCTCACTGCAAGCTCCGCCTCCCGGGTTCACGCCATTCTCCTGCCTCAGCCTCCAGAGTAGCTGGGACTACAGGTGCCCGCCACCTCGCCCGGCTAGTTTTGTGTATTTTTTTAGTAGAGATGGGGTTTCACCGTGTTAGGCAGGATGGTCTCGATAACTTCAAATTTCAAAGGGGGCTGTGATGAAATGAGAGGTTAAAAGCTACTCGTTTTCTTTTTCTTTTTTTTAAGAGATGGGGTCTGGGGTCTTGCTCTGTTGCCCAGGCAGGAGAGCAGTGGTGCAGTCATAGCTTGCTGCAGCCTCTAACTCTCGGGCTCAAGCAACTCTCCTGCCTCAGCCTCCCAACGTGTTGGGATTACAGGTGTGAGTCTCAAGCCCAGCCCATATTATTAACTGGTATGTGAAAATAAATTCTAACTATACCTGTCTTTTAAATTTGGAGTAATGGCTAACCAAGTTTCTTCTCTTTCTTCCTCAAATTTCTAAACACTTTTTAAAGGCATTAAAAAAAAAGAAAAACCCAAAACAAAAATCAACAACAAAAGACACTTATTTACAGCATTCAACAAGCAATTCTTAAAATTTATGACAGGAGATTCAACAAAAGACACTTATTTACAGCATTCAACAAGCAAGCAATTCTTAAAATTTATGACAGGAGATTCAAATTAAAATTTAAATAGATTATGACAATCATTACTTCAACTTGGGTGTGTTTGACTATTTTTGCTGAATAGCGTAAAAGTTGTTTAGTTACAGGCTATAGCTTCTGATAATGGGATCTTCCATTCCCACCTCACTCCCTAGCCCACAAGTTACTTCTTGATTTTAATTAGTTTTGTTGTTTTTGAGACGAGGTCTCACTCTGTCACCTGGGCTGGAGGGCGGTGGTACAATAGTAGGTCACTGCAGTCTTGAACTCCTGGGCTCAAGTGATCCTCCTGCCTCAGCCTCCTGAGTAGCTGGGACTACAAGTGCACCACCAAGGCTTGCTAAGTTTTATTTATTTATTTATTTATTTATTTATTTATTTATTTATTTATTTATAGACAGATTCTCACTCTGTCACCCAGGCTAGAGTTCGTGGTGTGATCTTGGCTCAACCACCTCCTGGGTTCAAGCAATACTCGTGTGTCAGCCTCTCATAGTAGCTGGAATTACAGGCACGCACCACCACACCCACTTAATTTCTATATTTTTAGTAGAGATGGGGTTTTACCATGTTGGGAAGGCTGGTCTCGAACTCCTGACCTCATGTAATCTGCCACCTCAGACTCCCAAAGTGCTGGGATTACCAGCGTGAGCAACAATTTTTTTTTTTTTTTTGTGGTAGAGATGGGGTCTAGCTATTGCCCTGGCTGGTCTTGAACTACTCCCGGCTTCAAGGAATCCTCCCACCTTGGACTCCCAAATTGCTGAAATTATAGGCATGAGCCACTGCACTCAGCCCACAAGTAAAAAAAAAGAAAAAATTGAAATGTGGGTCTTAAAACAGCAATAGAAATATTTCAAAAATAAAAGGTAAGAATGGGTTTCTCTAAGGGATGGATGCCAGTGTTTGATAAACGAAAATCTCAGTTACCCTATTTGTACACCTGGAAACATTAAACCTGAACTTCTGAGTTGGTTCTCCTCCTGTTAGGAATGCAAGTTAGAAGGGAGATGGTCTGTAACTTTACAGGCCCCTGGGATGAGTCATTGCCAGCCCCCAACATTCAATGCTGAAGTAGAATCAGCTTTTCTTCTTTGCTCTGGAGGGAGAGAGCAAAAGAAATACTGCAACATTCCCGCTGTCTAGAACAGGGGTTTTCAAATTTGCCTGCACACTGGAATCAACTGAGAAGCTTTGAAAATTAATGCTCAGGTCACACCCAGGCCGATTCCACTGGAATTTCTGGGGAATAGGTCCCAGGCACTGGTATTTTATAAAGTGTCCCAGGTAATTCCAATGTGTAGCTAAGGTTAAGATCCATAACTCCAGCAAAATATAAATTTTTAAAAAATTTTTTGAAATGGAGTCTCGCTCTGTTGCCCAGGCTAGAGTGCAGTGGCACGATTTCGGCTCACTGCAACCTCTGCCTCCTGGGTTCAGGTTCAGATTCTCCTGCCTCAACCTCCCAAGTCGCTGGGATTACAGGCATGTGACACCATGCCTGGATAATTTTTTGTATTTTTAGTAGAGACGGGGTTTCAACTGTGTTAGCCAGGATGGTCTCGATCTCCTGACCTCGTGATCTGCCCACCTTGGCCTCCCAAGGTGCTGGGATTACAGGATGAGCCACCGTGCCCAGTCAATAATTATTTTAACATCAGATTTATACCTGGTTCTTGGTTAGTTTCAGTATGTTTTAAAGGCTGCCAAAATGTCATTGTTGGCATATGTCACCATGATTCAGATAATTTATATAGATGACCACCTGTATCTCTTTTTATGAGGACAGAGTTAGTAAAAGTAAAAGGAGGCCAAATGCAAATGTATCCTGGTACAGAAGAGAGCATTTGTAAAAAAAAAAAAAAAAAAAAAAAAACTGGGGAAATCTGAATCAAGTCTGTAGTTTAGTTAGTAATATAATAGCGATGTTCATTTCTTAGTTTTGATTAAAGTAACATCATTTGCAAGATGTTCACACTTGTTGAAGTTGGGCGGAGGGTGTAAAGGAACTCTCTATTATGATTGCAATTCTTCTTTAACTCTATTTCAAAATTAAAGTTAAAAGATTAAAAAAAGAGAAAGCAGGCCTAGTATTAATGCTGCAAAACTGTTGATTGCTAACAATATTAAACATTCTTGGGCATAAGTTCTTATACTGTGACTTAGATGCTTTATTAATGAATACAACTCATGGGGTGAGAGAAGCTTAGAGAAGTTTCCAATTTCCTGTCTACATTCTGCTTTATATATATTTTCTCCAGTTTCATCTGGATCCCAGAAAATGTCAAAAGCAGTTAATTCTGAAAATGTCTCTGACAATATATGGCCTAGAGTCACACATTCTACTATTTAGAAATTCTTTTTTTTTGGAGACAGAGTCTCACTGTGTTGGACTGGACTGCAGGCTGGAAGTGCAGTGGAACAATCTCGGTTCACTGCAACCTCTGCCTCCCAGGTTCAAGCGATTCTCCTGCCTCAATCTCCCAAAGAGCTAGCATTATGGGTGCCTGCCACCACGCCTGACTGATTTTTGTATTTTTAGTAGAGACGGGGTTTCACCATGTTGGCCAGGCTGGTCTTGAACTCCTGACCTCAGGTGATCTGCTCGCCTCGGCCTCCCAAAGTGCTGGGATTACAGGTGTGAGCCACTGCGCCCGGCCTACTATTAGAAATTCTACTCTTAGTAACGATCATGCTGCTGGTAAGAGTATCGTGCACATGTATGGCACTTTACAGTTTATAAGTGCTTTCCACGTGTTAGTCTTGTTTTATTTGCATGAGGAAATAGACAAGTACATGTGATACACCACAGGCTGTCATAAAGAATGGAACTACGATTGCATTTTACTACAAAACACACAGTGTAGCACCTGTATAAAGCGGACACACACACGCTCACAATACACATGTAGAATTAGAAAACACGGTTATAAAACAATCTTGCTGTAGCGTCCTGTGATATAGAGCAAGGCTGGGGGATGTAGTACTGTTAGGCTAGCGCTTACTACCTAGGAATCACCAAGCCAGAGCAGGTGACACCCAAGGGCACTGTTTTGCAGGGGAAGCTTTTATTCTTCTTTCCTACCAGGTAAAGGAGAAAAGTTCAGACGACCAAAGAGACACTCAACGTCTGTTGGCCCTGACATTGTCCCACCAGGACTGACAGCCCTTGAGTCATGGCCTCCCCACTGCCCAGCCTTGAAGGTGCCAGCTCTTCACCTCCTCTGGGCTCCTGACACCTGCCCTTTCCCCTGGTGCACCAGGCACATCTGCCAGCTCTTTTTCAGAAATATTTTGCCAGCTCCAGCGGTTTTCCAGTGACCTCCTGCTGGGTGGCTGCCACTCCTTCTGTGGCCGGAGAGACCCTCCCACCTAGACTCTGGGGCAGGTGATCGAAGTGGCTGCACTTTCTCTGGATCATGCCAGAAGGATGGCTCACTCCTCTTCATCACTGCCCCCCATAGAGCCTCCACGAAGCCAGCTCCACTACTAGACAGGGCAAGACACTTTTATCTAGCCTGGCTTCTATGCACGCACGCACACACGCACGCACACGTGCACATGCTTTCCTGGTCAGCACGGAGATCCAGAGAGCTGAGACCTGGAGCGTACCAGCTTAGCTGGATGGGGAAGCTGGACTTGGCTGTGTGCAGCCCCTGCTGTGATGTGTGGCTTTGGTGCTCTCAACCCTCCTGGGAGATGAGTGACTTTCTACCTAGGTCCGGTTCCTACCCATCAGTGCTGTTAGGGCAGTGATCCGAAATGTTCTGCAGACACACATCATCTTCCCCTTCAGCCCAGGATCACGCGCTCATTTTTCAATTCTTGTTTATTCAAAAGGGAAGCCTAATCAGGGCTCCTCTAGAGTTCACGGGATCCTTTAGTAAACTTACATGGGAAATGTGAACAATGGGGCTATGATTAATCGAAACGTAGGGTTTCCTTCTGATTAGTGAAAACAGTCTCAACAGCAATTTAAGTGGTTTACAGTGATTCTCAGGAGAAAGGGGAGAGAATAAGCTACATTTGTAAAAGTAATTGTTCTACATGTGCATTTGTTGAAAAGCTTTTAAAAAATTGTAGTGCTGAGTCCTTCCCCTCACAGCCCTGAACTTTTCCCAGCTGGGCTGACTTGGCCGTGCCTGCGATTCCTCCTCCCCACTGACGGGCACTCCCACCTGCGTTCCAGCTCCCTGCAGGCTCCAGGACAAGGGGCCGACCTTGCTCCTCCCAGCTTTCTTGAGGACGATGTGGCTTTGCTGCTGCTGCCTGCTCTCTGAATACACCACAGCCTGAAATGTCCCTGATTTACAGGGTGACCAGATGGTCCCGTTTGCCCAAGACAGTCCCAATGACACCCCCTTTTGTTCAGTGTCTCAATTTGGATAATAAGTCATAGGACCACCCTGTCCACTTGCAGCTCGCCAAGGTCAAGTATAGCCACGTGCAGGGACATCTGGTCGCCTCTCTCACTGGCCCATGTGGACGCCCACCTGTTCTTGCTTCAATGGCACCACCTGATTCCTGGGGCCTGGGCTCCCCTGTACTGTCTTGCCCGGCCACTAACCTAACACTGATCTATTAGTAGTTTAGGAAATCATCTCTGCAATTCTGAAGATCTGGAAGAGAGAGAGTGAGCGAGAGAGAGAGTGTGTGAGTGTGTGTGTGTGTGTGTGTGAGAGAGAGAGAGACTGTGTGTGCACAGAGGAAAGAGAATTATGAACTATTTTCTTAGAATACCTCATTTTTATCTAGAAATCTATACAGGTATTCACCATACTCTTTTGATAACAGTACATGAAAAAGAAAATGGAAATTTTAGTAAGGATTTTCCTTACTCGTATTACAAAACACCACTTTATAGAGCCAAACTGAAAAGACCCTCGAAAGCAAATATTCTTCTCATCAGATAAGTGATCTGAATTTTTAATTTTCATAGTTGCTCTATTTCAGTTTAGACACTGAAACTGCACAGGTTATTTTCATTTTGAATTTATCATCAAATTCACTTCCTGTTATTGTTATCCCAACAGTAGAGAGAAATGTTTCATTTCCAGAAGTTTTCATTTAACTTAAACAAAAAACAAACCCACATAGATCCACTTAAAAAAATAAACATTTCAGTCTGAACACAGACCTGCTTGATTAGAAGAACCAGTTTACCTAATAATTTTATAATATTAGCATCACCCTAATTATATCTTTTGGCTGTACCAGGCATGACCACAAGGCCTTTGAAATTCGGATGATGAACTTGGACTGACCCCAGACCATGGGACCCAAGTGGCCTGCAGCTGATTCCGCCACTGACAGCTGGAGTGGAGCAGTTTCGGGTTCTGCACTGACTTCCCCTTCGGGCTGTGGGGGCTCAAGGCAGTACTTACGTTTCATCTGTGAATGCTATTCCAAAGTACTCCTTTTCCTTCAGATTGAAGTGAGAAGCCACAAGGTCAAGAAGCTCCTTGGCCAACAGCTTGGGCTGCAAGGAGAATACAATGGAATAAGGGTAAGTGATGACAGACTGCTTTTCCTAAAATACGCAATCTCAGGTTTCCATCATTTTTTCAATGAAATGTCACAAAGCTCAAGTTTTTTGAAGCAAATGATTTTTATAAACCCAAACAAATAGACAATGACACTGATGAGCACACAGCCAAGTCAAGGGTTATCAACAGATAGAGATCTTCTGTTTTATTATTTCCTAGAAGGTATATATATATATATATATATTTATGTATTTTTTAATTGAGATGGAGTCTCGCTCTGTCATCCAGGCTGGAGCGCAGTGGCATGATCTTTGCTCACTGCAACGTCTGCCTCCCGGGTTCAAGCGATTCTCATGTCTCCGCCTCTGAGAGTACAGGCGTATGCCACCACGCATGACTAATTTCTTTTATTTTAATTTTTTTTTATTTTTAGGAAAGATGGGGTTTCACCATTTTAGCCAGGCTGGTCTCTGACTCCTGGCTTCAAGTGATCCACCTGCCTCAGCCTCCCAAAGTGCTGTGATTATAGACGTGTGCCATCATGCCTGGCTAATTTTTGTAGTTTTAGTAATCCCAGCTACTTGGGAGGCCGAGGAAGGAGAATCGCTTGAACCCACGAGGCAGAGGTTGCAGTGAGCCAAGAGCACCGCCACTGTACGCCAACCTGGATGACAGAGCAAGACTCTGTCTCAAAAAAAAAAAAAAAAAAAAAAGGTATCTGCCAGTCTAAAGAAGTACACCAGAGCGTTAGGCATAAAGTCATGGTAGATGTTTGTATTGTTAGGGGTTTTTTTGTGTGTTTTTTGTTTTTGTTTGTTTGTTTGTTTTGAGATGGAGTCTCGCTCTGTCACCAGGCTGGAGTGCAGTGGCCTGATCTTGGCTCATTGCAACCTCTGCCTCCTGGGTTCAAGTGATTCTCTTGCCTCAGCCTCTCGAGTAGCTGGGACCACAGGTGCACGTCATCACACCCAACTAATTTTTGTATTTTTAGTAGAGACAGGGTTTCACCGTGTTGGCCAGGATGGTCTTGATCTCTTGACCTCGTGATCCACCCGCCTAGGCCTCCCACTGTTGGGATTACAGGCATGAGCCACCGTACCTGGCCGACAGTTGGTTTCTTATTTCACTTTTTGGGTACCGCTATGGACGGAATTATATCTCCCCAAAATACATGTGTTGAAGCCCTGGCATCCAGTGGTATCTGGAAATGGGACCTTTGGGAGCCAATTAGGTTTCAATGAGGTTGTGAGGGTGGGCGCCCCCAAGAGGGGATTCGTGTCCTTATAAGAAGAGACACCAGAGAGCCTGCTTCCTCTCTCTGCCATGTGGGGCCAAAGTGAGAAGGCGGCCCCTACCAGGAGCTAACCATGCTGGCACCGTGATCTTGAAATGACTGTTTAATATAACAGACATTTATTTATTGAGTGCCTACTATGTACAGGGCACTGCCCACACGCTATAGGAGACAGAAGAATAAGCAAGACACGGCACAGGCCTATAAGGACCCTAGACTTTGATCAGGGACACGGAGTATGAGCTAGCGCTAAGTTTAAAAAGCCAAAGAAGATGCTCCATCCTTTTCTGCCTCACTCCTGGGCTCCTGGATGGCAGCCGCAGGGCCTAGATGACCATCAATTCACTGATGAAAACCACTTAAACTGAAAGAGTGGGTTTGAAGCTTCCTCCCCAGCAGACAGGAATCGACAGGAGAATCCAACGTGATAAATCAACACCACCTCATAGTCTGTACTTCCATTCATACTGAATTTTGAAAACGTGAAAAAGCAATCTCTATAACCAACAGCGAATTCAAGGTGATACGTCAGACCCTCCTTCACTCCTGTTGGAACGTCTACTCTGGAAGAACCCAGTGGAGTAAACGCGGCACATCTCAGAACGTCGCTGATCAATTACAAAGTAGAATGCAAGATACGTGCTCTTGAAGCTTCCGGTAAATGCTGCGCTTGCCATGGGCTGTGGCCAGCACTAGCTCCACCCCAGGAAGTAGTCGGCTGCCCAATAACAGAGGCTTTGCTGGATCCCTTGTGACTATGAGGTAGTGCGGCTGCTTTTCAAATTGCAATGTATTGGCCGGGCGCCATGGCTCATGCCTGTAATCCCAACACCTCGGGAGGCCGAAGTGAGCGTGAGGTCAGGAGTTTGAGACCAGCCCGGCCAACATGGCAAAACCCTGTCTCTACTAAAAATAAAACAATTAGCCCGGCGTGGTGGTGTGTGCCTGTAATCCCAGCTACTTGGGAGGCGGAGGCAGGAGAACTCTTGAACCTGGGAGGCAGAGGTTGCAGTGAGTAGAGATCATGTCACTGCACTCCAGCCTCAGCAACAGAGTGAGACTGTTTCAAAATAAAAATAAATAAATAAATAAATAAATAAATAAATAAATAAATAAATAAATTGCAATGTACAGATGCTTCTTGACTTATGGTGGGGCTACATCGTGGTAAGTCCATCGGAAATTGAAAATATTGTAAATCGAAAATACATTTAATATACTGTACCCAGCAAACACGACAGCTTAGCCTAGCCTACCTGAAAGGTGCTCTAAACACTGCCATTAGCCTACAGTTGGGCAAAATCATCTAATGTCAAGCCTGTTTCATCATAGAGTGTTGAATGGCTCATGTACTTTATTTAATTCAGTACACTGCAGACTATCAGCTGTTTACTCTTGTGGCTATACAGCTGAGCAGCCCTGCCAGAGTGTATTGTACCACATACTGCTAGCCTGGGAAAAGATCAACATTCAAAATTGGAAGTCCAGTTTCTACTAAAAGGGCATTGCTTTTGCACCAGCGTAAAGTAGAAAAATCGTAAGTCAGACCACCGTAGGTTAGGGACAGTCTGTGATATAATTAACCTGTCCACATGATTGCTACCCCTTTCAAAGTAGTCGCCGTATTTCTCTGATGCTTGCCATTTCTTAAAACATTTTTGATAATCTTTTGGGTTTGCCCTTGAAGCTTGTGTCAGATTTGTCAACGCGTTTTCACTGGTGATAAATCTTCTTGTGCTCGAGAATGGATTTGATTTTTTTTTTCAAATGCCAAAAGTCACTTAAAGTCAAGTCTAGGGAACAGAGATAGAGGACAAGGAATGGGTGATTACGCCTGGCCAACCCAGTTTCATAAAATGAAGTGTGACTACCAAGTAATTATTGTGGGTTCTTGGGGATTATGGTGAGAGGTCTGGTCCAAACTTGAAAACAATAAAACTAAGATTTCGTTCTCTTTGAGATTTTAACTTTAAGAGTGGGCACAGTGGCTCTTGCCTATAATCCCAGCACTTTGGGAGGCTGAGGCAGGAGGATGCCTTAAGCCCAGAGGTTTGATACCAGCCTGGCAATATAGCAAGACCCCATCTCTACAAAAAAATTTTAAAAATGAGCCAGGCATAATGGCATGCACTTGGGACTAGTCTTAGCTATTCAGGAGGCTCGGATAGGAGGGTTGCTTGAATCCAGGAAATTGAGGCTGCAGTGAGCTATGATCATGCCACTGCACTCCGGCCTGGGCAATAAAAAGAAAAAAGAAATGGAAAGAGAGAAAGAGAGAGAGAGAGAAAGAGAGAAGAAAGAGAGAAAGAGAAAAAGAAAAGAGTTAAACTTTAAAGCCAACATCTCAACAGATTTGATCAGAGATACATAAATTTGCCCAAGAAGAGAGTGATTCCCAGTGCTGGTAAAGTTTATCTAGAACATATATTCATCACTCCATAGAATGACTGGGCCTGAATGGAAGAGGGTGAGTGGAGGCAGGGTGGGAGGGGCAGTTGGGGAAGGGAAACGAACCCAGGAAGCAAACATGATCTTAGCCAATAGGTGTTGAATATTTGGGCCCCTTACCAGGTGGTAAGGCCTTTTACGTGGCAGAAATGGAGGCCTGGGGTTACTTTAGCTGATCATGTTACTTTGAACTCTCTTAATTCCATGCCTCCCAAGGAACAGCTACATCCTGGATATATCCCTCATATACGATCTCATTATCAACCAGAATAGAGATTATTATTCTTTTGCCAAAGAAGATTCTGAGACTGAGAGATACCAGGCAGGCTGTCCTGGGTCTCACAGCCAAGCTGGGATTCAAAACAAAGTTCAGATACACCACATGGAATATTATTTAGCCCTAAAAAGAAATGAAATTCTGACATGGGTGGAACCTGAAGACATTATGCTAAGTGAAAGAAGTCAGACACAAAAGGACAAATATTGTATGATTACACTTAGATGAGGTAATTAAACAGGCAAATTCATAGAGACAATAGAATAGAGGTTGCCACGGGCTGAGGTGGTGGCAGATGGGGGGTTATTGCTTAATGGTTACAGCATTTCTGTACTGGATGATGAAAAAGTTTTGGAAATATTTGTGACTGTTACGTGACACTGTGGATGCATTTGATGCCACTGAATTACACATACAAAAATGATTAAAAATGGTAAGTTTTATGTTATATACATTTTGACACAATTAAAAGGAGAAATGGGGAAGATAGTTTCAAAGTCTGATAGTTTCAAAGCCCACATGCGTAATCCCTCTGCCACCCTACCTCTGTCGACCCTGCTTCCAGGGTGAGAGCCTAAGGATCATGCCTCAAGGGCCCTGGCTGAGTGAGGGCTATATGACTCACTTGAAACCAGTGCACTGACATTATGGATTTATACCTCAGTACTTTGAACTTGGTTAATGTGAGTCTTCCCCTGAGAATGAAAAATCAGGTTTCTGAGTCTGCAGAATAAAGAGATGGCTTAACACACTGAAGCATTCACCAGAGTAATGGATCCCACCATGGAAGCCTTGTGGAGACTGAGTTTTTGCCTTACCATGGTGATATGTCTCTCTGATTTAGCCTGTCACACTACAATAAGAAAACAACTTTTCTTGGTGACTCATAAACTGAAGTCAAGGAAAAGGCTCTGAGCAGTAGCTGCCTGGCTGGAACAAACTTCATTCTTTTAAATAAACTTTTCAACAATTTTACCTATCTGGACGTATATCTTTTGTTAAAAAATGTAAAAGGTCAGTCCCATTACTTTACACAACAGTTATTATAGACCATATGTATCAATTTCCAGGAAGAAAAGCCTACATTAATTACTTGCAATTCGCAAATGGAGAAATAAAGGCCGTGAAGAGGGAGAAAATAGATCCCAGAAGATGTTGAGGTTACAACTCCTGAATCTTAGCTGCTTTTAAAGTCACACACTTTTTTCCTGCTGTTATGGTGACGGGCAGCAGCCCAGAAGGTGTATGCTCTGTCAATGAGAGTGAGAGCTGATGGATGGGCATGTAGTGGGAGTGAGAAATACACGTCACTGTTTCATTGTTTAAGTCGCAGAGACTTTGGGGGTTGTTTGTCATTGCAGCATAACCTAGCCTATCCTGATTGATTCAGGCACTGAGTCTTTCATTTTCTGTACAGTTGATTTAAAGCAATTTGTGGCATCAGCCCCTTGATTTCCTGATCTTGCAAATGAAGACAATATCCCCCTGCGATGTGACAGTGATTAATATACTACATTGTTCTGAAAGTTTGTTAAACTCCTTTAGAGAAAGTTGCTAGGCAAGCAGAAAGCAATCTGCTCTTATGTGCTTTGAAGGGATGTTTACAGAATCCCGCTGAGTGTAATTTGCCAATTACTGGTGCTGTAAACATTTGTGGAGCTTTGCAGGGATCGGTCTGGGAGCAAGGCCAGAAAGGCAGCTTGTAGCCCAATCACGTTCTATCGGACAACCTGGGCAGGAGCCCAAAGGCCACGTGAGCAAGGCAGCCCTGTGTTCCTTGAGTTTGCCAGAATTAGCCTCTTGTGGGCTATCAGCCGTCCTGGTCCTAAGAGGTCATTACATCTAAGACTGACTTTCTCTTAGGCCATAATTAACTTTCTTCACTCAAATAGTTCCTCTCTTTTCTTTTTCTTTTTGTATCTCAGACTCTTTTTCCATTGTCCCTCTAAGCTTTTATTTCTCCTGATACCTGACAAATAAAATCTCCTTGCAAACATCCCTCCTTAACATATACTTCTCAGTGGCACCACTCACAGAGCTAATAGGACAGTCTTTTCAACACCAACTGGGCTTAGAAATCTGGGCTTCAGCCACGCGCTTTAGCAAGGAAAAGAAAGCACGGGTTCTAAATAATTAGGGAAGAAAGGAGAGGAGCTCTCAGTCAGTGCTTTGTGGCTCCAGCACCCAGATCTGAGTTCTTGAGAATGCTGGATGATTCCAGTGGGAACTGTTCACATTGCCAGCATATTACAGGGTTCCAGATCAGGTCCTGACTACTTCTTGGCCTGCCTTCTTCCAGGCGGGACACGACCAACTAGAATGATCAAAACAGCACTTAACGTGTTGCAGGGCTGTAAGGTGCTCTGGGCACACTGATATGGTTTGGCTGTGTCCCCACCCAAATCTCACCTTGAATTGTAATAATCCCCAGGTGTCAAGGGCAAGGCCAGGTGGAGATAACTGAATCATGGGTGTGGGTCCCCCATCCGTTCTCACGGGAATGAATAAGTCTCACAAGATCTGATGGTTTTATAAACGGGAGCTCCCCTGCATAAGCTCTCTTGCTCACTGCCATGTAAGATGTGCCTTTGCTTCTCCTTTGCCTTCTGCCATGATTGTGAGAGGCCATGTGGAACTATGAGTTCACTAAACCTCTTTCCTTTATAAATTACCCAGTCTCAGGTATGTCTTTATTAGCAGCATGAGAACAGACTAATACACACACCCACATGACATCCTTTCAGATGACTTCCACGAGCTCTTCAGGTAAATTCTGGGGAAAGGAATTCGAGGATGAAGTAGCACCCAGGCACCTCACCAATTCCTCACAGACTAATGTATTCCACAGCACACTATACCACAGTATACTATACTCCATATAGTGTCAAGCTGTAAATGCTAGCCTGGTATTTACCGTCACTTATATATTATGCCACCAACTTAAACTTGACATGTGGATATCCAGATAGATGATCTTGGACAAACTGTGCAAGCTCTCTGGGCCTCAGTTTTCTCATCTGTATGATGATGAACTACCGTAGATAAAATGAGTTCCTATTCTAAGACATTATTTATGTTGTTATTATTAGTTTTAGAGACAGGGACTTACTCTGTTGCCCAGGCTGGAGTGTGGTGGTGCCATCATATCTCACTACACCCTCCAGCTCCTGGGCACCAGTGATCCTCCAGCTTCAGCCTGCTGAGGAGGGGGGACTACAGGCATGTACCACCATGCCTGGCTAATTAAAAAAAAGATTTTTTTGTAAAGATGGATTCTTGCTGTGTTGCCCAGGCTGGTCTTGAACTCCTGGCCTCAAGTGACCCTTTTTCTTTGGCTTCCCAAAGAGCTGGGGTGTCAAGTGTGACCCACTGCACCCAGCCTTTATTCTTTATGTTATTATTAAATTTAGCTTCTTCCTTTCTTAAAAACGATCCTGCCTTCCCAAGTCTTATTCACCCATTCGAAAAAACTTAAACACCATCTGCATCCTTCCTGATCTCTTGAATCTAGTCAGTTAATATATCCTGTCTTTCTTATATAATTTCAGGTAAGTTACTAAACCTCTCTGTGCCTCAGTTTCCTCTCAGGTATAAAATGAGGATAATGACCATACCCAGGCCACAGGGCTGTTTTGAGAATTAAATAAATTAGTCTGATCTATACGAAGTACTTAGAATGTGCCTGGCATGGAATGTTACATGTGTTCATGATTTCAGATCCTAATCATAAATTATTTAAAACATTCCATGTATGGCCAGGCCCGGTGGCTCACACCTATAATCCCAGCACTTTCGGAGGCCGAGGCAGGCAGATCACCAGAGGCCGGGAGTTCGAGACTAACCTGGCCAACATGGTGAAACCCCGTCTCTACTAAAAATACAAAAAAATTAGCTGGGCGTGGTGGCACGTGCCTGTAATCCCAGCTACTCAAGACACTGAGGCACGAGAATCGCTTGAACCTAGGAGATGGAGGTTGCAGTGAGCCAAGATCCCACCACTGCATTCCAGCCTGGGCGACAGAGTGAGACTCTGTCTCAAACCAAACCAAACCAAACCAAATCCCCACTCCATATAGCATCAAGTTCTAAATGCTAGCCTGGTATTTAACATCACCCTTTGAACCCAGCCCCAGTTTACCCATCCAACCTCACTTTTTCCCAGTTTCCTATAAAAATATCCATTTCTGTTCAATCTATTTGAAATTGAACTAAAGAAAACACTGATCTCATTTTTATTTCCAAATCTTTGTACATGCCATTCTCTCCTTCCCCCTTCCCATTTAAATTTTATCCTGCTCAAAGCCCACTTCCTCCATGAAGCCCACCCTGACCATCCTGCCTACAAATACTCTCTCCCTCCTTTGGATTTCTACAGCATTCAACACAGGCACCTCAGTCACGCTTGGCACGTGTGCTCTTGTGTTGCGGTACATTTTGTGTGATATGATTTGTTACACTCTATGGTGGGCTGAATGGTGGTCTCCAACAACGTATATACCCATCCCGATCCCTGGAGCCTGTGAGTATTACCTTTCATCACAAAAGACGTGATTCTTGGGAGGAGGAACTGATCCTGGTGGGCCCTAAATGCCATTATATTGTCTCTTTTTTTTTTTCTGAGATGGGGTCTGGAGTGCAGGCTGGAATACAGTGGCACGATCTCAGGCTGGAGTGCAGTGGCATGATCTCAGCTCAATGCAACCTCCGCCTCCCAGGTTCAAGTGATTCTCATGCCTCAGTCACCCAAGTAGCTGGGATTATAGGCATGTGCCACCACACCCAGCTAATTTTTTTGTGTTTTTAGTAGAGATGACATTTCACCATGTTGGCCAGGCTGGTCTCAAACTCCTGAGCTCAAGGGTTCCATCAGCCTTGGCCTCCCAAAGTACTGGGATATACTGTCTCCTTATAAGAGAGATACAGAGAGATTTTTTTTAAATTGACATACAGTAGAGAAGACAGAGCCAGAGACCCGAGGGATGGGTGATGAAGACACAGGAGAGGAACCCCAGTCACTGGAAGCTGGAAGAGGTGGGGAAGCAATTCTCCCTTCCAGCTACCTCCAGAACCATGGGAGAGTCAGTTTCTGTTATTTTCCAGCCATCAAGTTCGTGGTTATTTGTTACAGCAGGGACAGGAAACTCATACACCCTCAGATGGAAACCCTGAAGACCTCATTTCCCTGTAATTGAAGGGAACTCAGCCCTGGTTGGTTGTGACAGGAATGATCTCAGTGCGAAGCCTGCATTGGTGTTGGTTTTCTCTCTCCACAGTCCCCGTGGCACTCTGGGCGGGAAAGGCAGGCAGGCCTGGGTCTCAGCCGACCCTGGGTCACTCCATGGTGAAGCGGGCCCCTCAGGTTTCTTCTTGCTATCCTCACAGATCCTAAGTCATCTCACAGATTCTAAGTCAAAGGAATTGCCACTTCTGAGTTAATAGCATCCAAAAATAAATAAATAAACAGCAAACAAACAGCAAACAAACAGCAACCATCAAGTGACTCCCCTCTGTGCTTTGGGAGGAATCACCGTCTCCTCTGAAGAGCGACCCTCTCAGCTCTTGCTCTTCGCTAAGGGTGTTTTTGACAATTCCTTTGTCATCACAGAGCCCCCAGTGACCGCTGGGCTGCCAGGGTTTGGGCACACATGGCCGGATGGCACAGCCACAGCCGCTGCTCTGTGCCCAGCGCTGCCTGCCCATCCACTCTGCCTGGGACCCCGTGACCCACTGGATGGATGGCTCCCCGCCCTTTAGGAGTGGGTGCAGCTGTGGGAGGGCAGACAGGGGCTGTCTGGGAGTCAGTGTAAAACGTGGCCCGACTGCCCCCATCTCTCTGGACCGGAGGGGCTGGGGTTAGCTTTTCTGAAAACCCAGAGGCAGAGAGTGGGGAAAGGAGGGCCGCTTTGAATAAATGAGCCCGAGCAAGCTGCCAGGTCTGAAGCCTGGGCTGCCACTGTGTGTCCCTCCCCATCCCCATGGGGGCTCTCAGCCCAGCAAGGGCTCAGCGGCTGCTCATTATTCCTGGGGAGGAGGAGCCGCTGCGGGGGGAGCATGAGGCGACTCTGTGCAGCTCTGTCCACTGTGTGGCCAGCAGGTCTGGGCGGAGACTCCCCTCCCCGTCACCCTGCTGATTAGCCGGGAAGGCTGGTTTCCTTCCTGCCTCTCCAGCTCAGCCCTGGGTTCTGTGGCAGGGGACACAGGGAGGCTACTTCCTGTAGGTGTGAAGAACAATGGAGTTGTACCATCTTGGCTCTCAGGCACCCAGAACAGGTAGGGGAGACCCCAAAGCCAAGATCAGAGACCCGCTGCCAGAGGGAGCATCTCTCTACCCAGAGGTCCCTGCCCAGCCTGAACCGGGACCCATTACCTCTAGTCTAGGAGTGACAGTGGCATCACATCGCTGCAGCAGAACAGCAAAGCTGCCAACAACAGTGCCCACCTGTCCCTGCCTGCAGCTGCTACTTCACACGAATTCACACCGCCAGCCCTAGAAGCCAGAAACATCTGAAGTAGACACCAGGTTTGCCCCCATGTGACAGAGGGAACTGAGACACAGCCAGAGAAGCAACTTATCAAATTCACACAGCGAATCAGTGGGAGAACTGAACCACAGCACAGACACGGGCATGGGTCACCCGGGCTTAGAGAAAGAGGCAGAGAGACCATCTGCCGTGCCCTCTTCATTACAGCAGCAGAAAGGAAAGCCTAGGGGAGGCCAGAAACCGGTCCAGGACGAGGGCGGGCAGCCTGGTTACACCAGCATAGGTGAGGTGGCTCCCAAGTGCCCGCCACACCTCGGTCCTTTGTTCCTGCTAATGTTATGCTTAGGGGACAGAGCAGGTCTCAAAGCTCTGAAGCAGGAAGGGAAGATACAAAAGTACATCAAGGAAAGGGGTAAAAGTGGTCACTGACAGAAATGGAAATGATACTTGGGTCTAGATTTCCAAGTGCCCCTTTCCCAGTGCCAGCATCTTCTGCACAGCACCTGCGCTATAAGCTTTGCTTACATCATCTCATTTAATCTTCAAAGCAACCCTGCAATGGTCTGCAGATGGGACACTGAGGTTCTGAAACGTTACATGGTATGTCCAAAGTTCTAACCACAATGGGTGTGGGGCCTACGAGGGCTTCCGTCCAGCGCTGACTATAAAGCCTTGTTTTTTATTCAACTAGATTAAATCGATTCATCAATTTATTTTTATTCTTAAAGTTTTAAAAAATTGACACAAGAAATATATTTCTTGTGCTGATTTTAAATATATAAGTATCTGGCCGGGCACGGTGGCTCATGCCTGTAATCCCAGCACTTTGGGAGGCTGAGGCGGGTGGATCACCTGAGGTCAGAACTTTGAGACCAGCCTGGCCAACATGGTGAAACCCTGTGTCTACTAAAAAACACAAAGAAATTAGCCAGGTATGGTGGTGTGCACCTGTAGTCCCAGCCACCTGGAAGGCTGAGGCAAGAGAATCGCTTGAACTTGGGAGGCAGAGGTTGCAGTGAGCTGAGATTGCATCACTGCACTCCAGCCTGAGTGATAGAGCAAGACTCCGTCTAAAAAAAAAAAAAAATATATATATATACACACACACACACACACACACATACATACACACACATAGATATATATGTATGTATCTATTTGTGATGTACGACATGATGTTTTCATGCATAAACACATGTGGGTTGACCAATCAAGCTAATAAACATATCCATCACCTATCATACCTACGATTTTTGTAGTGAGAACATTTCAAAACTACTCTCTTAGCAATTTTCAAGCATTTAAGACATCGTTATTAGCTACAATCACCACGATGTACAATAGGTCTCCTCAACAAAGCTTTGCCTGCTTTTAAATGCTGGGGTTCAGATCTAGCAAGTAACAGCCTCTCCTAAAGTCAAAAGCTAAGCCACCTTTTCTAAATGCAATAGAATTTTTCCAGACAGTAAGTTCCCGGAAGGGAGGGATCACATTTGATTGATACTTGTGGACCTACACCCCAATACAGTCCCTGACACACAGTAGGTGCCCCTAATGAATGTTTCCTATTGGTAGAACAGGATAGAATAAAGGGTGGCGTATGCAGTTGTTTTACCATGAGACAGGATGGAACCTGGATACCCTCTTGAGCTGGTTTGAAGGAGAGATCTGCTAGGCAGAGACTGCGGTGCTGCACAGAGCCAGATGGGACCAGGTGTCGCATGCTCACTGATGCCAGAAAGCTACTGGGTTTCAATCAGATCACACACCTCCAGGCAGCCATGAAGGGGCCTGTGACAGATACTTGTGTCCCCGGGAAAGGATATGTCATGTCCCTATTCCCAAACCCTATTATCTGTACCCTCTTCTTCCTTACCCAGCTTCTCCCCAAACCAACGAAGTCACAGCTCCCTTTAATAGCTCCTTCTCGCTCCCCTCCTTCTCTCTCTCCTTCCAAGTGACTCTGCCATTTAACCCAGGGCTGAGGTCTCCCTGCGAACAATGCTTTTGGTTTCCCCATTTGTCCCTCTCCTTCCCCTCTACGCTTTTATTCCCTGGGTGTCGTCTTCTTATTTCCACGTAGTTTCTTCCATATTTTCCTAAGATGCTGTCTGGTCCCTGTGTTCTCTGAAAAGTTGGGACTGATACCCGCGTGGGAGGGAGGCTTTCTCATCCATGCATTTGAATGATGCCCAATGGGAAGGCTTTGACAGGCGTACATAATGATTGCTCCTCTAGAAATGCAAAGTGCTTGCAAGTCAGCCAGCCGGCTGGGGAGCCTGCTCTATTCGGGATCCCTGGGGACGCTGGGAGGCGGGCAGGTGTTCATTAGGGAGGCTTCCTGATGAATAGAGCAACCCCAGACTCCAGCCTGCTCAGGGCAATGTCACTAGGACCGTGAGCCCAGCATGGCTCCCCTTGGCAAGCCTCTCTGCATTAATGAAATGATAACTGTTTCGGTGAGGAGAAAACACAAAAAGACAGGCAGTGCTCAACTTGCCTCTGCCAGATAGGACTGCCAATTCCGCAGCCCAAATACTGAGATATTTATAGCAAATATGGGGATGATAAACGAAGCAACATCTCGGGATTCCAAGCTCCATCTTCCATGGCCATCTGGTCTGCCACTTCCATTTTCTTTTTGTTGTTGTTGTTAAAAAAAAAAAAAAAAAAAAGCCTGCCCTACAGACTCTGTGATGACCCCATCTTGTCCTGAAGTGAGTAATAAATCACTATTTCAGATAAAAACTGCCCGTGCATTCACTGGGAGGTGAGGTATGTTCTACAAGATCAAATGACACATTGGCAGATTGGTACCTTTCACGGGGCCAAATGACACCAGGACCAACTCAAACTAGATATCTTCATGACATTGCACACTGAATTCATTTGCTCAATGTTCAAGGAAGAGCAGAGAAGAGTGTCTGTCAACCAAGAACTCAGGGATCAGCCACTTGCTACTTTCCAGTGTAATGGTCGGAAGGGGTGGCTCATAGGACATCTGCTATCCTCGGCTGTGGCTGGCATTCGAAGACTGTGTCTCTATTGCCATCAGATTGGAAAGGGAAAGCTTGCCTTTTAGCAGGATGGCAGTGAGAGCCAAGTTCAGAGGGGGTTAAAAAATAATAATATATCACTTCCAAGATTAAGTTACAGAAAAAATAATAGTATAGTCAACCCTTCATATTCACAGGTTCTGCATCTGTAGATTCAATCAACCATGGATCAAAAAATACTTAAAAACAAAAAACAAAAAACCAGGCCAAGTGTGGTGGCTCCTGCCTGTAATCCCAGCACTATGGTAGACTGAGATGGGTGAATCATGAGGTCAGGAGTTCAAGACCAGCCTGGCCAACATGGCGAAACCCCATCTGTACTAAACACACACACACACACACACAATTAGCTGAGCATGGTGGCGTGTGCCCGTAATCCCAGCCACTCGGGAGGCTGAGGCAGGAGAATTGCTTGAACCCGGAAAGCGGAGGTTGCGGTGAGCTGAGATTGTGCCACTGCACTCCAGCCCAGGTGACAGAGTAAGACTCTATCTCAAAACAAAAAATAATAAATAAAAATAAAAATAAGAACCAATATACCAATAATAACACAAAAATATAGTATAACAACTATATAGCATTACATCGCACTAAGTATTAAGAGTAATTGGCCGGGTGCAGTGGCTCACACCTGTAATCCTAGCCCTTTGGGAGGCCAAGGTATGTGCAACACTTGAGGTCATGAGTTTGAGACCAGCCTGGTCCAAATGGTGAAACCCCGTCTCTACTAAAAATACAAAAAAATTAGCCAGGCCTGGTGGTGCACGCCTGTAATCTCAGCTACTCAGGAGGCTGAGGCAGGAGAATCACTTGAACCCGGGAGGCAGAGGTTGTAGTGACCCGAGATTGTGCCACTGCACTCCAGCCTGGGCAACAAAGCGAGATGCCGTCTCAAAAAAATAGTAATCAAGAGATGATTTGAAGTATACAGGAGGATGTGTCTAGGTTATATGCAAATAACATCACACTTTGCAGTCGTTTTCCCCTTATTCCTGGGGGATACATTCCAAGACTCCCAGTAGATACATGAAACCATGGGTAATACCAAACCCTATATATATAGGGTTTTTTTTTCCTATACATACATGCCTATGATAAAGTGTAATTTTTAAATTAGGCAGAATAAGACATTAACAACCATAACTAATAATAAAATACAACAATTCTAAAAAATGCCAGCATCACTACACTTGCACTTTGAGACCATTATGAAATCAAATAAGGTTGACTTGAACACAAGTGCTGCCATCCTGAGACAGTTGATCAGATCACCGAGGTGGCTACTAACTGACTAAAGGTGGGGAGTGTCTACACTAGGGGTCCCCAATCCCCGGGCTGTAGACAAGTACTGGTCCGTGGCCTGTTAGAAACCCGGCCGCACAGCAGTGGGCGAGCGAGCATTACCACCTGAACTCTGCCTCCTATGAGGTAAGCAGCGGTATTAGATTCTCCCAGGAACCCGAACCCTATTGTGAACTGTGCATGTTAGGGATCTAGGGTGTGTGCTCCTTATGAGAATCTAACCAGTGCCTGATGATGTGAGGTGGAACAGATTTGTTTGGACGAACGGAGGCAAGATGGCGCAGTTCAGGCTTCTTCACTGTCAGCTTTCCCGCGCCGGGAAAGACACAGGTCGACTGCGCAGGCGCAACCCGACCTCCCAAGGAGAAAAACCGGAACCCGCCTAGCCTCGCCTACCGCCCCCCCCACCCGCCTATGTCCCGCCCACTGCCTGCCCACTTCCGGGCCCAGGACATAAAAGCCGCTCCCGGTGGCCGCGCGGTGCGCACTTCCTCAGCCCTCACCCCTGTCGGGGCTGTAGGAACTCCCCCCAGAGCTCCACCGGGTGACTCCCCCGGCCTCCCCTGCCGGAGACCCACGGACCTCACCCCTCCCCCACACCTTCTTTCCTGAAGCTGAGGGACCAAAAATAAATGTGCAGTTTTGCTCCTGGCCTTGCCTACTCCCTGGTCATTTAATACTCGCCCTGGTTTCCTAGAAAGCAAATTGGTTTCCTGGAAAGCAAATCAAGATTCATCCTGAAACCATCCTTGCCCCTCCCCACCCTGGTCCATGGAAAAACTGTCTTCCACAAAACTGGTCCCTTGTGCCAAAAAGCTTGGGGACCATTGGTCTATACAGTGTGGCAATGCCAGACAAAGGGATGATTCTTGTCCTGGGCAGGGTGGAGCAGGACAGCACAAGATCTCCTCACGCTACTCAGAATGGCACCCAATTTAAAACTTACAGATGGTTTAATTCTGGAATCCTGTATTGAATCATTTCAGGCTGCGGATAACTGAAACGTGGAAAGTGACACCACAGATAAGAAGGAACTACTGCATTGAAGGCACTTGAGCATCTGATGATTTTGGTATCGTAGCAGGGTCCTGCAACCAATGCCCTGTGGATGCCAAGGGATGACTGTGCTGTGACTCTCCTAAAACCTAAGTGCCTCTTTCGTGGAATCTGGGTGGTGAATTTGTAGTCAGCCTTCAGGGCTCTGAAAGCCAGTTCTACCCGACGTGTACCTTGATCAGCATCTGCCTCACTTTGAACATTGCAACAATAACCTCTACGCCCCCAAAGCTGTCATGAGGACCCAGTAAATGATCATTCACAAGGGACTTGGTGCATGAGAGGTGCTCAGCAAAAGAGTGTTCCCCCTTTCTCCTTAATCAGTAACTGAATCCCTATTAAAATTATCCCCTCCTCACTTTGACAAAGACCTTCTCTGATCAGAATCTAAATACCCTTCGGGGTGAGCTGTCATCCTTCATCTCGGGAACCATGAATAAATCATCACCACACGGTGAGGGGAATAGAATGCAGGCCACTTCCCTTGGAATTAAACTTATTTGAGCAGCTTTGCCCTACACAGCACACGTTCTTACTCCCAGTGTCTGCTCAGAAATACCCGCTGCATTCACTATAGGAGTTTTCCTCCTTGCACCTGTCCCTGCCTATTGGTTCTTTGGGGTTAAAATTGCATTTATTGGCCGGAAGTAAAAGAAGTCCCTCTCCAGCCCCAGTGATATGCCCGGAGACACGAAACTGGCTTTTCATTTAATTTGGAAGTTCCCTAAGTGCTCTCCCCTGGGAGTCCTCTCTCTAAAGCATTACCTCCCTATGGCTCTTGCAGATGACTGGCAGGTGCATGCTGGAGAGATACATTTTGCTCAGCTGATGATGCCATTTTCGATACAATTAAAAAGACGCCCTCACTGGGCTAGGAGAGTAATGAAAAAGTACAGTGCAGATACTGCTCTCCCAGGAGGCTAAAGAGGGAAGATCAACTCTGGGCTGAAAAATATTTATCCCTAAACAGCATTTTCATGAAAGTCAGGCGAGCAAGGATGTAAAAGCCACACAGCCCCCTCCCTCCTGGCATGTAATTAACGGATGAAAACAGACACGTGTCCTTGGGTCCAAAGAAAACTTGAGTCTGTAACATCATCCTGGACTGAAAATATTAATTTATTCTATATTCTACGTACTTCTAAAGGTTTAGCGGAGGTTTACGGAATTCAACATAGCACAGAATAGGGGGATTAGGAATTTAAGTAAGACAAAGTCCATTGAAGAGGGTGGGGCATTTAGGAGACAAACGAATGTCTACTGCTGGGCACAGAATTGGACTCTGCAGAGGGAGATCTTGCGAGGTTACACAAGCTTCGTTAGCAGACAAAAGAAACGGTTCAGCCTTTTCCAAGAAGTACACATAAGGGATATTACGTGGCTTCAACACAGTTTCTGAGAAAACCAGAGATGTGACTGGCATGAACTGTCTCATGGTCTAGCCCTCAACAAAGTCCAGCACACAAGCACGATGTGCGCCGTTACCACAGCCTGGGGCAGATTTCAAGCCCATCTCCTGAAACCCGACAGGATATTCTGGGTGAGACCTGATGTCAGATATTGACATGAGTGGATTTGGCCTGAAATTTTGGAGGCGATGTTTTATTAAGTTTTTAACTCATGCGAATGTCGGCCATTAGGCAGCTTGGCACTGACATCTTGTCTTGATTCTGAAGCCAAACCACATAATAAATATGAAGTCAGTCTCAATTCAGGCAAAGCGAAACAGTCTCCTGCAGACTGATAACACGAGAGGTAGGAATGTTCAGAAAATCACGGTCAAGAAAGCAAAAGCAGATGAGCTGAGCCAAGGGCCCTGGGATCTGAGAGAGGGGTTTGGAGGTTCCGGCACAGTCTGAAAGTCTGCCAGGAATCAAGGAATGGGCTAGATCTCCAAGCACACCTCCAGGAGATTGGAGCATGAGGCTTGCACACCAGGGGGGGTGGGAGACGAGGAGGGAGAAGGGGCCCCTCTGCTCCTGCCTGCTTCAGGGAGCCCTGCTCTTTAATGCTGGGCTCAACCACTGCCTGGCTGCTCCGAGCCTCTTGGCCTCAAAGCCCCTCCCCTGTCTCTACTGCCCAAATACCATTTATGCAAGAGCCCGCTCTGTAGCCCCTCTGCAGAGACAGCTGCCTTGCTCAGCAGCTTATGACGGGACTCTCAGAGTGCTCCAAGCTCCAGCAGGCCTCATCTGAGGCACTGTCCTACCACACTTCCATATTTGTTCCTAAATCCATGCGTTTTCAAGGATGACAGCATCTTGAAAGCAGGGATGGTATTATCCACATCTCTTTGTTTCTTATTTCTATACATTGAAGGGGTACAAGTGCAGTTCTGTTACGTGGATATACTGTGCAGTGGCAAGGTCTGGGTTTTTAGTGTGTCCATCACTCAAATAGCATCCATTGTACCCATTAGGTAATTTCTCATCCCTCACCCCCTCCCACACTTTCATGTCTCCAATGTCCATTATTCCACACTCCACGTCCACGTGTGTACTTTAAGCAGAACATGTGTATTTGACTTTTTGTTTTTGAGCTATCTCACTTAAGATAATGACTTCCAGTTCCATCCATGTTGCGCAAAAAACATGACTTCATTCTTTTTGATGGTTGAATACTATTCCATTGTATATGTCTACCACATCTTCTTTTCTTTTCTTCTTCTTTTTCGTTTTTTGTTTTTGAGACGGAGTTTCACTGTTGTTGCCCAGGCTGGAGAGCAATGGCACCATCTTGGCTCACTGTAGCCTCCGCCTCCTGGGTTCAAGCGATTCTCCTGCCTCAGCCTCTTAAGTAGCTGGGATTATAGGTGTGCACCACCACACCTGGCTAATTTTGTATTTTTAGTAGAGACAGGGTTTCTCCATGTTGGTCAGGCTGGTCTTGAACTTTTGACCTCACGTGATCCGCCTGCCTTGGACTCCCAAAGTGCTGAGATTATAGTGAGCCACTGCACCAGGTCACAACATTTTCTTTATCGAAGGGTCCATTGATGGACACTTAAGTGGATTCCATGTCTTAGCTATTGTGAATAGTACTGTGATAAACATACAAGTGCAGGTACCTTTTTGATATAATGATTTATCTTTCTTTGAGTAGATACCCAGTAGTGGGACTGCTGGGTCAAATGGTTCTTCGGTTTTTAGTTCTCCGAGAAATCTCCATACTGTTTTCCATAGACGTTGCATGAATTCGCATTCCCACCAACAGTGTATAACTATTTCCCTTTCTCCACATCCAAGCTTGACCCAAATGGTTAGTGTTAAATGATGGCCTGGATGGATCAATGAGCGAAGGAGTGAATGGTGAGGTAGAATAGGATTTTTAGCAGGAGAAGCTTTTACATTGATAAACAAAACAAAACAAAACAAAAAACAGTGTTCCAGGAGGGCATGGTGGCTCACACCTGTAATCCCAGCACTTTGGGAGGCTGAGGCAGGAAGACTGCCTGAGGCCAGGAGTTTGAGACCAGCCTGGGCAACAAAGTGAGACCCTATCTCCACAAAAAATTAAAAAATTAGCTGGGTGTGGGTGCCGTGTCCCAGCACAGGAGTTTGAGGCTGCTATGAGCCATGATTGTGCCACTGCACTCCAGCCTGGGCAACAGAGTGAGATCCCATCTCAGAAAAATGCAAAAAGCAAAAACCAGTGTTTCCCTGAGTTCTCTTCCCATGTCCAAGCCCTTCTCAATCTTCACAGGAACCTGCAGTGACTTCATATGTCCTGCTGGTTCTAACTCCTGCTCAATTCAATGCCTCCTAATGCTAGGGATGCCTTCTCTCTCAGCAGGTTTCAGGGCTGTCTTTCAAACCACTGGAGACCTCCACTTGTAGATATGGGTGCAGTCTAAGTCCATCACCTTCAGCCCCAACCACCCTTAGTAAGTGGAGCTGAGCAGGGAAGACCCATCCGTGGGAATTCAGGAGAGCCAGGAGAAAGCCATGGATCCCAGTCTTTGCTTCTGTCACCTGCCTGTCTCTTCTTCCCAAACGCATTTCATCTAAATAAATAGGGGGCCTGGCTGGGCCACTGGAAACACTGACCTTGAAGACTTTTCAGGAGACGATTTGCATGCAGTGCAGAAGACCTCTGACTCCTTCCTGTCGCTGGTACCTGATCAGATCCTGGCAGTGATCTCATCTGGAGATCAGACTGTGTGCTTCCCCACGTGCCCTAGCTCGCTCGCACGCTCTCTCTCTCTCTCTCTCTCTCAGCCTTACATGTTCTCTCTGGAGGAGTTAATGCACTTTCCATTCCTAATAGTGTGTCAGTCTACAGAGAGAGAAATCATCTAAGGCCACCACCCCACAGCAGCAAGTGTCACTGACTGCCAGGCGGAGCGTCCATTGGGCAGGGCGCTGTCCCTCCTCACCCCTCCTTCCCTCCATTTGCAGGAGGAAGGGTCACTACCATCCAGGTCGCAGGCACAAAAGAGATTTTGTTGTCTAGGCTACTGCCTTTCCAGCCTCTCCGACAGACCCCGGAAGAAATCAAGGAATTGGGAGGGTGACAGCGTTAGAACAAGAAGGTAATAAAATAGCAAGCATGCATCTTCCTCTCAGAGCTTCTCCAAGGCCAAACTATAGACTCTGAATAAGCCCTGAGCCAAGATGAGAGGTCAAGGTTCTTGTCCTGACTCTATGGACCACAGAATTCTATGGTTGTAACAGAAAGTGGGATCCATAGCCCGCTTCCAGTGGCTCCCTTTAACCAGTGCTGCCCCCCGCAGAACAAGCACGAGGCAACACATTACTGTAACCCCAGTACTGCCATCGAAGGCTTTAAGGGAGGCCTTGCTCTACTTACCAGAGAAAGCAAAGCAGGAGGTGTAGAGAAATGGGAAGCTTGACCATGTATGTTCACGTTCCACATCATGCAACTTCCCTGTGTCAGTGTATGTGTGCACAGGAGTACATGGTATTGTAAGTTTTGCTTATTATTATTATTATTATTAGAGACAGAGTGTCGCTGTGTCACCCAGGCTAGGGTTCAATAGCACATTTTCGGCTCACTGCAGCCTCCACCTTCCGGGTTCAAGTGTTTCTCATGCCTCAGCCTCCCAAGTAGCTGGGATTACAGGCACCCACCACCAGGCCTGGCTAATTTTTGTATTTTTGGTAGAGACAGAGTTTCACCATGTTGGCCAGGCTGGTCTTGAGCTCCTGACCTCAAGTGATCCACCCGCCTTGGCCTCCCAAAGCGCTAGGATTATAGGTGTGAGCCACCGTGCCCGGCCAGTTTTGCTTTTTAGAAATCCCTCCAGACCTGACACTTCTTAGCTAGACAAAGAGGCACACACACAGAGAGAGGTAGGATGCTCACTTCTACAGTCCCTGCGGGGTTTTAGACCAAATGCAATGTCTCTGACCTTCTTTGGATGACATCAACCTTACTGGTCATCATCTGTGGACCTGGGCATCAAATCCCAGCCTGAAGAACCCAGGATTGGCCAGGTATGGTGGTGCATTTGGGAAGCTGAGGCAGGAGGATTGCTTGAGCCTAGAAGTTTGAGATGTGCAGTGAGCTATAATTGCACCACTGCACTCCAGCCTAGGTGACAGAGCAAGATCCTGTCTCTCAAACAAATAAAATAAGAACCTAAGATTGCTGCTAGGAAACAAGAAGGCTTTGAAGTCACAGACTTGGATTGGCATTAAGGCTTCCTGAACTGTTGCGGGATCAGGACCCAGTAGCTTCACTTCCCAGAGCTTCAGCTTCTTTTCTGTAAAGTGGACACAATATCTCCAACTTTCTGCACACCATGGAGTTAAATAAGATGGTGTATGGGACATGTAACTCAGTTCTCGACACACAGTTATTACTTACTGCTTGTTAATTCCTTCCACACTTCCACTGTGCATTTCCCTTCCCCATGCCAACCTCTTAACAACATCCTCATTACATCCTTATCCTGCTTCCTTTTTGGGTAGGAGATCTCCCAGCTGCCACTGTCTGGGAACACCCAGACATTCACTGGGGGAGAGGCTGAGCTACTCCGGGATGGAGACTGTGCTGGGTAGACTCCTGCCTCTATCAAAATTCATCCAGGCCAAGAGCTCAGGGTTTTTGTAGCCAAACAACAGCAATCTCCTGTTGGCACATAATCTTCAAGACTTTCACTTCCTCTGTCAGAGTGGAGGGAAAAATCAAACAGAACGAAAGCAAAATGAAAACCCTGGCCTGGACTTCCATTCTAATGCATATGAGTGAGGTGGGTTCTGATGCTCAAGTACACAGGTAGAACCAATGAATTACACCGAGTAGCTGGCCCAGCTCACTAGGGGTGAACTCAGACACCGCTTTTCCTGCCTGCTTTTGGCTGCTCCCTCTTGGCAGCTCTTCCAAGCTGCATCCCAAGCTATCCTTTCTAGCTGCTTGATTGAAGTGTCCTCCCTGTCTGTCCACAGCAGTACCTGCATCAAGGATCGTCCACTGTACTCTTTAGGATTCCTTCCTCCAAACAGACCCTCATGCTTTGTCCAGAGTGAGAGGTTTCAGAACAGGAAGCAGGAGGTCTGTGCAGAAATGTCACCTGGATCTTCTAAATGAGTGATTTCAGCCCTGGGAGCACATTAGAATCAGCGCGGCAGTTTAAAAAGCCAGAGATGACTGGGGCACCCTTGGGATTCTGACCTGATTGGTCTTGGGTGGGTCAAGGAATCTGTGGATTCTTTTTTCTTTATCTTTATTTAGAGAAAGGGTCTCACTCTGTCACTCAGGCTGGAGTACAGTGCCACAATTATAGCTCACAGCAACCTTGAACTCCTGGGCTCCTGCCAGGAAACTGGGAATGGCCTAGGTCTCCAAGCACACCCCTAGGGGACTGGTCTGCAGGCTAGGGGGTAGGTGGGAGTGATCCTCCCACCTCAGTCTCCCAAGTAGCTGGGACTAGAGGTGCAAGCACACCTGGCTAATTTTTAAATTTTTTTGTAGAGATAGGGTCTTGCTGTGTTGCCCAGGCTGGTCTCGGACTCCTGGCCTCAAGCAATCCTCCCACCTCAGCCTCCCAAAGTGGGAATCTGTTGATTCTAATGAGTGCAACTAGGACTGAGCATCTGGAAAGAAAGAAACACTGTGTTGTGGGGGAAATGCCTATTTGCGAGGTAATTAGAATTCTGATGCCTTTCCGTGTACAGTCTGCCTTCACACATATGTCTCCCTGGATTCAGAACAGTATTTATCGAGCACCCACTACGTGCTGGATAGCGTGATGGGTGCATGGATCTGCCATAGGAAGCCACGGTCCCTGACTGTGCTAGACTGTTCTCACACGGCCAATAAAGACATACCTGAGACTGGCTTCATGGTGGAAGGGCGAGGGACGTCTTACATGGCGGCAGGCAAGAGGGAGCTTGTGCAGGGGAACTCCCATTTATAAAAACCATCGGATCTCATGAGATTTACTTACTACTATAAGAACAGTATGGGGGAAACCGCCCCCCATGATTCAATTATCTCCACCTGGCCCTGTCTTTGACACGTGGGGATTATTACAATTCAAGGTGGGACTTGAGTGGGAACACAGCCAAACCATATCACCAACCTTCAGGAGCTCACAGAGTGGCCACACAACTCCTGAATTCATGGGGCACCTGCCCTGTGCCCGGTGGTTAAGAGCCCAGATTTGGGAGCTCCTTACTGGCTGTGTGGCTTCAGGCAGGTTAAATGAACCTGTCAATACAATACCAGTACCTGTCTCATCGGAGTGTTGTGAGGATCAAAGGCCTTCTAACAGAGAAAGCCCTTAGAACGATGCCTAGCCTCTCACAAGTCTTTACAAGAGCCCACTAATCGATACAGGATCGCAGTTAACCATCTCAACAACCCTATGAGGCATATGTTCTTATTATGATCATTCCCACATTGAAGGTCACCTGGCTATGACATGGTGGAGCTGGGCCTCAAAGCCAGGTAGTCTGACCCAGAGGCAGGCTCTGGGTGCTTACAAGTTAAATCCAAAGTGGGTGCAGAAGGAGAAAAGTCCTCCTCCCTGGGAGTGTATAAGCTGATTTGAGCAATACCAAGCAGGCCAGGCGCAGTGTCTCATGCCTGTAATCCCAGGACTTTGGGATGCCTAGGCGGGTGGATCACCTGAGGTCAGGAGTTCAAAACCAGCCTGGCCAACATGGCAAAACCCTGTCTCTACTAAAAATATAAAAAATAGCTGAGCATGGTGGTGTGTGCCTGTAATCCCAGCTACTCAGGAGGCTGAGGCAGGAGAATCGCTTGAACTTGGGAGGTGGAGGTTGCAGTGAGCTGAGATTATACCATTGTACTCTAGCCTGGGCGACAGAGTGAGACTCCGTCTCAGAAAACAACAAAACAAAACAAAGCAAAGCAAAACAAAACAACAACAACAAAAAAACAAGCATCCAGGCAGCCTAATCAGTTCTCCTAAGAAACCAGTCTCCAGACACAAATTAGTCCCATCTTCCCTAAAATATAACCCGACCTGCAGACACGAGCACAGTCCTTTGTTTTGTGCTCTTCTCTGGAAGGAAGAAAGATGGGGAGGCATGAAGCCCCTGCCCCTGGAGGCTTCTTCCAGTTCCTCTAAGTATTAATCTCTGAGTAGTCAAAGGCTACCAGAATTTGAAAGCCTGACATTAGAAAGAAAACTTTTTGAAGAACTGACTTCACCCCTCGGGGCAGAGGGAAGACGAAATTGATGTGTCTGAAATTTCTGGTCCGGAGAGTCATCGTCAGCATGACAAAGCACACCAGGAGAACAAGGCACGGGGGCCCACAGGGGGTGAACAGGGAACTGAGATCAGCCTGTGTTGCCATGGGACACACTTCCAGGAAGGCTATTAACAGTAGGTGATTTGAATGAGCGAGAGACAGAGGCCAATGGCTTTTTAAGCTGACAGGGTTAACATTTCCCCTCTTGACTACACAAGACCTCATTCTTACCTCCGAAATTCTTCTCTGCCCAGTTTTTCCCTCTGTCCCACTTTAGCAAATGGACTTCCAGACAATCAGATAATTCCCCGTGATAGCAGCATGCACAGAAAACATGTCATGATGATATCAGCTAAGACCCAAGAGTCAGGCTGCCGGGGGCGGCCGGAGATGGAGGTCATTAGGATGCATAGAAAGAAATATGCTTTCTTATCCTTTTCAGAATGCATTCATTCAGCACAGCGGCAAGTGTCATGGTTAAGAGGAGGGCTTTGATGGCTGCCAAACTTGGCTTTGAGCCCAGTTACTTCACTCGTGGAGCTGTGTGAACCTCAGCAACCTACTTAACTCTTTGTGCCTCAGTTTCCTCAACAGTAGCAGGGAGATAAAAACAGTTTATCCTACAGCTGTCCTCAAGAATTAGGGAAAACCTACAAGGGTAATGGTAGTACGCCTGGCATGTAAACAGTCATCATTTTACATGTGGTTATATACTTTTGCATATAGTTCTATAGTCCTTATGTATTATTACTGGAATCCGCAACCCCCAGGACCACAGACCAGTATAGGAATCGGGTCCCACGGCAGTGGGTGAGTGGCAGGAGAGTGAGTGAAGCTTAATCTGTATTTACAGCCGCTCCCCATCTCTTATTATTGCCTGAGTTCCACCTCCCTTCAGATCAGTGGTGGCATTAGATACGCGTAGGAGCGTGAACCCTATTGTGAACTGTGCACGCGAGGGATCTAGGGTTGTGTGCTCCCTCAGGCGTCTAATGCCTGATGATCTGTCACTGTCTCCCATCACCCCCAGATGGGACAGTCTAGTTGCAAGAAAATAAGCTCAGGGCTCCCATTGATATGACATTATGGTGAGTTGTAGAATTATTTCATCAGATACTACAATGTAATAATAGAAATAAAGTGCACAAGAAATGTAATGTGCTTGAATCATCCCAGAAACATGTCCCCCTTCCACTGGTCTGGAAAAACTGTCTTCCATGAAACCGGTCCCTGGTGCCAAAAAGGTTGGGGACCATTGTATTATTATTTCTATTCATTAATTCACTATGTATTTAGAGAGTGCCTACTATAAGCCTGGCACTACACAGCTCAGTAGAGAATTCAAGATTTTGTTTTCGTTTTTGTTTTTGAGATGGAGTCTCACTCTGTTGCCCAGGCGGGAGTGCAGTGGCACAATCTCAGCTCACTGCAGCCTCCGCCTCCCGGGTTCAAGGGATTCTCCTGCTTCAGCCTCCTGAGTAGTTGGGACTACATATGTGAGCCACCACACCTGGCTAATTTCTGTATTTGTAGTGAAGACAGGGTTTTGCCATGTTGGCCAGGCTGGTCTTGAACTCCTGACCTCAGGTGATCCGCCTGCCTCAGCCTCCTAAAGTGCTGGGATTACAGGTGTGAGCCAATGCACCCGGCCAAGATTTTGGTTATTCTTTAGGGAATGAGCATCAGTCTGTCTTGGAATAAACTCTTACAGCACCCGTCTGACATTTTGGTCACATCATAGCCCAAAGCATTTTTATGTCATTTCCTTGATCTTGGTAGCTTTCCTGGGAAGGAAAAAGAGGTGGTATAGAAATTGACAATTTTTGGGGGGGCACAGGGGAGGAAACAGTGAAACCGAAACGTAAAGTGGCTTGTTTGGAGCCATCCATCACCCCTAGTAGAGCTGGAATAGGTGTCACATGGTCTTGGCAGAGTCTGTTATAGCACTTCCCAGAGCGTTAATTCCATCGGGCCCTGGTTCCACCAAAACTGAAGAAGTCACAAACCCCAAAATAAGTTCATGGTCTAGGAGGGAGGGTTTTTCATGGCAAGGGGGGCCTGGAAAGACTGACTAACCAGGGGTCTTCACTCCAGGGTTCCTCAGTGGTTCGTAAGCAAATGTGCCCACATCTCACATGGGAATACATCGCGAGGCACTTCCCAAACTTACTTGACACAGACCTCTCTCCAGCACATTTTTGGAAATATTGGCTCAAGAAATGCTTTCCTCAAGGGGGTTGCTCTTTGAGAGAACCACCCAAAATTACAAATACCAGTTTAAACCGCCCTCACTGCTGCCTTTCTCCCTCCCTTAATATGGTCAGTGAGCTGGAAAGAAACTTCTCCCAAAGCATATTGGGCTGAGCCCAGCAAGGTTCAGGGGTCCTGGCACTTGGATTCTGGAGTCCTGATTGGGCCTCGAGTGCTGGCCTCTCCCATGACAAGCCCTGAGAAGCCAAGAATTCCAGCCAAGATTCCTGACCTTGTTTAATGAAACTGTTTAGAGCTTTCCACAGATCAGAAAGCTGGCAGTGGGGGAGCCTACAGCAGTTACAAAAGATCACAGGGTCACATTCGCAGCCACTGTACTGTGTGTACCACACAGATGAGGCAGCTTCTAATTTCTTATCCACTCAGGCAATGTCATTACTCAAGGTCCATCTCATCTCTTTGTAGGCGCCAATATGTTCACAGGTACGCTGACTGACAGTGCAACCTTGCATTCGGCAAGAAGATGTGAATATTGTGCGATCACAACACCCAGCTTTCCTCCATCCAATCCCAATCCCACTCCTCTTCTGCAAGTTGCACCCTTAACACACACGTCTGTGTGTGTTGGGAACTGTTAGGTTGGATATGTTCTATCTTCCCTTCATTTCCTCACTCTCTTCTTCCTGCTTCTTGTTCTGACAACATGACAGCAATCAGGAATCTGGTGGCGTCTATGGTGACCTGCCCTGTGAAGACCTCTTAAGGGAATGGAGGAGGAAAGCAGACTTAGCTCCTCTAGAACCTGCCTTTCCATGAAAAACAGGGCATACCTTTTCTTTTCCAATCATCTCCCTATTTAGCACATCACAGGAAAGATTGCTGAATACAATGTGCTATCTATTTATTTAGTTATTTAGAGATAGGATCTTGCTCTGTTGCCCAGGCTGGAGTGCAGTGGCGTGATCATAGCTCACTGAAGCCTCTACCTCCTGGGCTCAAGCAATCCTGCCTCAGGCTTCCCAGTAGCTGGGACTACCTACATGCACCACCATGCAGAGCTAATTTTTTTTTTGAAACAGGGATCTCCCTGTGTTGCCCAGGCTGGTCTCAAACTCAGGGGCTCAAATGTACCTCCTGCCTCGCCCCTCCAAAGTGTTGGGAATACAGACATGAACTACCACGCCCAGCCACAATGTGCCATTTACGATCTCCTTTTGTAAACTCATCTCTTGCTACTCTGCTTCTCAGTTGCATTGCTTCCTCTCTGTTCTGTTTTCTTTCCCTTTTTTTTTTTTTTTTTTTTTGAGACTGAGTCTCACTCTGTTGCCCAGGCTGGAGTGCAGTGGCACGATCTTGCCTTGCTGCAACCTCTGCCTCATGGGTTCAAGCAATTCTGGTGCCTCAGCCTCCCAAGTAGCTGAGATTACAGGCATGTGCCACCATACCCAGCTAATTTTTGTATTTTCAGTAGAGATGGGGTTTCACCATGTTGGCCAGGCTGGCCTCAAACTTCTAACCTCAAGTGATATGCCCGCCTCAACCTCCCAAAGTGCTGAGATTACAGGCAGGAGCCACAGTGCCTGCCTCTGTTTTGTTTGCTACATACCTTACAACATGGTCCTTAGACTATAAGTTCCTGGGAGATGGGGATGTTGCCTGTTTTCTTTATTATGCAGTCTAAAATACTGACCTTAACCAGGACATTGAATAAAAACCATCCAATTATGATTAAGATAAATGCAATGATTAATATAACTTTAGGGCTTGGCTGGAAAAATAATTTCCTTTTTTTTTTTTTTTTTTTAGAGATAGGGTTTTGCTCCATCATTCAGGCTGGAGTACAGTGGTGGATCTTGGTTTACTACAGCCTTGAACTCTTGAGCTCAAGTGATCCTCCCGCCTCAGTCTTCTTAGTAGCTGGGACTACAGGTGCACGCCACCACACTTAGCTAATTAAAATTTTTATTTGTTCATTTTTTAGAGATAGGGTCTTGCTGTGCTGCCCAGGCTGCTCTTGAATTCTTGGCCTTCAGCAATCCTCCCACCTTGCCTCCCAAAGTTCTAGAATTACAGGTGTGAGCCACTGCATCCAGCCAGACTCACTATTTCTAAAGGCATTTTGGGAAAATCACCATTTATTTAATCATCCACCTGAACAGGAGACTAAGGAAATTATAGTTTTTGAGAAAGTGCTTTCTGAGTGACCCTCCTCTGTGGTCATCTCTGCCAATGGGATTCCTCCATAAAATGTGCACCAGACGAATGCAGAGGGCATCTGTAGATGTAGTTATAAAGTCCTAAGGTTTTCGCTGAGACTCCAGTTAAGTTGGCTTTGGGTACCATTGGCGTCCTCCTGTTTTCTTTCTCCTTTAAGCTTGTACAACACTGACAGCTTAAGACACACGGCCTTTTCCAGATTGTCGCATGGTCATGTGAAAGACACTGGCTCCAGGCTCAGCAAACCAGGCCCACATCATAGCTCACAGCATACAGGCTCCTGGTTCAGGAAAGGAAGGGGGTCTTGAGCCACTAGCCATGTCCCACAGCGCTTGAGATTGGGAAGAGTGGACTCCTAACATCAGAGTGATGACTCAGGTCTGAGCTGGCATGTGCCGCCCGAGCCGGAGGCCTGACTTCCCCTGGAGAAACGCTGAGCCTGCTGTCTTCAGAAAAAGAGCAGAGCAGACCATTCCTGTGAAGCATGGACTTACCAGGTGCAGAAAGCAGAGGCTCATCCCAGGCAGCACAGTGTGTCCTTATAAAAATGATGCAGTGAGGCCCATGGCTGTCTCAGGATGCTCTGTGGTGGGTGGCTTTGCACACACTGCTGCCTTAATACCTCACAATTGCTTAAAGAGGTCATTTGTTCAAGGTCACTGTTAGGGACTGAACTAGGTGCCTTCCTAAAATTCTTTCCTAAAGTCCTAACCCCCAGCACACCTCAGAATGTGCTGCATTTGGAGACAGGACCTTTGGGAGGATATTCAGGTTACCTGAGGTCATATGGGTGGGGCTGGGTCCTTCTGGGAAGAGGAAGAGAACCAGGGATACTTCAGCACAGAGGAAAGGTCAAGTGAGGACACAGGGAGAAGGTGGATGTCCGCAAGCCAAGGAGAGAGGTCTCAGGAGACACCAAACCTGCTGAGACTCTGATCCTGGACTTCTAGCCTCAAGAACTGTGAGGAAGAAATGTTGGTGTTTCAGCCACCTAGGCTATGGGATTTTGTTCTGGCAGCAGGAGCTGCCTCATATGGTGATAGTTGGCCCGGCGCAGCGGCTCACGCCTGCAATCCCAGCACTTTGGGAGGCTGAGGTGGGTGGATCACTTGAAGTCAGGAGTTCAAAACCAGCCTGACCACCATGGTAAAACGCCATCTCTACTAAAAATATGAAAAATTAGCTGGTGTGGTGGCACATGCCTGTAATCCCAGCTACTAGGGGGGCTGAGGCATGGGAATCGCTTGAACCCAGGAGGCGGAGGTTGCAGTGAGCTCAGATTACACCAGTGCACTCCAGCCTGGGCAAAAAGAGTCAGACTGTCTCAAAAAAAAAAAAAAAAAAAAAAAAAAAAAAAAAAAAAAAAAAAAGGGGGTGGTCTAGGGCCAGGTGCAGTGGCTCATGCCTATAATCCCAGTACTTTGGGAGGCCAAGGTGGGAGGATCACTTGAGCCAAGAGTTCGAGACCAGTCTGAGCAACACAGTGAGACCTTGTCTTTACAGAAAACAAAAAGTTAGCCAGGCATGGTGGTGCATGTCTGCAGTCCAAGCTACTAGGGAGGCTGAGGTGGGAGGACGGCTGGAGCCCAGGAGGTTGAGTCTGCAGTGAGCTGTGATCATGCCATTGCATTCCAGCCTGGGTGACAGAGTGAGACCCCCATCTCAATAGGTAAGTAAAGAGATGAAATTAAAAAGCGGTCTAATGTTACAGTTCATGCTTGGGAGCAGTAGAGACTTCACACATTAACTTTCATCTTGTTTCAACAATCTCAGGCCAAGGTTTAAGACTCTGGATGCCTGCATCATTAGCTACTATTTTAAAATAAATAATTTGATTAGCTTTTGTCCCTGATTTCAGGGAGAGAGACAGGAAATCCTTGGAATTTCCTGAGTAAAAGGATTATCTGTGTTATTCACGAGCCCTTTGGATCACCCCTGAGTTTACGCTAATGAGAATGACTTGAAATGGGGACGGAGCAGCAGAAAGACCAAACATGTGATTATACACTGGGCTTTGAGCCATGTGTGACCAGCTTGACCTCTTAACCTCTAGGGAGGAGAAGGAGACTGAAGATTGGGTCCAATCACATGACCAAGGATTCAGTCAATCAAGCCTACATAATGAAATCCCAATAAAAACTCAGGATCCTGAGGTTCAGTGGAGTCTTTTCATTGGTGAAAAGAATCAATGTGCCAGGAGAGTGTTGGACTGTAACTCCATGAGGAGACAGCACAAATGCTCTGCATGTGGGACCCTCCCAGGCCTTATCCGATATGTCTCCTCATTTGGTGGGTCCTGGCTAGCCTCCTTTATAATAAAACCTTTATCACGAGTATGGCATTTTCCTGAGTTCTGGTGAGTCATTCTAACAAATTATTGAGCTGGAGGAGGTCACAGGAACCCTCACATTTGCAGCTGGTTGGTCAAAGTAAAGGTAGTCAGGGGACCCCCAATCTTGTAGCTGGCATACACAGTGAGAGCTATCTTGTTGGGGACTGTGCTCTTAAACCTGTGAAGTCTGCATTAACTCCAGGTGGTTAGGGCCAGAATTGCCTTGCAATATTACAACTATCCTTCCTCTTGCCCACCCACTCAGCATGTAACATTGCAATACCTTGTTTGTCAGTCCCAGAGAGGCTATTATGCAGCTGGAATCATTTTTGAATGATTCCAAACACTTCAAGGCAGAAGTGTTTGGGGTCAACAAACCCCCAAGGTTGGTTGAACTTTAGGAATCCAAACAATTATCCCAAGAACAATTTGGTAACCTTGTGATCCATTTCTATGCTCTCCTTCCTGTCTTCTGGGTGTCATCTAGTCTATACACTTGGGTTTACTTAAAAATAGTCCAGCTGTCCCTTTCGTCTCAAATAAATGAGGAAACAGATCATGAACTTTTGTCTCTGCTAGCCATTCATTTGTTCATGAGCCCAGTCAATAACACTGGACCAGTCTTCTGATGGTCCCAGCCACCACTGATTGGACACCCATCTTCCAGAGATCAGTTGCTTGGTTTCCTTATCTCTAAACCTCACCAAAATCCTGCACGGTAGTTATTTATAATTCCCATTTTAGTAACGAGAAAGCTGAGGTTCATAAAGGTAAAGACATTTCCCAAGGCCACAGACCATCTACAAGAGAAGAGACAGACAGAATTCAAACTGTGTCTGACTTTGCCCAAAGTGTAAGCTTTTGCCACATTGGTGGCTCTTAAGACCTGGCACATTTTCCGTTGGTTGGTGGCGAAATGAGAAAAATAGGATAAATGTTGCGTAAACTTTCAATAAAGCTAAATGTGTCTTATTTAAAAGACTGTCCTTATTCAAGGCTGCAGTGAGCTGTGATTGTGCCACTGCACTCTAGCCTGGGTGACAGAGCAAAACCCTGTCTCTGAAAATGAAAATAAAAATAAAAATAAAAATAAAAATAAAAATAAAAGACAGCCCTTTATTCTGATTTCATATCCTTTTTGGTATGGTTCTTCTGATCATGTAAATGAAGGCTAAAGTAGATGATAATATTTTTTCATATACTGACTTGGCAAATACAAAAAATGATGGCAACCCCACCTGCCTTTTATCTGTACATTTTCTGGTCCCTGAAATCAAAATGTCTGGGAACTGCTGCATCACGCTGCCTCTACCTGGGAGCCTTCGAGGTAAGCTCCAGAAAGGTGTACAATCTGCACTGTCCTCTCTGTTCAATTGCTACAGCCTTAATCCACCGCGCAGTACCAAGTATGCAGGCTCCGGATAGCCTGCGCTGCATCGGATTTTGGCTCCATCGCGGGGACCCACTCCCAGACTCCGACTCTGTGTATCGGAGGTGCCGACTGGGAACTTGCATTTCCACATCCCAAGTGATGCTGAGGCTATTTGTCTAGGAACACACTTTGAGAACCGCTGAGGCTATTTGTCTAGGAACACACTTTGAGAACCGCTGATTTCAATCAGTCACCTTGATTCTGTTCCCTGTGTGAGTGTGAGTGACTGTTTCAGACATGGGAATAATATGGACCAGCTGTAGTCTGGCATGAGTCCGGAATCGAGGAGTGGGGAGGGACATCTGGGGAGCAATTTCCTCTATGATAAAAAGAGTCATGATGGGGAGAAACTCCCTTTTCTGCTTTTGTTTTGGAGATGGAGCCTCGCTCTGTCACCCAGGCTGGAGTTCAGCGGCATGATCTTGGCTCACTGCAACCTCCGCCTCCCGGGTTCAAGCAACTCTCCTGCTTCAGATTCCTGAACGGCTGGAATTAGAGGCGGCCACCACCATGCCTGGCTAATTTTTGTATTTTTAGTAAAGACAGGATTTCACCATGTTGGCCAGGATGGTCTCGAACTCCTGACCTCAGGTGATCCACCTGTCTCAACCTCCCAAAGTGCTGGGATTACAGGCATGAGCCACTGTGTCCAGCCCCTTTACTGCTTTTGAACATTATCGTGCAAGGAGGTGGTGCCTGGGCTGCTGGGACATCCCAAGAGCCGTGTAACCACTCCCTGCAGAGAGGACACAAGTCAAGGAGCCTCTAGAACTTCCCTCAAATTAACTGCATTTAATTCCACCAATTAAAGTGAAACTGTGTGGAAAGATTATCATTTTTTCTTGCTCATGAATGTAATTTGGTGAGAATACTGTAGTTGACTAAGGGCTAAGGGTTTAGAAATCTTTCTAAGATTTATGTATTTAATGTAGGAGTGTGTGTGTGTGCATGTGTGTGTTATATGAATGTGTGTGTACGCAAGTGTGTGCATGTTTGCGCATGTGTATGTGTGTACATGAATATATGTATGTGAGTGTATGTGCGTGTGTGTGTGAATATGTAAGTGTGTGTGGTTGACAGACCCACTAAACTTAACATTGAAGGCTTTAGACATCACAGCAGTCATTGGTTTATATGTTATTAATCTCCAAGAAGTGAGTCAAAGTCAGTGATTTACCCACATTTCTCTAACTCTGTTACTCATCTGTGGTTAAATGAAATGGAGTACTGAGGTCAATATCCTTTTGGAGAATTACTACAGTTTTAAAAGACTTTTGTATGAAATATGTATATATTGGTCTATTGATATTTCTTGTTATTTATAAAAGACTGACACTATTTTAAGAAGAAGAAGGGCCAAAGTAAAGGAAGGCTGATAAAGAATTTGGTAATACCAACATCCGGCTCACTTTATTGTAGTAGCATATCTTAAGATCTATCGACAACTTAAAATTTGAGCATCGTTGTATTTACTGACCTATTGCTACCCTAAAAGGACTGCATGTGATATTTTAAAATCCTCTTCCCTAAAAGAGAGAAATTTTTGATCAGTTTGAAGTGGCACTTAGGCATTTCCTGGAGAAAGTGGTTCTCCAGGGAATGGTCAAAGATCACTGGGATTCCAGCAGGCCCTGCTAGTTGCACGCTCTTCTGAGCCTTGCAGAGTTGACGAGAATATGCTTGAATGCCCCTAAACGTGTGTCCCACCGTGCACTACAAAATCACACACTGCAATCTCTAGGAAGGATACAGCCCCTATTGGGAAGCAACAGTTAATACATCAACTTGTGGCAATTTCGTTTGTGAGCAATGGACTGGAAAGACCAATCCCTTGTCTTGTTGATAAGGGATAGAGTATGCCTTCAGTACATACCTTCCCACAGATCAAAGCCAGTAAGATCCATTTGGATATAATTGTGCTTCAGTATCATTTTAATGTGAAGCATTAAGGATGGGATCATTTATATGATACTGGGACGCAATCATTGAAATCATGTTTTCTATTTTATCCCCAAGAACAATGACTGATTTGACATCACTGGACCACAAAACCTAGTCCACTCATTTAGATGGTAATCTGAACTCAGTATGAATACATGTGCATATATATTCTGCCTGTCATCTATGACCTTGACATGTGAGTTATATATGGCGTTGGAGGGATGAGCAGTAATCACCAGTGTTCATGAAAAGATCGGGGGATGACGTGTTGGAAATCTGGAAGGTCGGGCAGTTAAGACATTTTTTGATGGACTGTCAGCCCATCACTTGTCAAGTGAACTGATACTGAACTCTATGAATACTCCATGAAGGCTTGCACTAAACCGTATGGAAGACCAAATTATTAGGGATCATAGCACCATAAATTATGGAGCACTTAATAGTCTCCTAAATGCTTTCCTCAAAAGCCAAGGTAGTTAACGTTCCCATTTTACACACGAGGTAGCAGAGGCCAGTGACTTGCCTGGGTTACCATAGCTACTAAGCGGTCTGGCCGAGGCCTCTGATCCTAGCCTAAGAGGTGCCCGTGCTGTGCCAGACAGTCTTGGAGGCACTTCAGATGTTCTAGTGAATTTAACCCTAATCACAAGTCTATGAGGCAGGTACTAGTTTCAATTTACAGAGGAAATTAGAACAGGAAGACTGGAGGCAGCCAGTGTCCTCCGTTTGCAGATGAAGAAGCTGAAGGTTAAGGAGGTTGTGCAAATGGCCAGGGTCACGAAGCTGCCAGGCATCAGAGTCAGGTTTTGAAGTGAGCCCAACCAGCCCCAGAGCCTGTGCTCTCAGCGTGCTGGAACCTGCTGGTCCTCCGCAGCCAGGTGGCCTGGTTTTGAATCAGCTCTCTCCCATTTGCTGTGCAACTCTGAATAAGTTACTTAACTTCTCTGTGCCCCAATTTCCTCATCTGAAAAATGGCAATAATAACAGTTACCCACCTCATAGAGTTGTAGGGCTGAAAACATGACTCAGCACATATTAAGCGCTTAGAACAGAGTCTCGTACAGAAACAGGTGTTCAATTAGCTAACGTGATGATTAATCACTAAGCTATATAATTTCCCAAAGCGTTTGAAATATGGTGTATAAAATTCACGTTAAATCTATCAGGTTGGTGCCAAAGTAATTGTGGTTTTTGCCATTACTTTTAATGCAATTACTTGTGTACCAACTAATACATTGAACTTTTCAGGAATGTGTTTGCTTATTAGCATAAAGGATGCCTACCTTTTCTATCATCTGGTTTCTACCTAAAGCAGAGATTTGCAAACCCATAGGAGTCTGCTGATACCCTTCCAGAGCCTCCCTGTCAGTGAGCTTGGGGGGCAAGGTGATGGGGTTCAGACCCTCTCCATGTGCTTATATTGGACAAAGAATTTTGCAGCAAAAAGAAGTTTGAGAATCGTTGGTCTACAAGACTATATAGTAGGGTCACATGGTGGCTTCTGTCCATTACTACGGACGCAACTCCCTGCAATTGTAAAGTTCAAGGCCCCAGCTCTGCTGGGCAGAGTGTGGCGACTGTAATGACATAGGGCCTGCCCAGATAGTAGGTGGTTTGGGCACAACTGTGCTCCTCACCTCTCTAATACACTGTCTCTTGTAAACAGTTCACAGTCATATCATGCAAGAACTCGAGAGTCAAGCAGAGCAATTCAATAGGATGGGCTGTTGACGGCTCCTGAGCAGGGGTAAGTCACGAAGGAGCCTGGAAGGATGGATAATCTGGTTGTGTCATATAGGACAAATGGGGATGGCCAGGAACATGGAACTAGGCAGGGCGGTAAGGAGCTGCTCTGGTGACAAAGGGCACACAGAGGACGCTGAGGTCAGGGTGGCAAATGTCTACATTGGGGTAAGTATTGGAGAGAAGAAGGAACGTTGTTCCCTTACCAGGGAAAAAACAGGCAAGACTTAAGGATGTCATTGAGGGGCACAGAAGAAAAACTGCCTGGCTCCTAAAGCCAGGCCGATTTGGAGAATTGTGGGCTTGCTTTCAAAGCAGGTGCAAGAACAAGATGACCCATACTGGAGGAGGAGTGGGAATGATGGGCTTCAGTTGCCATGAGGTGCTGGGGCTGCCACCGAGGTGTTCAGTCAGAAAGACCTAGCGGGCGGCCGCAGGGGCGGGACAGGGGCTCTGGCAAGATATGGAAATCTTCCACATGGCTTTGACAGCTGAACTCTCAGCTCTGTGCTGGGGAAGCCAGGACGCCAGAAACAGAGATTCAAGGGCTATAGGGAAGGCCCGCTGGGGTAGAAGACTCAGAAAAACACAGAGCAGCTGAGATTTTCCCAGACCCTTGGCTTCCTCCCTCCACCACCAGGGATACCTGGCCAGGCTGCGCTTCTCTCTCAGGGGAGGGGCTCCCTCCCTCCCTCCCTTCCTCCCTTCCTCCCTTTCACTGGATGGGACAAGCTGCAGCAGAGGTTGTCAGATGAGTCAATCTGCCTCCTCGTGTCCTCCTGGATCCCCTTACAAGAAAGGACAGGGTCCAGTGGTGGGATGTGTAGAGAAGGGAAGCCGTCCAAGGCACAGCAGAGCTGAGGAATAACACTCAGCCCATTTTAGGAAATGGAAGAAGCAGCCACTCCTGGACTTGTAAAAAGTTCTGCAACCAAAATAATCATTGGCCACCTCTAAACAGGAACTCCTAACCCAAATAAAGGGATGCTTAGCTCTGTGTAGCACAGTGGTAGACAAATAATAAACATTTACCAAACAAGCAAGTACTTGAATTAAGCAATGTGCCCAAAATCAAACTGTGAGTTATGGATTAATAAAAACGATGACAGCCACAGATTTGTTACCCCTCAGGTCCCTGTTACCCCATCCTTATACTCTACATAGAGGTGTGTGCACGCGTGTGTGCCTTTCCCCTGTAAATACAATTGTTTGCATTTTGCTGAACTGCATTGTGAGTTGAGTTTGTTTTAATCTCCCCAATCCCTTCTTATCCCTCCTTGGCAGAGAGACAGAAACTAGGAGCATGTAGTTTAATGTCCTATCCTGAGACTCCCATCTGCAGTCTCCTATGGGGCTACCATAGGGAAGATGTGGAAAGGATTTTGTAAAGATATTACAGAAAAACATAACCCAGTAGTAAAATGAACAACCCCCTGCAATGTTCTGGAAGGCTAAGTCTTCCCTCCCTTTTTTTCTCTTTCTCTTCACATTTGCTTTGAGCCACAAGAAGCTATCCTCTTAGTAGGACAAAGTCTGCCAAATATTGGCAATTTCAAATGGTTCCAATGAATACATTTTACAACAGGTTAAAATTGGCATCAAAGGGACAAGGGGACACAGACATGGAGGTGGTCCAGGAAGAAGGGGGAGGGGGACAGCGGTGCAAAGAAGGGGTGTTGCCAGGCAACCGGCAGCATGGACCCATTAGGCTGGGAGATGGGGATGGTCTCTTCTCCTCTCCTCAACCAGCACATGTGTGTGTGTGTGTGTGTGTGTGTGTGTGTGTGTGTGTGTGTGTGTATACGGGGCGGGGGGTTCCCTGGATGATCGCATCGATCTGCTGTATCCTGATGCTCAGCCCTCTCTCATAGCCTCTCAGTGAGACTGGAATTCCCCTTTGTTCTAACCAGGGCAAAAACAGAGCTCACCAACTTTCCCACAAAGGCCTTGGCTGAAGAAGGAAGATGGATCGTGTCTCCTCCCTCCTCACCAAGGGGGAAACAACTTACCTGCTTGTGCTTCCCAAGAGTATATTTTATGGACTATTTCTTATTCCTCTACATCCATCACCCAATGCATTTTTGATTACAAATAGATTTACCATTGCATTATCTGTCTGTGCTCTATATCTTAACATGTCTTTCTTCACCATGTGCTTTTCAAATGTTAAATATTATCAGCCACCCCTGGGGGCTGGGAAGACATCTGTTTTGCTCATTTGGTGAAGTGCCCAGCTTTGCAGAGAGGAGCCTAATAAATGATGATGGGATCGCAGTGAGGTGTGAGGTCAGCCCAAAGTGGGGCTGCCTGAACCCCTTTGGCTCTTGTTTCAGGAGGTGGCCTGGTGGCCTGGGAGGTCCCGGACAGAAGGTTCATAACACGGAGTCCCTCCGTCTGCTCCCAGCTTCTGCATATGCCTTCCCAGCCCTTGGCTGTGACAGTAACTCCTGGTGGATTCAGACCAGACAGAAGCAGATGGCAGACCTGGAGCACGCCTTAGTAGATGGCCCAGCAGGCAGACCACATGAGCCCACCTGCCCACACTGCTCAGTTGGGAAGATATGGAATCAACTCTGTATTCTCTGCTTGGCAACATGCACTTTGGGGGGATTCCTGCTTTACTTGGTAGAAAACAATCTCTTGCATTTTTTCTTTTTTTGAGATGGAGGTTCACTCTTATTGCCCAGCCTAGAGTGCAATGGTGCAATCTCGGCTCACTGCAACCTCCATCTCCCAGGTTCAAGTGATTCTCCTGCCTCAGCCTCCTGAGTAGCTGGGATTACAGGTATGCACCACCATGCCCAGCTAATTTTGTAGTTTTAGTAGACATGGGCTTTCACAGTTGGTCAGGCTGGTCTCGAACTCCCGACCTCAGGTGACCCACCCGCCTCAGCCTCCCAAAGTGTTGGGATTACAGGCATGAGCCACAGCACCTGGCCATCTCTTGCATTTTTGCAGAAGAATATCATTAATCACAGAAGTTGCTAAGGCTGGTCTATGAGGGTGAATATAAACATGGGTGTGCACCTGTGCATTGAGAATCCAAGTTTAGGCCTGGCGTGGTGGCTCATGCCTGTAATCCTAGCACTTTGGGAGGCCGAGGTGGGTGGATCACCTGAGGTCAGGAGATCGAGACCAGCCTGGCCAACATGGTGAAATCCTGCCTCTACTAAAAATAAAAATAATAAACTGGGTGTGGTGGCAGGCACCTGTAATTGCAGCTACTCAGGAGGCTGAGGCAGGAGAATCGCTTGAACCCAGGAGGCTGAGGTTACAATAAGTCAAGTAAGCCAAGATCACACCACTGTACCCCAGCCTCAGTGACAGAGCGAGACTCCATCTCAAAAAAAAGGAGAGAAACCAAATTTATTCATCTATTTTAGGTAGCACTATTACAGTTCTAGATTTTTAAAAAGTCATACATGTTTTTTTTCTAGCCCATAATAGCCAGGCTATTTACTTGCCCTCAATGCTATTTTACTGACAGCCCATATTAATGTACTTGACCTTTGAGACGAGATATCACCCGCATTGCTGTCAGACAGAGGAAGTGACAGGAAGGCAACCATTATTTCATCCACTGCTGTGGAAGTTTCTTCCGCACCTGCTAGCCCGAGGCTTATGCATGACACGGAAGTCCTTCACGACAACGTGTCACATGTTTCGGGCTTTCCCAGATAGGTTAGGTACTGAGTTCCAAGGAATGAAATGACCCGGGTAAGCCCATCTTCAGTTGCAGACCTGAGATAAGGTTCGAAGTCTTTAGTTGCCATCGTTTATGGCTCTGGTGTCAGGGGCTGGCGGAGCAGCCATGTTCCAGGTGAACTACTAATAGATCATGTCTCAGGTTTTTATTACATATAGTGGTTACGGTGGAGTGAAAAGAGAATGGGCTATACACACTATCAGAGGATCTACGCTCAAGCTACATATACTTAACTAGCTATGTGACCTTGAGCAAGTTATTTAATCTTTTCTGAATTTCTGTTTGCTTGGCACCTACTTTACACAGTTACTGTGAGGATTAAATAAGATATGCTCCATATAAATTCTATAAAGAATTGTAGGCCAGGTGTAGTGGCTCACGCCTGCAATCCCAGCACTTTGGGAGGCCAAGGCGGGTGGATCACCTGAGATCAGGAGTTTAAGAGAAGCCTGGCCAACACACTGAAACCTCATCTCTACAAAAACACAAAAATTAGCTGGGCATGATGGCAGGTGCCTGTAATCCCAGCAACTCTGGAGGCTGAGGTGGGAGAATCACTTGAAGCTGGAGGCTGCAGTGAGCCGAGATCACGTCACTGCACTCCAGCCTGGGCAACAGAGCGAGGCTCTGTCTCAAAACAAAACAAAACAAAACAAAACAAAAAAAAAAGAAAAGGAAAAGAAAAAGAATTGTAAAATGTAGTCGTTATTGTGCCAAACATCCAGTATTATATCCACGTAACCCCAAACAATTCTATTGCCTTCATAATATTTTCTCTAGCTTAAATTGTTTTCCATCTTCTATAGCAGGAATCCCCAACCCCTGGGCCATGGACTGATACCAGTCTATGGCCTGTCAGGAATGGGGCCACACAGCAGGAGATGAGCCGTGAGAGAAGTTTCAGCTGTATTTATAACCTCTCCCCATTGCTTGCATTACTGCCTGAGGCCCGCCTCCTGTCAGATCAGCAGCAGCATTAGATTCTCACAGGAGTGCAAACCCTACTGTGAACTGTGCATGTAAAGGATCTAGGTTGCACACTCCTTATAAGAATCTAGGCCAGGTGCAGTGGCTCACGCCTGTAATCCCAGCACTTTGGGAGGCCAAGGTGGGTGGATCATGAGGTCAGGAGATCAAGACCATCCTGGCCAACATGGTGAAACCCCGTCTCTACTAAAAATACAAAAATTAGTCAGGCGTGTGGTGGTGCGTGCCTGTAATCCCAGCCACTCAGGAGGCTGAGGCAGGAGAATCACTTGAACCCAGGAAGCAAAGGTTGCAGTGAGCTGAGACTGCAGCACTGTACTCCAGACTGGTGACAAAGCAAGACTCCGTCTCAAATATTTTAAAAAAAAGAAAAGATTCTAATGCCTGATGCTCTGTCACTGTCTCCAATCACTCACAGGTGGGATCATGTAGTTGCAGGCAAACAAGCTCAGGGCTCCCACTGATTTGACATTGTGGTGAGCTGTAGAATTATCTCATTATATGTCATAATGTGGTAATCATGGAAATAAAGTACACAATAAATGTAATATATTTGAATCATTCTGAAACCATCCCTACACCCCGTCTGTGGAAAAATTGTCATTCATGAAACCAGTCCCTAGTGCCAAAAAGGTTTGGGCCTGCTGCTCTAGAAATAGCCATCCAAAAAAAATACAACGTGAGCCACAAAAGTGAGCCCAATATAAGATACTAATTTTTTTTTTTTAAGATGGAGTCTTGCTCTGGCGCCAGGCTGGAGTCCAGTGGCATGATCTCGACTCACTGCAACTTCCACCTCCTGGATTCAAACGATTCCCCTGCCTCAGCCTCCTGAGTAGCCGGGACTATAGCCACACGCCACCATACCCAGCTAATTTTTTGTATTTTGGTACAAAAAATTTCACCATGTTGGCCAGGATGGTCTTGATCTTCTGACCTCATGATCTGCCCTCCTCGGCCTCCCAAAGTGCTGGGATTACAGGCGTGAGCCACCACACCTGGCCAAGATTTTAATTTTTTAGCCATATTTAAAAGGTGAAATTTATTTTATTATATATTTATTTTATCTTAATATATTCAAAATATTATTTTAACATGGACTCACCAAGGCAAAAATCATTTACAAGACATTTTACTTAAGTTTCACAGGAAGTCTTCACAAGCCGGCATGTGATTTATACTTGCTCATAGCTGGTGCGTGATTTATGCTTGCACACATCTCAATTTGCACTGGCAACATTTTGCTCAATGGTCACATGTGGCTGGTGGCTACTGTACCACAAGGTGCAGCTTAGATCTTTCCAAATGCTTCTGTCTTGGTTGCTTTCTCAGGATTATGAGCCCTGTGTAATACACGGCAATAATCTCACTGCTATCTTTAATTCCCTTAGAAAACACGGACTAGTCACAATTTGCTCCACTTCTCAGAATCATAGAGACACTTTGTGCCTTTGTTTGCACACAGTGGACAGTTGTAAATGTCTTGCCAATGGCCACTAAGGGACTGGGTCAGAGGGGAGAGATGTGGAAATCCTAGGGCAGCTTGGAACTTGGAAAGGAGACACACACCATGGGGCACATCCCCTAGAGAAAGCAAGGCGCGAGGTTCACTGTGGCAGAATTGAGGGGATGCAGAGGACTCCTATGTGTAAAGCTCCATCATTAAAGGGAAGAAGGGCCGGGCTTGGTGGCTGTGGCTCACGCCCGCCATCTTAACACTTTGAGAAGGACTACGGCAGGAGGATCACTTGGGCTCTGGAGTTGGAGACCAGCCTGGGCCGCATAGGGAGGCCCTGTCTCTCTAAAAATTTGAAAAATTAGCAGGGTGTGGTAATGCACATCTGTCAGCCCCAGCTACTGGAGAGGCTGAGTTGGGAGGATCACTTGAGCTCAGAAGGTTGAGGCTGCAGTGAGCTGTAATTGCGCCACTGCACCACAGCCTAGTTGATGGACTGAGACCCTGCCTCAAAAAAAAGTGGGGGCCAGGTACAGTTCGCTCATGCCTGTAATCTCAGCACTTTGCAGGAGGCTGCAGTGGGTAGGTCACCTGAGGTCAGGAATTCGAGACCAGCCTGGTCAACATGGCAAAACCCTGTCTCTACTGAAAAACACAAAATTAGCCGGGCGTGGTGGTGCAGGCCTATAGTCCCAGCTACTCGGGAGGCTGAGACAGGAGAATCATTTGAACCCAGGAAGCGGAGGTTGCAGTGAGCCAAGACTGCACCACTGCACTCCAGACTGGGTGATAGAGCAAGACTCTGTCTCAAAAAAAAAAAAAAAAAAAAAAAAAAAAAAAATGAGTGGGGGTGGGGAAGAAATTCAGCCAACCAGTCATCTAAAGTGATGGGAAGAAGCACTGAAACGAAGCCTGCCTAGCAGTAGAAGGTCACGTCAGTTTTTCTGGCGTTGGGCTGGCTCCCTGTGAGACAGGATATCTACAGTCTCACAAGCCTCAAGTGAACCAAATAAGGAAGGGCCACACCTCAGCCATTCCATTCTAGTGAAAATCCACTCTATTTTTATGAAGGTCAAGAGAAAGAGTCCAGAATTTTTCCTACTAACGGCTTCCTGTACCCCATCTAGCGACTCTCACTGTTCGGAAATTCTTACTTAAATCATTCTCACTATGGCGAAAGCACACTTCCCTTTCTCTGTGTCAAAATGCTCCCCCATATATACATTCGGGTCAGAAAATAAATGAAGAAAATAATTGTCGAGTAGCAAGGATATGACAACGAGACTTGGGGAGTTCGGCTGACCATAAAACATGCTCTGCCCCCCATATCTGGTTATAGCATCCTCCAGAAGAGGCAGCTCCAAGACTAAGATGAGGATGTCTCCTTTCATTTTGATGAAGGCTTTTTTTCTTTTTGAGACAAAGTCTTGCTCTGTTGTCCAGGCTGGCGTGCAGTGGTATGATCTCGGCTCACTGCAACCTCCGCCTCCCAGGTTCAAGTGATTGTCCTACCTCATCTTCCTGAGGAGCTGGGATTACAGGCGTACACCACCATACCGAGCTAATTTTTTTTTGTATTTTTAGTAGAGGCGGGGTTTCACCATGTTGGCCAGGCTGATCTCGAACTCCTGACCTCAAGTGATCCACTCTCGTTGGCCTCTGAAAGTGCTGGGATTACAGGTGTGAGTCACCGCATCTGGCCTGATGAAGGCTTTTTTAAAAGAACATTTCCAACTGGTGGAAACAATTCTGGAAGACAGAGCAGAAGATGCTCTCTGCGGGCTGAACTGGAGGGCAATCTGTCTATGCAACCTGCATGTGTCCACAGCCAAGGCTGCAGGCATGCTCTGTGGCTAAATGCTCACGTCATCTTCCAGCTGCTTTTAAGTGGAATTTCAGGACTTAAGGAGCTACCTGGTAAAGATGTGGGTGTCAGGAAATTGCCTGTGGATTTAGGGATGAGCCTCTCGAATATTAATTCCTAGTATGTCACTCTTGACTGCCCTCCCCTACTGTGAGTAACGTGTGATATTCTCAGAGCAACAGAGGATTTGGAAGCACAGATTTCACTTGGTAATTTCAAAATGCTGTATGGAATAAGCATGAAACATTAGGATGACAGTCATTTTTTTCTCTGCAACTCAGAGGAGGGAAATATTATGCTTGGAGTGGCCAAGTTTACAGTGCTGCCTGAAATTATCTGTGTGGTTATCTGCTACTGCATCCTCCTGGCAAGAGGCAATTGGGGAGTCGGTTTGGATGCCATCAGCTTTCTTACCCAACACTGATGCCACAGAAGCTCACTGCTTCTGAAGATCTGAGGTGGAGCCTTTGATGAGCCTCCTATCCTCACAGTGGCTAAAAACTAACCTCCCCCGTCCGCTCCATCTTATTAATATCTTTCAGTCAGTCACCCTCATGCAAACCCATTTACTTATCGGGGGGAGAGAAACACTTGCTCTAAACCTGACTGGCCATGTTACAAACCTTGTCAGGTCAATGTAAGTGTCTTTTCCATCCATCCCGTCCCCCTACAGCTCCAGGTCAAAAGATCAGGAAAGGCATTGTTTTGTCTAAGGCTTACTACAAATATTCTGCAATTATTCTTAACAATATCGGTCTCAGTGTTTAATATATTGTGATGACTAAAGTATAAATAAACCTGAAGGCTACCACTCTCTGAATGTAAAATATGAAAGAGTTTAGGTTAAATGTTTTATTAAAAACTTAGAGCTGGGTCCAGAAGAGCTAGAGAATCCAGATTCCCTTTAGAGAGGATACCGCCCAACAGACAGAATCCTGGGCAACAGAATTTTGCAGAGGAGAAAAAAAGAGCGATAGATTTAAGCTGCCTTTCATTCACTAGTTTTAATGTTGTTTCTCCAAGTTTTGCTAAAGCCCATTCTGTGAATAAATTTAGAATCTTTCCATATATATAAATATAAATATATATATGTATTTAGCTTAACACACATGAACTCTATCTATCTATCTATCTATCTATCTATCTATCTATCTATCTATCTAT
>NC_045442.1:117526242-117549754 GCF_002776525.5 Piliocolobus tephrosceles | reverse complement strand
TATCTATCTATCTATCTATCTATCTATCTATCTATCTATCTATCTATACATAGATACACATACTATCAATACCTAGCCAAATAGTGTGTGCATCTATGTACAGGCAGTGTGTATATCTCTCAATGTATAGATAGTGTGTGTATCTACAGATAGACGGATGTGTGTGTGTGTGTGTGTGTGTGTGCGCGTGTGTGTGTGTGTGTGTGCATGAAGCTACATGCCCTGTGAAGCAACTGGTACTCTGGCAAGAAGTCTTTGGGGGAATCCATTCTTTCATTCAACAAGTCTTTATTTAGTGACACTACGTGCCTGACCCTGGGCTAGGTACTGGGGATACACCATGATGCAGACACAGACCTAGCCCTCAAACTGTCGGGGGCTCCAGGAAGTGGTAACAAGTACACAACCAATGACAGCGAGGTGTGGCCGTGTCATAAGAAAGAAACTCAGGACAGACTAGTCGGAGGGGGTCAGGGAAAGCATTGGTGGGGGGTATCTTCCAAGTTGTGAAGTAAAGACCTAAGAGACACCAGCCAGGTCCAGGATGTGGGGGTGTGGGAAGGAGCGTGTTCCAGGAAGACAGAATAACACGGGAAGTCTGTTCTATAAAGCGGTGGGAAAAACATGAACTTCTCTCGTTTGCCTAATTCAACATTTTCTTGATTTTATAGGGTGGAGGGTAACCGTTCCCAAACTGCGCACATCAGTAATTAAATCTATTTCTTTCTCAAAACAGGCTGGCCAAGAGAGAGTTTTTGAACTGCCATTTGAGGTCTCATTTCCTATCCCCGAAGGTGGCTTCTTTCTAAACCTCCAAGCTTCGATTCAGGAAAAGCATGTAAAATACACCAGACCACTCGCCTGTAAACTCTTCACGCTGACTCTTGGCAATTGGAGGCTTCGAATGTTTCTCAGTGAACGATTCTGCTAATTAATGAGATCTCACTCAATTTGATGGTTTCCCTTTATTGCCTCACTCTTCCAAATTCAAACCACAAATTTGACTTTTAATGACTTTAGGCCATGGAATCGAGCCTAAAACGGCCATAATCTAAAATGCAGGAGAACCCTGTATATAGGGATACGTTAATCACAGCATTTATTTGTAATAGTGGAAAAATGTTTTTTTAAAAAATCTCTTAAATATACTCAAATGGGGACATGATTAGATAATAATTGTATATCAATTTCTAGAATTTATGCAGCTGTTTCTGAAAATGACAATTTACAGTCACTTAGAAAATGTTAGTGAAAGACAATGGTAAGTGGAAAAATAAGATATGCAGAATTGTACATACACATTTCTTGTATGATTACAGTCATATAAGAAATATAAATATGAAAAATGCTGGAAAGAAATCCACCAAAATGAGAACAGCACTTGAATTATTAGTGTCATGTGTTTATGAGCCTTTTTCCTATTTTCTGTTTCCTATATTGCATTTATAAAGCCTTTATCATTTGAATCCTATTAAAAGTATTAACTCAAAGTCTGCAGTTTGAACACTTTCAATTCCAAGCAGCACGTACAAGGCAACACGAGACAAAAGTATCTACATGTGAATTTCCCCTTTGAAGTATCATCACTTGCCCCATGAGCAGGTGGCATCCTCTCAACCCACTGACAAACTGCAGCTCCTTCACAGCCAAATGTGACAGAGAGTGAGACACAACGCCCTAGGACCCGGAGACAGACATCTAAGAATAAACAGCAAGCAAATGTAATAAAAATTGGCATTGAACAACAGATCTGGAATGGTAAACTTTTTAAGTCAGAGTTGGAGACACCATTCTTTAGAGCTTTGGGTCAAACAATGGTCTGTTTAAGAACAAGTTGAAAAAGATGAGGGTGTATGATTCCAATTACTTCTCCAACTTTGCTGACACTGATGTGTTCTTGGTTGGAATTAATTGATTGATTTCCTGCATCTCAGTTTCTCCAGATGCTCACAAGTGATGCCAATGTCAACCCATGGGATGGGGTAAGAAGGGGGTTGCTTAGCACTTAGAAAGAGGACAGAGATTGTTCCTCTTTCATCTCAACTGGAAAAGAAAAGAAAAGAAAAGAACAAATCTTTAGGCTAGGCGCGGTGGCTCACATCTATAATCCCAGCACTTTGGGAGGTCGAGGTGGGCAGATCACCTGAGGTCAGGAGTTCAAGACCAGCCTGACCAGCATGGAGAAACCCCGTCTCAACTAAAAATACAAAAAATTAGCAGGGCGTGGTGGCATATGCCTGTAATCCCAGCTACTCGGGAGGCTGAGGCAGGAGAATCACTTGAACCCGGGAGGTGGAGGTTGCTGTGAGCCAAGATCACGCCACTGCACTTCAGCCTGGGCAACAAGAGTGAGACTCTGTCTCAAAACAAAACAAAACAAAACAAAAAAACAAAAAGAGCCAAACCTTTTTCTATTCCCTCTGAGCAAGGAAGACTAAATCAATTTTAGTTACAGCAAGAGCTATTTAGGTTACATTGTAGTTAACTCCTTCCAGGCAGAAAGGATAGCTAATGGCATTGTGGAATTTCCTTTTCTAGAAATTTGTAACAATAGGCTAGTTGTACATCTGGCCTTGGATGCAGAAATAGCACACACACACAAAACACCCTGGTGTGTCCTAGTCATTCTCTCACAGATATTAACAGACAGAGATTTAAAAACAGTTTACCATATCCCCCTTCATCCCCTGCTGGATCAAGGTCTGAAACCACATCGGTTGCCAAAGAAACTCAGAAAATTGACCAAAAGTGATTTACCTGTACTAGGAGTTCCAGCTTCCTGTCATCAAGAAGATGTACTTGACATCGGCGGCCCTCCGTCATCTAAGAGGGAAGAGAAATGGTAATCACTGAGAGTCTAGCAGCCAGACAAAGGGTTAGAGGGTTGCCGACGCTGCGCTCTGCTAGGCATATTCCTCTGGACAAAACTTCCTATGGGAGTCGGCACTGTATAATGCCAGGAATTGGAAATATCAGTTCGTTCAATCATTCCAAAATATCTATTGAGGCCGGGCGTGGTGGCTCATGCCTGTAATCCCAGTGCTTTGGGAAGCCGAGGTGGGTGGATCACCTGAGGTCGGGAGTTTGAGAACAGCCTGACCGACACGGAGAAACCCTGTCTCTACTAAAAATACAAAATTAGCCGGGCATGGTGGTGGGCGCCTGTAGTCCCAGCTACTCGGGAGGCTGAGGCAGGAGAATTGCTTGAACACAGGAGGTGGAGGTTGCAGTGAGCTGAGATCATGCCACTGCACTCCAGCCTGGGCAACAAGAGTGAAACTCCATCTCAAAAAAAAAAAAAAAAAAAGAAAAGAAGGAGAAGAAGAAGGAGAAGGAGGAGGAGAAGAAGAGGGGGGAGGAGAAGAGGAGGAAGAGGAGGAAGAGGAGGAAGAGGAGGAGGAGGAGGAAGAAGAGGAAGAGGAGGAGGAAGAAGAAGAAGAAGAAGAAAAGAAGAAGAAGAAGAAGAAGAAGAAGAAGAAGAAGAAGAAGAAGAAGAAAGAAGAAGAAGAAGAAGAAAGAAGAAGAAGAAGAAGAAAAGAAGAAGAAGAAAAGAAGAAGAAGAAGAAGAAGGAGAAGGAGAAGGAGAAGGAGAAGGAGAAGGAGAAGGAGAAGGAGAAGGAGAAGGAGAAGGAGAAGGAGAAGAAGAAGAAGAAGAAATCTATTGAGCATAGCCAGGCACTTTTCTGGGAGCTAGGTGCACTGCGGCACACGAGACAAAGTTTTCATCTTCATGAAGCTTATATTCTAATGAGGGAGATGTAAAACAAACTAGCAAATACATATATAACATATTCTCAGGGGTGGTAGGTGTTGTTCATTCTTTACTTAGTCTTCCATTCAATAATTGTACCCGCATGCATTAGGGACGGAGCTCAGGATCCAATCTCTGCCTCCTCTTCATTTATCTCACTTGCTGGTATCCAGAAAGCAGATGACCACCCACCTGGTAATGAATTTGATTTCTGTGTTAGTTAATCAGCCCCCTTCTTGTGTATGACCTGATTCCCTACAGTGCTGTCACCAATAATAGAAAAGCACTGGAGACAAGAGCCCACAGGCAAATCCAACCTCTGTCCCTTGTGCCTTTCAGGACTGAAATCTCTGAGTGGCATAACAGAAAGCCTGGGAGACCCAAGTCTAGTCTTGGTCCTGCTGGTTACAAGGGGCTGCAGGACTCCAGACAAGTCACCATTCATCTCCATGCCCCTGTCTCATATACAAAAATAAATGGGCTGAGTCCAGTGGGGGTACTGGTGAATGTTTAACAACTGGCTTTCTGGAAGGCAAAAGCCTGATTTGTAGCATTTGCTGGAGCCTGGCATCACCCTCAAAGGAAATCCTTTGAAGAACAAGGCTTCTCATGGATGTCAACTGGTGACCGTTCTAACCATAAATTGTCTTGCTGCACTCTAAATACCTTCACCATGTCTGATTTCAAGCTACTGTCATGACAACACTGCTAGGAATTCCAACATACAGATACAATAGACAAACAGAACCTCAGCTCATAGAAAACAGGTAAGTGCCATAAAAACAATTAGGAAGGGATAGTTTTTTTGTTTTTTTTGTTTTTGTTTTTTTGAGACGGAGTCTCACTCTGTCGCCCAGGCTAGAGTGCAGTGGCGCAATCTCGGCTCACTGCAAGCTCCGCCTCCCGGGTTCACGCCATTCTCCTGCCTCAGCCTCCCGAGTAGCTGGGACTACAGGAGCCTGCCACCACGCCTGGCTCATTTTTTGAATTTTTAATAGAGACGGGGTTTCACCATGTTTGCCAGGATGGTCTTGATCTCCTGACCTCGTGATCCGCCCGCCTCGGCCTCCCAAAGTGCTGGGATTACAGGCGTGAGTCACTGCGCCCGGCCGGGATAGATTTTTATTACCTTTGTTTGTTAACGCCATGTGTTTAAGCCTGTGTATAGAACTTCATTTTAACAATGGCTATGCTTTACAATTGGCACCCTGCATTCCTGAAAATGCAGCAATTGGCTCTTACAGGCTAGTATGAAATAGCTCCAACACGACTGTCTGGACCAGATGACACGTAAGTTTCCTTCCTTGTATTTCTTTAGAGGAAATCCTTTAGAGAACTCAACGCCTATTTTATATGACTCTATAGTCCCCACTAAATACAAGTTCTTTTCCCCAGCTAACTGGCCACTTTAAGCAGATCTAAAGAAAGGATGCGCATGAGCAGATCCTGGCCTTGTCTCCTTGTCCAGTCACGAGGGTCCTTCTCATAAACTTTTCCTCCAGGAAAGATAAAAAAGACAGTCTCAGATGAGACACAGTCTTGCCTTTACACACTTAGCACAGTGCCTGGCCCTAAGGGAGCTCTTATTTTAATTTAATTTTTTTTAGAGAGAATCTTGCTCTGTTGTCCAGGCTGGGGTGCAGTGATGCAATCTCAACTCGCTGTAACCTCCACTTCCCAGACTCAAGCGATACTCCCACCTCAGCCTCCTGAGTAACTGGGACTACAGAACAGTCTCGTTTCTCTTATGCGCCACGGGACGTACCAACTCTCCAGGCTAAAAATAACCCTGATATTCCTCAAGTCCTGTTAGGTCTGGAGCTGCTCTCCTGACGAGAATGAGCGTCTCTGCAAATGGAAGCAGGTGGCAGCACAGGCCGAGGGTGCCTACTGCACTCACCGCTCAGTCCCACCCAGTGGCCAGCCGGCCTGCGTCCTTCATGACCCTCTCCTTGACCCTCAGCTCCTGGAGACCGGGAATTATGGACTGGATTGTGTTCCCCTAAAACTCACATGGTGAAGCCCTAACCCCCAATGTATTTGCAGGCAGGGCAAGATTAAATAAATAACAAAAAAAGACAATCTCTTTTCTTCTGGTTCAACAGGGATTATTCACTCATTGCCAACATATCCAAAGCTGTCATGAAATCCTATGAGAAAATTATCTTATTCCCTCCTCTAAAGAATTCATCCCATATTCCCATCAAGTCAGGTTTCCCTTGTTTTGGGATCTAACTCAACACAACATTTCCTGCTTACACGGGGGCTAAACTCAACGTCTCTTGCTTCTAGTTACGACAATTACTCAGCAGCCCCCAGCTCTGAGAAAAATCAAGAAAAGATTCATATATTCATAAGCCCTCCAATAAACAGATTAAAAACAGAGGTAAAACTTCAATCCAAAGCCTTGCCATTCTGCACATGTAAGTCAGAGCAGGCCACAGTGGACATTTGATGGGTCTATGCAAAGTCCTTATTCACCTGTTAAACCCTTAACTGCTGGTGTTAATAGCCTTAGTGGGAAAACGGGCTCAAGTCCTATTAGAATCCATCAACCTTGCACAGAGTAAGCATCTTCACTGATTGACTTAATTTTTAAAAATCCATCAGCTTCCTTTCAATCATTCCCTAAGTTCAATGAAAGCCATTACAATTTTAAATTAGACTGAAATAGGTGCTGCTATACCAACATGTATAAATTATTCCTTCTTCAAAAAAGTACACCAGAAATGTTAATTTCAAGTTTCAATAGGCCAGATAATAGCAATTGCACAGGTACTTTAGATAAAGTTTTCGAGCTACACTGATTCAGTTCTCATTAGAAAGAACCTAAGGTTAATAGAGTAAAAGTTTTAAGAAGGAAAATGGTATCACATCCAGAAAGTTATGTGAAATTCTTTTAAAACTTTAGTCATAGACTTGAGAAAAGTTTCGACTGAGAATAGGGGAGAGTTTTAAGGAAGAAATGCTATTTGTTTTCTGCATCTATAAAACAGTTTTGAGCTTCATTTTATCATAAAAGGTTAAGGGTGTAAATACGCTCTTGAGTTACTTAATCACAGTCTAATAAATTTTATGAAAACAAACTGGTATCTGAAAGACATTATTGGATCAAATAAAGTTTTAATTGCAGTAATAAAGAAGATGAAGTGTATCATTTTCTCGAAATATTTCCAAGCTCACAAAGTTCACACTCACACTTAAAGGACTTCCCTGAGGTTCTCATTTTCATCTGAACAAAATAATCCTCATTACATAAAACGATCTCACCTTATCTGCTCAGCAATTTAAGGAAGTAACTATGTATCATGATGTTAGTATCCACCCTAGGTCTTCCAATTTCTTTCCTCTTCCCAACAGTCATTCCTGGGAAATTTACAAACATACTCCATATTTTAACGCCTCCCTGTAGAAAGCACAATGTCTCTGCAAACAGCACAGAGAAGTGTCTAAACAGACTCACCTTTGAATCATCATGTTTTTGAAGGTACAACTTTCTTTTGACAGCACTGTTGTGGTTTATCTTTCAAAAGCGAGCACCTGCCTGTTGTTCCATACTCAAGTAAGGTTAGAGTATCTTGTTATTATCATCAGTTCAGAAAAGCTTCACCATTCTGGGTGTGTACAAAGAATTGACATCTGTAGCTTTGTCTGACTTGCCAGGTACACTGAAACTTTCTTTTCAATACTAACAATTCTGAAATAATACTGCTTTCCCTTGTTTTGTTTTGTTTTCATTTCCAGCTGTTCAGACACTACTGGAGCCCCGGCATCACCCTCAAAGGAAATCCTTTAGAGAACAAGGCTTCTCATAGATATCAACTGGCGACCATTGCAATAACCAATTGCCTTGGTACAACACAATTCTAGCCCACGCAGAGGCCTGCCAAGTGCCCTGTGATTCTAAAGGAAATATGAAAAAGTGTTATTTTGAAAGTGAAGTGTCTGCCCCAATCTATCCAACTTTGCTGCTAAGGCACACTCTGACATGAAGACTGTGCAGAAACATGTAAACACATTTATGATACTAGCTTCAGTGACCACAGCAGACTATCATTGATACGTATCCTGGCCCGGCATGGTGGCTCACGCCTGTAATCCTAGCCCTTTGGGAGGCCGAGGCAGGTGGATTCCTGAGCTCAGGAGTTAGAGACCAACCTAGGCAACATGGCAAAACCCCGTCTCTACTAAAAATACACACACATACACACACACACACACACACACAAATTAGCCAGGCATGGTGGCACACGCCTGTAGTCCCAGCTACTCGGGAGGCTGAGGCACGAGAATTGCTTGAACCCAGGAGGTGGAGGTTGCAGTGAGCCAAGATTGCACCACTGTATTCCAGCCTGGGTGACAGAGTGAGACTCTGTCTCAAAAAAACAAAACAAAACAAAAAAAATGATATGTATCCTAATTGTCATGCACGTGGACAGGGATTAAGAAGCAAAAACAAAAATATGGGAGTAGATATGCAACAGTATTAGGCTTCTGGGTGGTTTAGCCTACTCCACCTCATCCAAATATGACTTAACATGTTCCTTTTTTTTCTTTCCAGTTAAAAAAGTGTAAAAAATTTTATCTAGAAAGGTGAATGACCCTATTTGAGGTCAGGCATAGGAAATGGAGCACAAGCAGTTTCTTTCCCAGCAAATTTTGGATTGCCTATCTTTTTAACAAATAAAATTAAATGTTAACAGACAAATGAGAATGAGTTGTCATACAAGCCAGAATACTTAAGATTGAACCCCTGACACATTCTCACACTGCAGACAGAATTAATGGGAAGCCAGGCCAGGCTCAGTGGCTCATGACTGTCATCTCAACTCTTCGGGAGGCCAAGGAGGGAGGATCATTTGAGGCTAGGAGTTTGAGACCAGCCTGGGCAACAGAGCAAGCCCCCATCTCTACAAAGAAATTAAAAAATTAGCCAGTCATGGGGTGCACACCTGTAGCCCCATCTACTCTCGAGGCTGAAGCAGGAGGACTGCATGAGCCCAGGAGTTGGAGGCTGCAGTGAGCTATGATCCTGCCACTGCTCTCCAGCTTGGGCAACAGAGTGAGACCATATCTCTAACAAAAAAAAAAAAAGGACTGGAAAGTCCATTTTGATCAGAAGTACTTTTGAGAGTGCAGATTTTGGAAAGAGGGATTTATAAATACATATTTTTGAGGGTATCTGTCTACAATAGCCTGACATATCATTAATGGCAGAAGGAATAATTGTTCATACATAGCAGGGGAGTCTCCGCTATGAGGCCTTACTAAAATAACTAACCAGCAATAACAAATGGTGATTTCAGGATGTCTTGTAATATGGAGTGGTGCAGGGTACCCACTCAGAGTTGAAATTTAATTTTTCTGGTTTAGGCTTAAATTGGAAACAGTCGTAAAACAGCAACTTCGGAACATTCTGCTGCCCACACCACACCAGCACATGGAAAGTAACAGAATTCAAGGTTTGGCAAAGTCTTCTCTCTCTTTGTGAGATGGAGCCTCATTTTATTGTTCAGGCTGGAGTGCAGTGGCGCGATCTCTGCTCACTGCAACCTCCGCCTCCTGGGTTCAAGTGATTCTCCTGCCTCAGCCTCCCAAGTAGCTGGGATTACAGGTGACCGCCACCACGCCTGGCTAATTTTTTGTATTTTTAGTAGAGATGGGGTTTCACCATGTTGGCCAGGCTGGTCTCAAACTCCTGACCTCAGGTGATTCACCCGCCCTGGCTTCCCAAAATGCTGGGATTACAGGCGTGAGCCACTGCACCCGGCCTGCAAAATAATTTCTATGCCATGGTATATGCCTGTGCAGGAGTTGCTGAGAAGAAAGAATCCTAGTTCCACTGTATAGAAGGTTTTTGTTTCATTTTGGTTTTTATTTATTTTTTTAAGACAGGGTCTTGCTCTGTTGCCCAGGCTGGTGTGCAATGGTGTGATCTTGGCTCACTGCAGCCTCAACCTCCCAGGCTCAATTGATCCTCCTGCCTTGGCCTCCCAGACAAGTGCTGGAATTACAGGAGTGATCCACCACTCCCAGCTTACTTCATCTTTTTAAGCCTTGTTCCTTGTCTGTAAAAGAGGGATAGAATAGCTTCTACCTCTTTTAGGAGGTAGAAGGAGGTAATAGGAACTCTGCAATGATTAAATTAACTAATGTTCGGAAATTTCTTAGTGCTGTATCTGGTACAAAGTATATACTCATCACAATGTTAGCTGTTAATTATCAGTTGTATGGTTTTGGAAACACTTAATATGTGTTGAACCCATAGTCCTCGTAAGACAAGAGGTAGATATTATCAGGCTCATCTTGTTTTATGTTATTTTTATAGACAGGGTCTCCTCTGTCTCCTAGGCTGGAGTGTAGGGGCGCTATCATAGCTCACTGCAGCTTTAACCTCCCAGGCTCAAGCGATCCTCCCACCTCAGCCTCCTGAGTATCTGGGACTATAGGCTCGCGCCAGCATGCCCAGCTAACTGTGTTTATTTTTGTAGAGATACGCTTCACTATGTAAATTCTTGGACTCCAGTGACCCTCCCCACCTTAGCCTCCCAAAGTGCTGGGATTACAAGCATAAGCCACTATGCCTGGCCTAGAGCATTTTTATAGAAATGTAATGCAGTTGTGCAAATTGATCCTGAACCCAGGAAAAAACATGTGTTTTTTAAAACAAAAACTAAAAAATAGTCAATTGACACATGTATTCTCTTAGTTTCCTGAGGCTAATTTACACTGAAACTATTACAGGGAAGATACTGTGGTGTGGGGTTGAAGGAGGGGTTGGTGAGGGAGCAGAGCTGTTTAGTGAGATGTTCACAGCCCTGCCAAAAAATTTTTTTAGTCTAGTTACCAATTGCCTCCTCGTTGACGTCCCTGTGAAAAGCAAGCCATCAAATTGTTTCTCATATTCATTCTCGAGACAATAAATTTACAAGACAACAAAATAAGCAATATTAATGACTCACTAGAATTGCACAAAACAAAGAATAACTTTGCAAGACATGCTTCATTTAGGAAAATTACCAATACTCCCCAAACCACCTGAGATGCTATCTTTTAAAACTTAGTCATCAGACAGAAAATGTAGATTTCAAAAGCCAAGGCCCTACCAGTGACTTACTGCTGACAGCATGTCTTCCCCGAGTACAGTCCCTTAAACTTCAACCACAAGACACCCTGAGGATGTCGGATGCAGGACAGCAGCCCCTCATGATCTGACCTCTGACCCAGGCCGTTGTGTGGCTCAGAAGGAAATTCCAAGGCCATGACTACAACTTCCCGGCATAAGTCATTGTTGGTGCCCCCGGGTACTGGGTCACCTCAAGAGCCACATCCTTCTCTCCACTTCAGTTTCCTTCACAGAAAAATGAAGACTCAAAGTCCAATCTAGGTACCCAAATGTTGCAAGACCACAAAATCTCAATAACCATAAAGCACATCTCGGCCAGGAGGAGAGGAATGAATGCCACGCGGCTACAGCAACCTCAAGAAATTCACAGGAAATATACACATGGAAAGAAAGGACTTCAGGCAATTTAAAATTTGTTAAAAATATTAATACCTGCACTGTAATCACAACACTTAGGGAGGCCGAGGTGGGCAGATCACTTGAGGTCAAGACAGCCCAGCTGACATGGTGAAACCTGGTCTCTACTAAAAATACAAAAATTAGCCAGGTGTGTTGGCGTGCACTCATAATCCCAACTACTGGGGAGGCTGAGGCAGGAGAATCACTGGAACCCGGGAGGTGGAGGTTGCAGTGAGCGGAGATCAGATCGCGCCACTGCACTCCAGCCTGGCAACAGAGCGAAACTCTGTCTCAAAAAACAATCAATCAAAAATATTAGATACATACAGATAGTGTAATGGTTACTACCGTGAAGTTGGTTAATATATCTCTCATCTCACATGGTTACTTTTGTTGTGGGATGAGAGCAGCTAAAATCTATTTATGTAACAAAAAATCCAAACACAATACAATTTTAACTTTAGTCCTCATGTTGTACATTACATCTCTAGACTTGCTCAACCTCCTTATCTACTGTGGTTCTGTATATATCTACACATCTATAGGTATCCAAGAGCATTACGATGTAAAGTTCGAATATATATAGTCATATTTTTTTGTTTTGTTTTTTTTTTATGTTTTTGAGACAGGGTCTCATTCTGTGGTCCCGGCTAGCGTTCAGTGGCACGATCACAGCTCACTGCAACCTCTGCCTTCCTGGGGCTCAAGAGATTCTCCCACCTCAGCCTCCCAAGTAGCTGGGATTACACACATGCACCCCCACACAGGGCTAATTTTTGTATTTTTGTAGATATGGGGACTCGCCATGTTGTCCAGGCTGGTCTTGAACTCCTGGGCTCAAGTAATCTTCCCACCACAGCCTCCCAAAGTTCTGGGATTACAGATGTGAGCCACCACTTGCAGCCCATATAGATATATATGTAATATATATAATATATAATGTTATATAATATAATATACAATATGTTATATAATATATAACATTATATAATATATAACAAATAATATACAATAGATAATATGTAATATATAACACACAATGAATATATAATATACAATTAACATATAATAAATAATATATAATATAATATATAATAAATAATACATATGTTTATTAATTCATCTATCTGGGCATGGTGGCTCACCCCTGTAATCCCAGCTACCTAAGAGGCTAAGACAGAAGGACTGGCAACATAGTGAGACTCCATCTCAAAAATAAAATTCATCAATTCCCTGTCCACTCTGCACCTGCACCAGGGAAATAACACATATTACAACAGTGGGCAAGTGGGGGATCTGCCCAGAACCTTTACAGGCCAAAGGTTGACTGTAATTTTTTAATAAAATTTTTAATACAAATTTTTATTTTATAGAAATTTTATATAATCATTTTTATTATCATTGTAATATGATTTTTATGATAATTATTCCCTCTGGTTTATCTCAAGCTTACTTTCGCTCGGTTCTCAAGTGATATCATATTGAAAGAAGATGACAATGCTAGGAAAGGAGACACAGGCACGAGACACCAGAAGCCTCATTCAGAGAGGATGACCTTGTTCCTATGTTGCTCAATAACCTCTGGCAAACAATTCCACCTGTCTCTATTGTGACTCTCCTGGAGCTAAAAGAACATACGCAGGTGTGGCCAGGCACGGAGGCTCACTCCTGTAATGCCAGCACTTTGGGAAGCAGAAGCAGGAGGATCCTTTGAGCTCAGGAGTTTGAGACCTGCCTGGGCAACATGGCAAAACCCAAAAACAAAAATATGAAAATTAGCAGGGCATGGTGGTGTGTGCCTGTAGTCCCAGCTACTTGGGAGGCTGAGGTGGGAGGATTGCCTGAGCCCAGGAAGCAGAAGTTGCAGTGAGCTGAAGTCAGGCCACTGCACTCCGGCCTGGGCAACCGAGTGAGATCCTTTCTCAAAAAACAAAAAACAAAACACAGGCAGGTGGGTCCTTCAGGCTCTTGGCTGCTGGATACAGTTGCAGCTTATACACCACATGGAAGTTATTAAGTGAGTGGCTCTATCAGAAACAAATTAACGTGACAATGTTGATGTAATAGAAAATGGAAATAGCAATGCATTCTTCAAAGCTCAACCCTCTGCAGGTTTGCACTTGAAGTCATAACCCAGGCTGGCGTTTTACTTGCAGATCTTTGAAAAGCAAATCCTAGTGGCTCTGCTGCTGCTGCTCCTGCAGCAAAAGGAAATTCGGTTTTCTCTGATAATGCAAAAGAGAAGTCCTGGTGTGGGGACCCAGTGGTCTATGTGATTCAAGCCACAAGTCCTCCAGGCTGAGCAATTAGCCATCTCCACATGACGCTACAGGGCAGCGTGTCAGGAAATATTAATAATCAGTCTCTGGGCCTAAAGTGTAGATGACGAGGCGTAGACCCAGGCAGGTAAGAGGCTGGTACAACAGGGAGCTCTCCTGAGGGTGTTATGGCATCCTGCTGAAGAGGAACTCCTACCCACAGGTTAGCTGTGTGATGTGGGGAGGTGGGGTGTGCTTTCCACCTTCCAATCAAACAAGCTAATGGTGTGAACAATGGACAGGTGCGACAGATGTGGAAGGCCAAGATTCTGCTGGAGTGGGTCCACAGTCACCCTCCTCACGCCTGGCAGCCAACACTCTGACTACAATGACAAGGGCAGATGGATGCTGAAAGATGCAATGGCATGGGCCCCAGAGTTAGGTCCTGTACCATGGACACCATACTGGGGAGCACAGGGCAGAAGCTGCTCACAGGTGGTGGGCAGGTGCACAAAGTCATACAGGCTCCTGGTGGGCAGCAGTGCTTTCTGGGTGACATCCAACCAGCTGGACCCCTAAAATTTGGAGGAACCTGTTTCCTCCTACGTTCTGCCACTGCTAGAGTGTCTTCTGAAAACAGGATTTTCTTTACCTCCATTTTGAGGACATTATCAGGATTTTAACCTACTATTCTACTGGAAATACATACACTTATGAAGACTTACTAGCAAGCCCTCATTTACAACACAACTGCAGATGTGTACTTTTCACTCAAGCCTGGGAATACAAGATATCTTTGGTTCTGCAGCTGGAGCAACCAGAGTCTCTGAAGAGCCACAGAGCCTTAATCCTACCGAGCACTGGATGGTATTACTATCATTATTCATTATTATTAGGAGAGGGGCAGGGGAAGGGAATAGAGCCTAATCCTCACAAAGGAAAGGGAGCTGGAAATCTGGATCAGAGAGGGAGTGCTGTGCAGTCTGAACAGAGGCACAGGCTAACGGAAACAGAGATGGGAGGCAGACAGCAGCCCTTGGGCAGATTTGCACAGAGGCCTGAAGGCCTCGGAGGCCAGTCCTGATGTGGGTGCAGACTGAGATTCTTCCTTCTTTACGTATTGCTGCTAGCATCTGTGAAAGGCAACTGTCTGAACATGGATAACAGGCTCTCTGACAATGGCCTCACCTCACCAGATCCCTTTTTTTCAAATACTCTCCTTCCCACTGCTCCTCTCAGTTTCAAGACTGGGCCATCCGGGACTTCTAGAGTCTGTTCCTCCGAGGACCAGCCTCTCCCTGGCCGTGGGGCCTGGCCCGTGCTGTTTCCTTTGCCTGGAGGTACATTTTTCACACAAAGTCCAAAGCCCATCGCTGTGGTCTCCTCTACGCCATGCATTCAGCCTGGTGCTGGGGACACAGGTGACCCAAGGAGCTGTGGTCCTGTTTCTTGCTGATTACTGGCTTGAGAGAAAAATGCCTTCGCCTCCTGAGAGGCATGTCCACAGCACTATCCGGCAGCTACCCTGGGCTGTCATGCTCCGTCCTCCCCTCCCCTCCTTCTAGGACACCTAACATCGAGACCATGCTGGGTTGCTGCCACTGCCATCATACCAGCCCCCAGGTCTCAGTGAGACTGAGGTCACTCCAGAACGGGAGGCAAGCCCATGTGGGAGATGACTAGACCCAGCTTCATTCAACGTTCAGTTACTGATAGCAACAGAACCCAACTCAGCGCAGTTTACATTGACACATCACACCTTAGGCGGGAAGGAGAGCAGTTTGAGGGGAAAGCTGCCATTGCAGAGAAGTCATCCAGCCTTCTGTTCCAGAAAATCCAGCACAGTATCACGGTGCAGGACCGGCAGCCCACATCAGCTAACGGCATCCTCAGCATGGTTGTAGGCCAGCCAAAGGCCAATGAAGACCCCACTACGGAGCTCCACCAGATGTTCCTAGGAAAGGATATCACGGATGCTTGGGTTTGCCCTGATGACAGACAAGTTCAGGCCTGCCCTGCATGACTTCGCTGACCTCCTCCCAGCCAGGCAGTCACGCTGTTTCTTCCTCCCTTCTCTTCCCAATACTATTCACGCTTCTGCAGACACACCAGATACTACACACAAATGCACAGGGCTGTGTAGAGGCGGACACGGTGCACTGTTGCCACTGAGGTGTCCTGCACGATGTCTGGACACCGGACCAGCGGCCTCTGACAGGAAGAGTTTGTGTTGCGCCAGTGCACACCTTGGAAAGGTTGTTCTTTTTTTTTTTTTGAGACGGAGTCTTGCTCTGTCGCCCAGGCTGGAGTGCAGTGGCCGGATCTCAGCTCACTGCAAGCTCCGCCCCCCGGGTTTAAGCCATTCTCCTGCCTCAGCCTCCCGAGTAGCTGGGACTACAGGCGCCCGCCACCTCGCCCAGCTAGTTTTTTGTATTTTTTAGTAGAGACGGGGTTTCACCGTGTTAGCCAGGATGGTCTCGATCTCCTGACCGCGTGATCCACCCGTCTTGGCCTCCCAAAGGAAAGGTTGTTCTTTTTTTAAAAAAAACCTCACAAATTTCTCTAGTAACCCAAAGAAGTACAGGAGAAACCAGCGGCCCCTCTGGGCAGATATTGATTCATGCAGAATCCGTTTCAATGCCTCATGAAACAATAAAACCATGAACATTTTCCTTAAAAAAATAAAGACCACCTCACCTTACCCTTTCCCAGGTTCAGCTTTGTACAAAAGACTGAGGAAGACGCTGACTTTGCCGGGTTCTCCCGGCTCTGCAGCTCCAGGCCTCCTCCAGGCCTGGTCTGCAGAGAAGGGCACGGGGACAGCCAGGAGCTCTAAACAGCTGTGAGATCCTCCTGCATCTCGCAGACTCAGTGCCCTGCTGGGGATGCCAAGGGTGGGGAGGAGGCTCCAGGCACACATCCCACTCCTGTCCTCCAGCGACCTGGGGACCCAGAGGACAGAGCCACACACACTGTGCCTCCCTCACTGCCCTCCCTGGACCACATCACGGGGGCTTACGGTGGGTCAGAGCCAAGCTCCAGAGCTTGGCCACTCGGGGTTGTGGCTTATCCTGGTTTCACGACTTCCTAGCTGAATGTGATCCTCCAGAAGTTCACCAACTTGGCCTCCTTCCCTAATCTATAAAACGGAGATGACAGCAATACCTACCTCATAGAGTTGTGATGAGGAACAAATAAGTAAAAACACATAAAAAGTGCAGGACGCTGAATGCTGAACCACTGACAGCCGCCTGCACACAGTGGAGTCAGGCCCTGATCCAACGCGCTGCTCCCTGCTCCTATAGGAAGGCCCGGGGGCACTGTAGGTCTCTGTCCCTTCATGCCAGGTCCCCTGTGGCTCTGGATGGGTGAGGAGGCTAATTCTGGGCAGGTGGCATTGGGATGGCTGTCCTCAGGGACTGAGCCAGTGCCAGGCCTTCACAAGATGAAGCTCTGGCGGCACTGGTCATTTGTAGAGGAGGGCACTTCGTTCAGACAGGAGGCTTGGAAGCCCAGCTCTTTTTCCCAGTAACTGTGGTTCCCAGGGCCATCCTATGCCACCCGGCAATCATCGACAGAGAGCAGATGTAAGGAATACACGAACTGTCCAGGTTCTTACACACGCACGTGATTCTTATTCATGTGTTCACAGCACATGTGTTCACACAGACGTTCTGCAAGGGCAGCTGGGTGAGGTGTAAACCCCAAAGAAACAGAACATGCAAGAAGCGGCCAGAACATACACACCCACCTAACTAACATCCAACTGTTCCCTGGGGGAACAGTGAGGAAAGATGGAAAATAACACCTGTTCTCTGCCACATGGAGCTCTGGCTTCGGTATGAGTGACAGAGGTTGTTTATATGTCTGTCTGTTTGTTTGTTTGGAGTAGAATGAGAGGCTTTTTTTCAAAGGGAAAGGCAAATATCTACCTTTTCTTTTATTTTGATGATTGTACTTGGAATTTTTAGAGTAGAAAAGGATAGTTAGATGGAGCCTGGGTGCAGTGACTCACACCTGTAATCCCAGCACTTTGGGAGGTGGAGAGGGGCAGATCAGCTGAGGCCAGGAGTTCAAGACCAGCCCAGCCAACAGGGCAAACGTCATCTCTACTAAAAATACAAACATCAGCTGGGCATGGTGGTGAACACCTATAGTCCTAGCTACTTTGGAGGCTGAGGCAGAAGAATCACTTGAACCCAGGAGATGGAAGTTGCAGTGAGCCTAGATCATGCCACTGCACTCCAGCCTGGGCAAAAAGAAAAGAGCGAGACTCTGTCTCAAAAAAAAAAAAAAAATAGGTGTTCACCAAAAGAAAGAAAGAAAGAAAGAAAGAAAGAAAGAAAGAAAGAACAAAAATAGAATAGTGAGATGGAGACCCCAGAAATACAGTTTTTAAAAGCCTAGAAAAAAAGAAAGGCTGAAAAAAAGAAAAGATAAGTTTGACTCTCTGGATCTAAAAAAACATAGTTTGTATGGGATGGTGACTTTAAATGGAAAATTTTCATCACATGATAAAAATAAAATTAAATGAGGAAGTGAAGATTGAGACGTGAAGAGCACAGGGAGTGTGCTGGAGAACTTGCAAAGGAGGCTAGATTGTAGTAGAACGAAGTGTGGAGGGCACACAACGTAGGAGGAATATTTCCAGCATTTTTCTTGCACTGCAAGTTTACAGGGAGAGAGTTGGAAAGCTGACGCTGATATTTATTTATTTAAATTAATTAATTTATTTTTGAGACAGAGTCTTGCTTTGTCACCCAGGCTGGAGTGTAGTGGTGCAATCTCAGCTCACTACAACCTCTGTCTCCCAGGTTCAAGTGATTCTCGTGCCTCAGCCTCTCAAGTAGCTGGGATTACAGGCACCAGCCACCATGCCCCACTAATTTTTGTATTTTTAGTAGAGACGGAGTTTCACCATGTTGGCCAGGCTGGTCTAAAACTCCTGACCTCTGGTGATCTGTCCACTTCGGCCTCCCAAAGTGCTGAGATTACAGGCTGAGCCACTGTGCCTAGTCATGACACTGATATTTAAAACAAGGATAGTCTAAGGACAATAAAATAACCTTTAAAGATATATAGATGCTGGCTGGGTGTGGTGGCTCACGCCTGTAATCCCAGCACTGTGGGAGGCCGAGGCAGACAGATCACCAGAGGTCAGGAGTTTGAGACCAGCCTGGCCAACACGGTGAAACTCCGTCTCTACTAAACATACAAAAAATTAGCTGGGCTTGTTGGTGCACTCCTGTAGTCCCAGCTGCTTGGGAGGCTGAGGCAGAAGAATCGTTTGAACCCGCCAGGTGGAGGTTGTAGTGAGCTGAGAATGTACCACTGCACTCCAGCCTGGGCGACAGAGCAAGACGCTGTCTCAAAAAAAAAAAAAAAAAAAAAAAAAAAACCAAAAAACAATTCAGCTTCTGTTTGTTTCACTCTTCTCAATCAAGAGGGAAATGAAAGGAATATAAATGAACTGTACCCTTTCCCCAAAATAAATCCCAGGTGGTTTATAAAGTTAAATTTTAAAACCAGGTAGATGATTATCTATCATGCTTCTCTAAGCCTAAAAGCAATGAATGAGCCAAAAAGGAAAAAATGATAGATTTGACTACCATAAAAATCATTCCAAAAAAATAAGTTATACTCCACAAGGCCCCATAAGCAAAAGTAAAAAGTTAATGTAAATTTCAGGAAGGCATTGTAACAACTATAATGGGAATTACTATATTAAAGATAAAATAGTTTAATTAGTAGATTATTACAACCTAATGAGAAGACCACTATCACCTTCCAGGAAACAGCTGAAAAGTTCAGATCCTTGGGCTCTGTCATGTCTCTTCTAGGAATTTTCCCCATTGAAACAAGAGAAATAGAATAAAGAATTATTCGTAGTAACGTTCACCACAATGTGTTCACTCAAGTGCTAATGGCATCTTTATTCTGTGCCAGGGATCTTATTCGATATACAATGATGAATGTGATTTTGCTCCTATACTTCAGGAACTTCTATGTCCCATGGAGGAAATACCCAAGTTAACAGGCAGTTGCAGAGTGATCAGTGTGACTACAGGGGTGAGTATAAGATGCTATGGGACGGGCATGCGGTGACACCTTAACTCACACCTGGTGGATCCGTCAATACCCCAGGGAAGGAGTGATATCTGCAGAACACAGCAACATGAGTTAAGAAGGGATGAAATGGGAGAGAACACAGAATGTTCTGGAAATGTCACCCAGGCAATGAGCTGAAGGACACAGTGGTGGATGAGGAGGAAGCAGTGAGAAATACAGCTGGACACCGTCTTTATGAAGACAAAGAAGGGGGAGCCAGTCATCTGAGTGAGGATGGCTAAATTGTTTGAAATAGGAAATAGCCGCTGAGCACTGTTTTCAAGTCAATTTCATCATGAGGCCAAAATGAGGGGAGTCTGGAGACAGGGTTGCAACGGCAAAATCTGCAAGCATTTGGAAAACTGCAAAGTGATATTAAAGTAGAACTCGTCTTCCTCAATCCATGTATTTCCCCCCAGTGATTGGTGAATGGACACAGAAGGCATGCATATCAAATTTACAGATGGCAAAGAGGTTCGGATGGAAGCTTCAAAATGTAAAATTTGGGGTCATATTGTTTATGGTTTTGTGTCCTCTTCACACACGTGCTAGAAGCACAGCATCAGAATAAGGGAATTAAGAGATGCCCTGCAACCTACGGTGGTTAAACCACTTCTGGAAATCTGTATTCAATTGTGCGTGCCATATTTTACATAAGAAATGAAAGAAACGGGAGAAAGACCAAAGAAGGATAACTAGACCGGGTGAAGGTCCAGGAACCAGTACTTCCCAGGACTGAGGGAAAAGCTGCATCCGTGGCCTACATATCAAAAGCTCCAGTGGTAGTGTGACCATACAATCTATTGGCCATACCAGATACTTGTGAGTCAAAAGGGAGGCTATTATTGATTATATAGAGAGAACAGGTATAAACTAGGACTGTGCTGGGCTTACTCAAATGGAGGTTCAGGGAGACTTGCTAATCTGATGTATAAAGTGAAGGCAGGTTAACTTGGCTTTGGTGGGCAAAAAATAGAACCAATGAGTGGAAATTGCAGAAGATACATTCGGATTCAACAGAAGGAAGAACTTTTGAACGAGCATCATTGTTCAAAATGGAATGGGTTGCCCCGTTATCATTGCAAATCATCAGGAAGGGACCAGAGACATTAGCAAGGGAAGTTGTAGAAAGGATGACAGAACTCAGGGACAGACGGACTCTAAGATCCCTTCCCTCCGTCTCCAATAAGTTGTGACATATAAGACATGGATATACAGGCACAGCTAGAAACAAAGAGTTCCAAGAAAATATATTCATTCTGATAGCTGATGTATTTACTTGTGATGTTTCTTTGGTACAATATTACATGTGGTTTGGTGCAACAAATTTTTACAACATTCACTCGGTGCTTCAGAAGGTTTACAAAAATTTCAGTACAGACTGATAGGCACAAACACATTTTTTAAATTTTTTGATCCTACCAATTTTTCTCGTATAAACGTGCAGTCGAACATCCTCTATTTAAAATGTAATTCTGTGCAGAAGAGTTACAGGCATCTGTTGCTGGTTTGGTAAAGAATTCATGTGCTCAGTAACCAAGAACCTTAATAACATTTTCTGGTGACATGAATTTGCCTACTTTGTTTCAGTGTCCAGTTTAATCTGTCGTTTGAAATGGAATTAAAAATATTTTTGCTTATGTTGTGATCAATGGAAGGAAACACAATATTATTTACAACTATGGGTCTTATACAGTAAGTCTGCACAGTTGTAAACATTTTATTGATACTAAAACGATAATGTGTGATTAAAGTAGAATGATGTGACTGCCACAATAGGGACACAATAAGTATTTTATATGAATAATAAATATATATTTAAATAGCATATATCTTTATATATATAACTTCAAGGGCAATTATGTAATATAGGTACTATACAACTTAATTTGCATTCAGTGAAATATGTTTTAATTTGCTTATTCTGTAGAAACATGCCCCAAAAGCCAGTCTCAGGAACACATGCATTATTTGTCATTCACATACCTATGTGACAAGCAGAATCAATGTGGATCTTCCCTCAGTGATGGGTGAAGCCACATACATAAGAGTTGGGGAATGGGCTCTCCTTGTCATAAACAATCTTCTTTGTGTATTACTATAGTCGTAATCTCCTTTGCCTCCCAGGGAGGTGTGGAGCAGAAAACAGTATTCTACACCATCTGCAAGTTTTCTAAATTCCACCTGGGGTCTTTGGTGGCTCTTGACATGCAGTGGGAAAATGGCCACCTATGAAGTTGGTATGGCCTGCCGGGTCACCTGCCTTGCTAAATCTATGTTGGATACAAAGCACTCCTCTACGAAGTGCCTGAGTCCAAGGGCCACATGCTCAGATGCCAAGTCCTGCCACGTTTAGCAGGAAGCAGTCCAGCGGACAGCTGACTCCAGCGACACCCTTAAATCAGATCAAACTTCTAGTGGCATCACAGCAAGACACATCTGAGAAACAGGGACGCTCCAGAACTGGAGAATCACCAGTCCTATATGGAGGTCCCAGCTTCAGAAGGTCAAAAAGAAGTCCCCGACCTTCCCCATCCCAACATAGAGCTGCAGGGAGAGCTTGGGGACCCGTAGTGCTTCCATGGGGGGAAGTTTCCACAGCGACTTTGACACCCACATTGGGCAGTCCATCTGGGCTGGAGGCTGCCGCCTTTCTGTTTACATAACCAAGTACATTGGAAAGGGTTCTGCTGGAATGTCGCTGGCAGGGACTTCTTGCTCTTGCATGAGCTGTGCTGGCAGATCCCTCCTTCCATTCTTCTTGGGGGAGGTTTTGACACTGGCTGGCTGCCCCAGGAACTATCCCAGACACTTCATGAAGATCTGCGCCTGGACACCTGGTCCTGTGTCAGGAGCTCCCAGGGTGGGGTAAATCCTAGAGCTGCTCCCCATGTAAGCCTGGGTATGGAAGGTCAGGCCTGAGAGGGGTGGAAAGGGTGAGGGAGAGGACTCCCAAACCCAAAAGGCTCCCCAGCCCCGTCCTCGTCAAGCCTCTTGGTGGAAATGCTGTCACAGACAATAACGTAGCACCTTACAATGCAATGGCCCCGGCAAATGAGAGTCTAAATATATCCAGGGTGCATATCATTAGTGAGTAGTTACAGAAATAAAGATGTTATGTTGTATCTGTTAGTCAAATCAAAAATTCTAATTGGACACAGAACAATTTCTCAAAGCTTTCAGCAGGAGGTAATTACTGTGTTGACTACTCGTAGCAAAAAAAAAAAAAAAAAAAAAAAGGCTGAAATGGAGCCTCATGTTTGGGCTGTTTCCATGAAAGAAGGAAGGAGAAAGATGTTTTTGCCTGGATCTGAGCTGATTGAAAGCTGGCTGGGCTCCTGATCTTTGCACCTTCCTGGTTTAACCGGTGACACTGGTGGCAAGCAGCTCACCATATCACACCAAACCCTTTGATAACCAAAGTGCAGTGTATTTTTAGCATAACCTTCAGAAAAGACCTGGAAATAAGGCCGGGAACGGTGGCTTACGCCTGTAATCCCAGCACTTTGGGAGGCTGAGGCGGGCGGATCACCTGAGGTCAGGAGTTTGAGACCAGCCTAGCCCACATGGCAAAACCTTGTCTCTACTAAAAATACAAAAATTAGCCAGGCGTGCTGGTGAGCACCTGTAATCCCAGCTACTCAGGAGGCTGAGGCAGAAGCATCGCTTGAACCTGGGAGACAGAGGTTGCAGTGAGCTGAGATCACGCCACTGTACTCCAGCCTGGGTGACAGAGCGAGACTCCATCATAAAAGATAGAAAGAGAGAGAGAGAGAGAGAGAGAAAGGAAGAAGGAAGGAAGGATGGAAGGGAGGGAAGGAAGGAAGGAAGGAAGGAAGGAAGGAAGGAAGGAAGGAAGGAAGGAAGGAA
>NC_045442.1:117513025-117526232 GCF_002776525.5 Piliocolobus tephrosceles | reverse complement strand
GAAGGAAGGAAGGAAGGAAGGAAGGAAGGAAGGAAGGAAGGAAGGAAAAGAACAAAGAGACCTGGAAATGAGTCTGTGACTAGATAACAGTATTGGAAAGCTAGAATTTTAAATCAGGACAGACAGATGAAGCAGGGACACTGATGGCATTTTATATCCTTCCTCGTGTCTAGCCCTGAGCATCACACAAATGATTGACTAAAAGTATAAAAGCACAGAGTCACAATTCCTGATTGTGGTGATGGTTTCCCAGGTGTAGTCATATATCAAGATATATCCAACAGTATATTTTAAATATGTGTAGTTTATTGTATGTCAATGATATATTAATAAATCCATTTAAATATGAGAGTTAGCATTTTGTGAAGCCAAGGCTGGAGGACTGCTTGAAGCCAAGAGTTTGAGACCAGCCTGGGCAACACAGTGAGACCCCATCTCTAAAAAAATACAAAAAATAGCTGGGTGTGGTGGTTCACGTCTGTAATCCCAGTGCTTTGGCCTGGAGTTCAAAACCAGCCTAGGTAACACAGCAAGACCTCATCTCTCCAGAAAAAAAAAAAAAATTAAAACAAAATTAGCCAGGCATGGCGGCATGTGCCTGTAGTCCCTAAGTACTCAGTAGGCTGAGTTGGGAGAACCACTTGCACCCAGGAGTTTGAGTCTGCGGTGAGCCATGATGGCACCACTGTACTCCATCCTGGGCAGCAGGGTGATACCCCATCTCTCCACAAGTAAATAAAATAAAATAAGAGAGAGACATTTCTTTCACATTATCAGAAAGAGACCATCAGGAGCACGACATTGAGGGTTCAACTTGTACAATGGCACATCTCAACAGAATTCTTCACACACTGAGGAATTCTTTCTTTTCTTTCCTTTCTCCTCCTCCTTTTTTTCTCTTTCTTTTGCTGCTCCTCCTCTTTCTCCCTCCTCCCTTCTCCCTCCTCCTCCTCCTCCTTCTCCTCGTTCTTCTTCTCACTATGTTACCCAGGCTGCTCTCAAACTCCTGGCCTCAAGCGATTCTCCCACCTCAGCCTCCCAAGTTGCTGGGATTACAGGTGTGAGCCACCACGCTTGGCCGTTTTTCTTTTCATTTGAAGTTTGGTGCTTACACATTTTCCCAGATGTCATCATACTCAGTACTGAACCCTGGAGTTGGCGGTCTTTTGTGCTTTAAGTATCATTTGTACGTGGGTGAGCTTCAACTCCGTGTCTCCACCGTGGTGTCCCCTGACCCAGGTTGGTGGAGAATTATGCACAAAACTGCCCTCTCCACACCTCACTTGGTCCCTTGTTAAACATCCCAAGCTCAGCGAGTCCCAGATGGAATTCCTGATCTCACTTTTCCCCAAACCACAGCTTCCCCTCCCAAGTAACGGTAGCTCTGTCTTGTCATCTCCATTTTCTGCTCTTTTGGCCCCAAATCCCGGACTCTTCTCTTTATCACATATCCCACATTCGAATCTCCAGAAAATCCTGTTGGTTCTGTCTTCCAAATATCCAGGACCGGAACGTTTTTCATCACCACCATCATCATCATCATCACTTGTCTAGATTCTTGCAAATGTGCTTCTAACTCTGCCTACCTTGCAATCTCACCCACACGGCACCCAAACCATTTCTGCATGGCCTCCGTGGGACCGGGGGCTCCCCAGCTCCACATTGCCCCCCAGGGTAGAGCCTTAAAGGCCCGTGTGACTCCCACCAGTCCTCACTCTGCACCACACGGCTCTGCGACCTCTCCTGGGTGCACCCTCTCCTGTTCCCTGCCACACTCCTGCCTCAGTGCCTTTGAAGAACTCTGCCCTCTGCTTGGAACACTCACCACCTCCAGACACCCACCTGGCTCACCTCCTCACATCCTTTCAGTCTTTGCTCAATGATCACCTTTCCTAAGGTCTACAAGACCCCTGCGTTTAAAAGAGCAACTTATCACACTTCCCTTCCTCTGATTTGTTTTTCTTTGTAGCAACTGCCAACTTCTAGCATCCTCTGTCACTTAATTACTGATCATGTGGACTGTCTGCCCCTTCCTCTTTGAATGCAAGCTCCCCAGGGGCAAGATTTGATTGGTTTTTCTCACTGCCACATTCCTGGAATGTACAAGGCATACCAATAGGTATGTGTTGAATGACTGAATGAATGAATGGATGGACTTGTGGCACTCAGATACTTTCTGCCATTTGCCAGCCAGGGTCTACAGGGTGGCATTTTTATACGAAAAAAAAGAGGGGCTGGGTGTATGATGGCTCACACCTGTAATCCCAGAGCTTTGACAGGCTGAAGTGGGAGGATCGCTTGAGGTCAGAGTTCAAGACCAGCCAAAGCAATCTAGTGAGACCCCATCTCTTAAAAAAAATAAAAAAAGCAAAATTAGCTGGGCATGGTGGTGCATGCTTGTAGTTCCAGGTACTGGGGAGGCCGAGGTGGGAGGATCACTTGAGCTCAGGAATTCGAGGCTGCAGTGAGCTTTGATTGTACCACTGTATTTCAGTCTGAGTGACAGAGCAAGAATGGGCCAGAGAGAGAGAGAGAAAGAGTTCTATCCTTATTCTCTTCCCCTTTAACATAGGAACAGGCAGAGAGACAAAGCAGAGCTGCCTAGCAGAGAGAAGAGCTGACCGCAGGTAGGGACCCTGGGCTGCAGCAGGAAACAGTCCCTAGAGATCTGTGCAGACAAGTCAAGAGAGGAGAAATCACAACGTGACTATGAGTTCCTCAGTTACATTTCTGAGCACCACCAAATGCCAGGGATAACGCTGGGTGCTGTGCAGTCAACGATAAAGAAGATACGGTCCTACCCCTAAAAAGCGACAGTGGGAGGCATGTGAACAGGTCACTACTGTCCATAGGATCAAACTGCAACTGCCTTCCAGCATGGATGCTTCCGGAGAACAGAGGAGGGGAACTCGCCTCTGCTTGGAGGAACAGGAGCAGGGAACGCTGGAGGCTCCAAGTAAAGAATGAGTAGGTGTGTCCCAGGAAAGGGATGGGAGGGGAATGGCAATGTGAAGGGAGCAATTGCAAAGGCTGAAGTCCAGATGAGGTCAAATATGCCTGGGGAGAGGCAAGGGTGTGTGTGTGTGTGTGTGTGTGTGTGTGTGTGTGTGTGATGGTTAACATAAGAAAAGATGTTTAAGAAACAAGAAGCCTCTAGACTGTGACGGGCTTTTTCTTCCATGCTAAGGACTGTGGTCTACAAAGAATGCAGGGTGCAGAGGTGGGGGCTGTGGATGTGGTCAGGGGTATAGGAAGCTGGACAAAGGATAGGCTGTGATGATTTTATAATGACTCAGGAAAAAGAGCCCCTAAATTATGACAACGGCAGTCAGCACCTCACCCTAAAAGAATGTGGGAAGACAATGTATGGACCGAGGCATTGGAGAGATTTGATTGGAAAGATCAGCTGCAGAAGAGCTGACTCCTAGCAAAGTAGAAAGAGGAAGCTCAAGGCAGGCACGGTGAGTCACATCACGGGACAATGAGGTCTGAGCCTTGGAGGAAGAGGAAGAGGAGTAATGAGAAAACCACAGGTGGGACCAGTAATCACAAAGGGAAACAGCAAAGCATTTGTAAGCTCTGGAATCCTACCCAGTGAGGCTGCTTTGGGGAATAGTGTTTAGGGAACACTGGTAAGTAGCCAAACCCAGAATCAGCCATTTCAAAGCCAGATGGACCCACAGGCTCCTTCAGGAAAGGTCTGCTGGGAAGGCACAGGGCAGATGCCATGTGCCCTCTTCATCCTCACTGCCCAGCCAGCAGGACAAGCCACAGTGCTTGAGTTCCTCCACCCCATCTTTCCTAAAAACGAACACTCGCATATTGACTTTTATCTACATCCAATACAAAACCAAAAGCCACAGTATAAAACTTACAGTTTATAGACTCTTTTTTTTTTCTTTTTTTTGGAGACATACTCTCACTGTCACCCAGGCTGGAGTGCAGTGGCTCTATCACTCCATCACGGCTTACGGCAACCTCTGCCTTCTGGGCTCAAGCGATCCTCCCACCTCAGTCTCCTGAGTAGCTGGGACTATGGGTGCACGCCACCACACCTGGCTAATTTTTAAATTTTTTGTAGAGAAAATAAAACACGGGGTTTTGCCGTGTTGGCCAGGCTGGTCTCGAACTCCTGACCTCAGGTGATCCTCTCGCCTCGGTCTCCTAAAGTGCTGGGATTACAGGCATAAGCCACTGCACCCAGCCAGTTTATGGACTATTTTAATTGAGTTTTGTCAGTTCTCTAGGAGCGTGGTCAGTTTCACTGGCAAGAAGCAAAGGAGGATCTAGCTGCTTAAGAAACTAAGCACTGGCCAGGCGTGGTGGCTCACGGCTGTAATCCTAGCACTTTGGGAGGCTGAGGCAGGCGGATAACCTGAGGTCAGGAGTTCAAGACCAGCCTGGCCAACATGGTGAAACCCCGTCTCTACTAAAAATACAAAAAAATTAGCTGGGTGTAGTGGTGCGCAGCCGTAATCCCAGCTACTCAGGAGGCTAAGGCAGGAGAATTGCTTGAACCTGGGAGGAGAAAGTTGTGGTGAGTTGAGATTGCACCCCTGCACTCCAGCCTGGGCGACAGAGCGAGACTTTGTCTCAAAAAACAAAAACCAAAAAAAAAAAAAAAAAAAAAAACCACAAGAAACAAATCACTGTGTTTTTGGATAGTATTCTCGTATTCTCTGAGTATTTGGATATCTTTCCCACTTGGAAGTTGCAGATCTCTGTATGGTACAAAATCTCTATCGACTAATTTACAACTTCAGGAACAGGAAGGCAAACGAACTAAATTGTTATGGATGACAAAAGCCATATTTTCCACAATAAAGCAAGGAAGGAACCACAAACAAATACCAGCTTATAATTTCTGAATCAAATGACAGACACACTCCACCCTGTCTAGGCAAAAGACGGCCATAAGCTGTCCCTTAGGGCTCACCGAAAATATATCCTAGTCTTGGATGCAGATATAATGTTCTATAAATACTCTCCCTGTTTGCACATTTGCTTAATGTTTTTCTTCTGCTGTCTGTGTGTGCCTGTTTAATCAGTCTCCAGAAGACAGATGATCTCTCATTCTGACTTTATTTAACATTTAGAAGGTTATTAAATGCTTAAAATTCTTTTGATGAACATTATGCAAACTGATACCTTGACTTCTTGAACTACAAGGAAACTATCCCAGTATTTTCACAGTGGTTGAGTGGTTGATGCGATGGAAAAGAAAAAGAAAAACAAAACAAAACAAAATAAAAAAAAAAACACCAAAAGGCATCCCGTATACTCAGGATCTAGGCTTATTTCTGCCATTAACTTGTTGCATTAATGACTTGGGTGGAATATAACAAATAAATAGGAGTAGAAAATCTTCCCAGTTAACAGCAATAAATGGGCAGTAGACAAAGAACATTATGGAGTGATTATAGTGTTGCCTTTTTTGTTCCGAAAAGGATGCAATTGCCATTCACTGACATAATCTTGGTAATTCTTACATCTTTTCTAGAATTTGTTCCAGATAAAAGCTTTTTATGATCATTTTTGAAAATTAAAGAATTTCAGAAATTCTTAGAAATTGGTGATATAATCCATTGGGTCAAAGGCAAAGCCATCTGTCTTTTATTCCTTCCCCTCCCCCAACCGAGCTTCTCTACCTTAATGTTCCAGGACTCCCTGGAGACCCAGATGTAGTAGACTCCCTGGGCTCTCTCATCTGCTCCCAGTGATAGACCCTAATCCCTGTTCACAGCTAGAAGACTCTATTACATCCTGCCACCTGCCATTCTTCACAAATCTTCCCTGTTACCAACAAGGTAAGAATGGCTAGGGTCATGACTTTATCTGCAGAACCCTTTCTGAAAGGCTAGGTAACACTTATGAAATATCAGAGCTAACATTCGTCCACTTATATTACTTTATGTCTATAAAATTCATTTCAGTATTATAAGTGAGGATGCACCATTTATTTCAGCAGTACCTCCACTTCCATAGCCAGCTGGCTTCTTGCACCTTGATGGGATCACATCCCCACAAAGTTAGCATCGTTGAGCCTTCCAGTAATATAATTAAGCAAAGTTGGAGAGGGGGAAATACAAAGACAAAATCTCTTATTCTAGAAAAGTCTCCTTGCCAAATGCAGTAGCTCGTGCCTATAATCCCAGGGCTTGGGGAGGCCAAGGCAGGAGGATCGTTTGAGGCCAGGAGTTCGAGACCAGCCTGGGAAACATAGCAAGATCCCATCTCTCCAAAAAAAGGAGTCTCCCATACTTTTTGAGAGTTAGGTGCTTCACAGATATTAACTAGTTTGCTACCCTGAATGTCAGTTATAAATAAAGCAACCAAGGTTCAGAGACACTAAGTAATTCACCCAAGGCCACATAAGCCGTGGCAGAGCTGGTTAGACGACCACACCCAGGGCAAGATGGCGCCACCCTCCCCTCTCTGTTTGCCATACCAGGTTGCACCATGTAGATCCACATCAGGAGGCAGGGACTCCAGCCTTGGTGCAGCAGCTGAGACCAGGGCGAGGTCCCTCAATGCTTATAAGCTCTTCCTTATTTGCAAAAATGATCTAGATACTCCCTTTGATTCCTAAAGCACTATTTCTCTAAAATGTTTGATTGGCTGGATAACTCCCAGATCACATATGCACATGGTTTGTAGATTGCACCAGGCATTGACTGTGGTGGGCAGCCCTGCAGCCATGGCTGCAGCCCTTGCTAACAGTAGCCCTTGCTACAACTGCCTTCTGTACATGGTTCTCCCCTCCTGCCAAGACCTGCAGGCTACATCTGTGCTACTGGTCACTCTGCAGTTCTTCTGTTACAAAACACTCAAGCAGCCCAATAAAAGGGGATTGAGAAGGCCGAACACTGCTCCCCATTGTGCTCCATCAGTGTCTGCTTCATATCCTCACCACCCGCCCCTCTCTCCTTCTCTCTCTCTTTGGGCAACAGAGAAATAAATATCAGATACTTATCGGGGCTGGCCAGTGGGAGTAGGGAGATGGGCAAGGCAGAGCTAGACTCTCCAGCTATTGGTAGGTACGTCGCCTAGCTCTGGAGGACCCACACTGTCTGGCTTCCTAGTTTGGGTTTGTCACATCTATATACTTCATCTATATCCTTCTTCCCAGGCATGTGGGGAGAGCGTAATTGTGCAGTTTCTGGTTATGAATGGCACAGCCCGGCAACTCGCCGATTATTATTTCCATTCCCTGTCACGCATTATCAATCTAATTCACCATTACATGCCTTTTTTTTTTTTCTCATGCATTACCCATACAGCAAGGACAAAGAAAGGCAAAAGCTCTGCAAAGAAGGCTGCATCACCAGAGAACAGGCTAATCCCACAGGAAATTGTGGAGTGATAGCTTCAAGTGTGCAGGGAGAGGTTTTGGCTAATTTGAAGTGAAAAATATCATTAAAAGGTTTGGGATTCTGCATTAGGACCAGGACTCCAGACTTTAAGTTTGGTAATGTATTGCTAACTGAGAAAGAGGAGCCACACCACAGTATAGACTAAGAAAAGTTTTGACACAGGTGTGCTTAACAAGCGACACTGCTTTAGACCACTGGGGTTTTCCAGATTTCTTTCTTTTTATCCTTTCCTTTTATTTTTTAGAGACAGGGTCTCCCTCTGTTGCCTAGGCTGAAGTGCAATGGTGCAATCATAGCTCACTGCAACCTTCAATTCCTGGACTCAAGCAATCCTCCCGTTTTAGCCTCCTGGAGTAGCTGGGACCACAGGCACGTGTCACCATGCTTGGCTGGTTTTTCAGGTTTCTGAAGTCTAAATAGATCCATGATTCACTTAGCGATTTGCTTATACAACCAGGGTCCGGGGAGTGCGCAACACGAGCAGCGGGTTAATGTAGTGAGTGTATGCAAACAAAACGTATGCAGTAGCCAAGGATCGGCAAATAATTGCTGAGAAGGCAGGAGCAAAAAGGAACATGTGAATGTAAGTCGGAGTCTGGGACAAAGAGTATGGATGTACCAATGCTCTTGACCACAGACAGTAAGTTTTTTCTTGTATTGCATCATTGAATGGCCGGAGCTCCACCTTTAAAACAAAAAGCCAGAAAACACCATACAGCATAGAGATCACCCTTCCTAACAAGCTAGAGCCTACAAGCAACTTCTCTGATTTAGAATTAATTATGCTTGTACATCTGTAGGGAGGCTACTCATTTGGTTCAAACTGAGACTACCACTCATTGCTTCTTGGTTATTTGGAGTTAATAAGGCCACTGAACAGAACCCGATCCCCCATAGTCCTCCATTACTTTCCAACAATCGTGGCTTTTATTCTTAGCAGTGATTTCCATCTTCAAGTGGAATATGAAGAATGTTTATCTTTGGGAAGAAAATGCCCAATTTCCACTGATATAGTTAAGAACCGAGGCCAGGTGCAGTGGCTGATGCCTGTAATCCCAGCACTTTGAGAGACTAAGGCAGGTGGATCACATGGTCAGGAGATCGAGACCATCCTGGCCAACATGGTGAAACCCCGTCTCTACTAAAAATACAAAAATTAGCTGGGCATAGTGGCACGTGCCTGTCATCCCAGCTACTCAGGAGGCTGAGGCAGGAGAATGGCTTGAACCAGGGAGGCGGAGGTTGCAGTGAGCCAAGATCGCACCACTGCACTCCAGCCTGGGTGACAGAGCAAGACTCTATCTCAAAACAAAACATAAACAAAAAACAAACAAACAAAAAAACTGAACACACTCTCACACTCATTAGCTCCCCAAATAAGCATTAGTGCAGTGTACTAAACAGTAGCACCAGCTCTGATCACCTTCTGTAAAAGTAAGGAGGAACAGTGGTAGGGATTTTTAGAATAACGCCGCTGGCGGTAGAGCTGGTTACTTCCAATGTAAGGGTGTGTCTGAATCATTCCTTATAAGAGAAGGACGTGCTGACTCCATGGGACAACAGAAAGAGTGGCGGCTGATGGATTTAGGGAACTAAAATGAAACTGCTGAGCAGGGAATTTTTGATAAGCTGGATTTATGCTGATTCAGAAAACTTCTTGCAGAAGACAGCAGTGAAACCGTCTGGCCTTTGTGTGCAATCATGACTCCGAAGCCCAAAGTTCCAAGAGCTATTGTACCACCTCTGGAGATGAAATGTTCTGGGAAAAACAAAAACTAAACAATGGAAAATACTACTGATGTACTCCAGTCTGATTATGGCTGGAATGAACACCTCAAGATAAAATCCAGCATGCCTTTCCCCATAAGATGAGATTTTTAGCAGCCACTTTTCCAACATTCTCTGACTCTGATTTTGCTATTGGAGGAAAAACCCAAATATCTACATACCCTCCACAACTGATGTGATGATCCCTTTACTTCCTTTTCTTACGTCAATGCCTAACTTTTCAGAGACGTCCAACATCTTTTTTGTTGTTGTTCCTTTCATGGCATTTCCAGAGAGAAGCAGACAGCGCAGAATCAGAAATGGGCAAGGTGGGTGAATGGATAAAAATGCAGTGTCCTGGAGAGGTCACGAGGGCAAATAGGCCTGAGTTACCTGCTGATCCTGTTAAGGTAAGAAAGCTCCCATTTTAGCTCAAGAGAAATATAGTTTGGCTCAAGAGGAATTAGGGTTTAGACTGAAGAATCATTAGAAGATCATTACTCTATTGCTCTCTTATGAGGTCCCAGAAATTGCTTCTAAGATGCTGAGATTTTTCACAACAAATAAACCAAACAAGAGAAATTCTGCCAGAAATGTTATCACATCAGGTGCTATCCAAAAAATAAGACATATGAATTGAAGTCACTGCTGACTCCAGACTCAGACATTCTAATACTCTATGGACAGTAGTTTAAAAGCACTTCATAAGCTGGTTAACTCTTAGCATGTCTATTTCTCATTTTGACATATTGAACTACGAATTCTCCAAAAGTTATACTGTTCCTTTTTTTAAAAAATATGCAAAAATATCTAAGAACAAAGCTTTAGATTGTAAATTGCCCCACTATACTTTCATTCAGTGTGGTGCATCAGGCTAAACGCAAGTCTTATGAGGGGTAAGTATATGGCTCGCTGGACACGTGAATTGAACTACAAGCATGCTGCACGCACGTGCGGATGCAAACACACACACACTCCAGCACAAACAATGTGAACACAGGTGATATATTAATGCAGTAAAGACAGTAATGATCTTTGATGCTGGTCTCACCCAACACTTACTTAAAGACAAAGGTGGCCGGGCGCGGTGGCTCAAGCCTGTAATCCCGGCACTTTGGGAGGCCGAGATGGGTGGATCACGAGGTCAGGAGATCGAGACCATCCTGGCTAACACGGTGAAACCCCGTCTCTACAAAAAATACAAAAAACTAGCCAGGCGACGTGGCGGGCGCCTGTAGTCCCAGCTACTCGGGAGGCTGAGGCAGGAGAATGGCGTGAACCTGGGAGGCGGAGCTTGCAGTGAGCTGAGATCCGGCCACTGCACTCCAGCCTGGGCGACAGAGTGAGATTCCGTCTCAAAAAAAAAAAAAAAAAAAAAAAAGACAAAGGTAGCCTGGCAAGTCCCCTCAATATGAGATCTCCTGAACCTTCCATATCCCTTTCTTTCACATCACAAACCAATCCTACTTTTTCCATCCACTCCTTAAGGTTGACTCACGAGCTCTTTCCTTGGCAACTCTTACATATCTGCTGTCCCACAGAGCTCTTTCCCCAAGTTCCAGAACCAAGCAAGGAATCAATGGGTGTCTTTCCCTTTGACCTCAGGCTGTAACTTTGCTGTGACAATAACATCGAGCGCTGTGCACACCTGGGATGCTGTTCTCATGGATTATGAAAGCAGCAACTCACTGAACCTCAAGGGGGTCTCAGTTTCCCCAAATGACAAGATCATGCTAATGACACCAGCCACCTGCCAGGCTATCAGGGGACTTGATAACAATGTCTACAAATTACAAGGAGACTCTGTGCCATAAATATCAAGTCTTATTAATAAAATTAGTTCAAGACAAATGCCAAAAACAATACAGCAACAGCAGCGGCAGATCACACTTGGTCAGAACAAAAGAGGGTGGAGAGATTTTCTGATCCTTATTCCTATTAAAACAATTCCCCTTTAATGAAAGAATAAAATTTAATTTTTTCTCCCTAAAACATTACTTCTACCCACACAACTTTATACACCAGTCATTACTTCTTTCCAACTTATCTGGAGGCAACATTGTATTCACTGGCCTGGGCGACATAAGGTTGATTGCAAAGCATGTCCAAATACTGCCTCCAATTTAATTAATTGCAGCTATTTAACTTCTGGGGACCAAGTGGATTCAAACCTATTTGCCACAGGGCCCTCATTCCTGCTGTACCCCAAATAAACCCAAACTTCATTTGCAACAGAATGGATCTAACAGAAGACAATGTACAAATTGGCTCATCTCCAAATCTTCTAGTTGCAAGAGACAACACTTTGAGAACCAAACCAGATTTCTGTTGATTCCAGGCTTTGGTCTTCTGGCCCTATCCAAGTCACACTTCAACAGAAATAGGGCTTAATGCTGTGAATGGGCTTGGTGCAATTTAAAGACCAAAAACAAAACAATGAAATGTGTCTTCCTCTCCCCGACTGCTGTCCCCCATGCAAAAGCACTTTGCTGCACATTTGAAGGACGGCATACACAGCTAAGTTTCATGAAGTCTAAGGGACAGGTTACTGTATCCAGTTCCTAAGGGACTTTCCCTAGGGCCAGCAGTGGCTTCCCGGGATGAAGTCAGCAGTTTGTCCCGGGCTTTCTGAGCGGTGCTTTCCCACAGATCAGTCATGCTGGTGAAGAGGACGACTTACGGATGTGGAGGTGGAAGGGGGGTACCAGCAGTTGAACCCTCAATCAGGTCAAGGCAGATGTATTCCCAATAGAACAGGCTGTCACCACTGACCGGCTCAGACTTAGAAATGTGCCTATCTAGGTTTTCAGAGCAAGCCCTTTCATCGCTATCTGTGAGGATTCAAACTGAAAGAAGCCAGAAACAGCAGTAGCAGCATCTCCATTGGGATGCTCCATTCATAGGGGAGCCAGAGCCGTATCCATTCATGGTGGGGTCAGGGAGTCCTTTGCGGGCATTGGTTCTCGTTTCTCAGCGAGCTGCACTTCCCCGGGGGCTGGCATGGCTGCATCGTTCAGAATGAGGATGTCTATTAAGAAGCCGCCGCCAGAGCTATTATTAGCACAGCCATCCCTTGGAAATTTCGCAGAATACGCCTGAATCTACGAGCAGTTACTCTGTTAACAGGATACTGGAGAAAAAGGCACCAAGTCGCTCGTTACACACAGGCAGCCCACACAGCTTTCTCGGTGCAGCACCGGGAATCTCTTCTGAATTCAACGTGCACCAACATTTGAGCAGCTGCTTCCAATGTAGAAGCACTGCGTTTAGCCAATTTTAAATAAGCACGTACTAAAGGGGGTTCCCTTCTGTTCTCCTCCCCTTCCCAGCGTCCGTTTTCTCTGCATCAAACTTGCTGCAGCCATTTGGAACGTAAAAAGCTGTCCATCTTAGCAGCCCCGGGCAGCGGCGATCGGCTGCCGGCCCCCGCCACCCTTGTCTGAAACGCCCTGTCCTGCACCCAAAGGAAAGGGCTCCCCTGTCACTCTCAAAACATGGTTTTAAAAAAAGCCCACCCAGCTCTGCCTAAAGCCATGTCCTTTCCTGTCTCCCCGGGTAGATTCAGACAGCGTGGGACTGAGGTGCCTAAGGAAAGTATGTGTGTGCGCCGGGAGGAGGGTTGAAGAAGAACGCACAGTATGTGCCCCACGTGGGGTTTGTATTTAAAAACTGAAACATACGCGAAATAAACGATTCCAGGCCCCCAGTAAAGAAGCAGCGGCGCGTCCCTTTCCCCCGGCCCAATGTGAAAACACGGAAGGCGAAGGGCTGCCGTCAGTCGCCTCCCTGCCACCGCGACCGGGAAACAAAGACACAGTACCTTTTATTTTTTGCGCTTCCAAGGGAGCCGAGGAACTTCAGGCTGGAAGCGGCTGGTCCCCCGGAACGGGCGTCCCATTCGCCCGGGCGCAGGCCCTTGGCCTACTAGGCGGCCTTGGCGCCCGCAGCTGGCGCGCCCCCGCCCGGTGCCCGCCGCCGCCCCCGCCGCGGGGCCTCGGCGTCAGCCCATCGCCCGCTCGCGCCTCTCGCGCCGAGCCTGGCCCGGCGCCAGGGAGCCCGGCCGCCGG
>NC_045442.1:117389029-117512625 GCF_002776525.5 Piliocolobus tephrosceles | reverse complement strand
CGGGCCCGGCGCCAGGGAGCCCGGCCGCCGGCCCGCCCCTCGCCCGCGCCCGGCCCGCCGCATAGTGCGCCCCGCGCCCGGGGCCAGCCTCCTGCGCGCCGCTAGGTCGGGTGCAAGGCGGGCACCGCGCGCCACCGCCGCCGCCACCGCCACCGCCCGCCGCGGGGCCTCCGAGCGCCGCCCGATCCTGGACAACAATGCGCGCCCCCGCCCCCCTAGAAAGCCGGGGACGCCCTCAGTCGCCCCCAGAGCTGGCTCGGCTTCCCAGTCCCTCTCCGCGGCACCCGCAGGCGAGACAAAGTTCGCTCCCGGATGAGGCTGCGCGCGTCCGAGGCGTGCGGGATGCCCAGCACGGAGGTTCCCCGCTTGGGGACCCCTGGTTACCCCACAAAACCCACCCAAAGCCAACGCGCGAGGCCCTCTCCTACCCTGAGAGCCCGGAGACAGCAGCTACCTTGACTGAAGGCGCAGCTCTTACCCCTCGATCTAGTCCAATTGTATTGAATTTTAATCTCCCCTCAACTCTTCAATGGAAGTTGCTGCAGGATAACCGAGGCACGGGGCTATTGTCAAGGCTTCGCGACAATGACTGGGAGAGGGAGACTTCCATTGCGAGAGACCCGGGGGGGGGGGGGGGGGGTGGAAACGGGCTGACACGTTCTCTTTCCAAAAAAAGGGAAACAAACTCTGGGAAGATTCCCCACCCAGAACAATAAGTCAATTCACAGGATATGTCTAAATGCTCATTGCTTGAGGAGCTCTATTTGCTCCTAGAACACATTTTTTTTTCATGAATTGTCAAAACATGGTGATAACATAAAAGGGGATGCTGGCAAGAGCCTCCACTTAGCAAAAGCTGACTTGTTTCTGGGATAAAATCTTTCTCTAGAACCCGTGCGTCTCTTGAATTTCCAACCTGCACCCATCCTCTCTTCAGGGGAGAGACTGCTTTTCCTCCCATCATGGTTGATCTAGTACTTGGTAGATCTAGAAACATCATTTCCAGGAGACCAGTAGGCTCTGCGGACTTACAAACTTTGTAATAAAAAGAAATTGCTCACACCCCATCTTCCAGCTGACAGAAAATTTTACCTTTTTACTGTCATAGGTCCTGTGTTGTTTTCTAAACAACACTGGTAAAAATTTTTATCAGTTCAAAAGGCCTCACAATCAATAGAAAGGGAATTGGGCATACAGTTAGCATTGAAGAAAAAGTTGAACGCTGGTGTTAAGGAGTACCTTTGTTGTGTTTGTTTGTTTGTTTGTTTGTTACACAGACAGAGTTTCACTCTGTCACCCAGGCTGGAGTGTGGGTGGTGTGATCACGGCTCATTGCAACCTCCCCCTCCTGGGCTCAAGTGATCCTCCTGCCTCAGCCTCCTAAGTAACTAGGACCACAGGCACACCCCACCACACCCTGCTAATTTTTGTATTTTTTGTAGAGACAGGATTTTGTCATGTTGCCCAGGCTGGTCTTAACTACCTGTCTTCTTTCAAGCTGACTGGAGACTTGATGATCTGAAGCCAGGTTTGAATGGGATTCTCAGGTACCTCTCTCTAAAGTCTGTGAGGCTTATTCCAATGCAAAACCCGATTTTTTGGTAATGCAATTGGAGCCCATCTCCTGGTGTTCTGAGGTCCTCAGAGGGAATATTGTTTCCTTGCACACAGACTAGTTCTAGTCCTGATTTGTTTTGACTGCAATACCTAGTAATGGACAATGAGGAAATGTTCAGACCTACAACATTTTTTTGTTTGTTTTTTTGAGACAGAGTCCATCTCTGTCACTCAGGCTGTAGTGCAGTGACACAATCTCATCTCACTGCAACCTCCCCTCCTGGGTTCAAGCGATTCTTCTGCCTCAGCCTCCTGAGTAACTGGGATTACAGGCCCCCGCCACCATGCCCAGCTAATTTTTTAGTATTTTTTAGTACAGGCAGGGTTTTGCCATGCTGGCCAGGCTGGTCTTGAACTCCTCATCTCAGGTGATCCACCCGCCTGGCCAAAGTGTTGGGATTACAGGCATGAGCCACCAACTCAGACATACATTTCTCTTCCAATATTTTGTTTCCAACCTTACAGGAGTTGTTGAATTGTATCCACATCTACACCTACTGCTTTCTGCCTTGGCCACTGACATCTTCTGTATGTCCTAAACTGTGCCTCTAGGCTCCCTCTCTTAGTAAACAGCAGGCTCCCTCCTCCTCCCCAAAGCCAGAAACAGGGATAGAGATTTCCCTCCCTCCTTTCTCTCATTCCTCACATTCACCTGATCACGGAGCCTGTCCTCATAACTACCTCTTGAAAGGTCATGAGGGCAGCCCCTTATCCCAACAGTGCCTGGAGCTGAGTGAGCAACTGCTGTCCCCAGGCACGCTCAGGTCACATCATCTTTCACCAGGATGTCTCTAGTAGCCTTGTGAATGGGTGCTGATCTTATCTCTCCCAGATGCCTTCTCCACTCCAGCTGGAGCAATTCTCCTGAATCCCAGGTCCGATCCCGTAACTTCTGTTTCAAATCCGTTCAGGGCTTCCCTGGCTTTAGGGACAAAAAGCCCATATTCTGTCTGATGGCTATAAGGTCCTGAGTACCAGGCCCCCCTGGCCATCCAGTCTTATCTTTTGCCACCCGGCCCCACCGGAAACCATGTCAGCCCCTACCCTCCAGCTACAGAACCCTCTTCCAGGGCTCTGTATGTTCCAGGTCACGCATCCACCCGTCACCCAGCAGCCCGGGCTGGAGAAAAAGTTCAGATCACATCACTGCTCTGCTTAACAACTGCGGGTGGCTTCTCACTGCTCCTGCCACATCCTCTTTGTCTTCATCACATATTATTCACATTTCCTGCTTCCCCTGTCTGGAAGGCCAGGCCCTGCTCCCTTCCCCACTCTTTGGGTAGCTGGCTCCTGGTCGTTTTTCAGGTTCTAGCAAAAACGCTGCCTCTTAGATAACCTTCAGTGATCAGCACCTGGGGAGTGGATTTCCCCCAGGTGCTTAAGGTATTACCATCCTCTTTATTTTTTTCTTAACACTTAGTCACCATCAGGATTCACTGCCCTGTGTGATGGGCACAGACTGAGGTCATTCTGCCTGGGCTTGAATCTTGCCTGGGCCACCTACTAGCTGTGCAAGCTTAGGCGAGTTTCTTGACCTCTCTGTGCCTCAGTTGAGAACATTCATCTATGAAATGGGGACAATAACATTGCCTGCCTTGTAGGGCTGTTATGAGGATTAAATGAGTTCATATATGTAAAGCACTTAGAACAGGGCCTGGCTGAGTAAGAATAATCCTTGTGGGGCTTTTTTTCTTTTCACTTTTATTTAAGTTCAGGGGTACACATGCAGGTTTGTTGCATAGGTAAACTAGTGTCATGGAGGTTTGTTGTACAAATTATTTTGTCATTGAGGTATTATCCATTAGTTATTTTTCCAGATCCTCTCCCTCCTCTTACCCTCCACCCTGTGATAAGCCCGATTGTGTGTTGTTCCCCTCTATGTGTCCATGTGTTCTCATCGTTTAGCTCCCATTTATAAATGAGAACATGCATAATTTGGTTTCCTCCTGTGTTAGTCTGCTAAGGATAATGGCCTCCAGCTCCATCCATGTCCCTGCAAAGGACACGATCTCATTCTTTTTTATGGCTGCATAGTATTCTATGGCGTGTATGTGCCATGTTTTCACTGTATCCCCACAACCAGAACTAGTACCTGGCACAAGATCTCTTTACCCCTCCCAAAACCTTTTGTATTTGGGGGCCTGGACTGGAAATAAATAAGAATTGAGGGAAGAAAAGCTGTATTCGAAGAATTTGAAGTACTAACAGAAATATGTCATGGTGACTAAAACACCAAAAGCAATTGCAACAGAAGTCAAAATTGAGAAATGGGATCTAATTAAACTAAATAACTTCTGCACAGCAAAAGAAACTATCATCAGACTGAACAGGCAACCTACAGAATGGGAGAACATTTTTGCAATCTACCCATCTGACAAAGGTCCAATATCCAAAATCTACAAGGAACTTAAACAAATTTACAAGAAAAAAACAAGTCCATTGGAAAGTGGGCAAAGGATATGAACAGACACTTCTCAAAAGAAGACATTTATGCGGCCAAGAAACATATGAAAAAAAAGCTCATCATCACTGGTCATTAGAGAAATGCGAATCAAAACCACAATGAGATATCATCTCACACCAGTTAGAATGGCGATCATTAGAAAGTCAGGAAACAACAGGTGCTGGCGAGGCTGTGGAGAAATAGAAACGCTTTTACACTGTTGGTGGGACTGTAAACTAGTTCAACCATTGTGGAAGACAGTGTGGCGATTCATCAAGGATCTAGAACCAGAAATCCCATTTGACCCAGCAATCCCATTACTGGGTATATATCCAAAGGATTATAAATCATTTTACTATAAAGATGCATACACATATATGTTTATTGCAGCACTATTTACAATAGCAAAGATTTGGAACCAACCCAAATGCCCATTGATGATAGACTGGTTAAAGAAAATGTGGCACATATACACCATGGAATACTATGCAGCCATAAAAAAGAATGAGTTCATGTCCTCTGCAGGGACATGGATGAAGCTGGAAGCCATCACTCTCAGGAAACTAATACAGGAACAGAAAACCAAACACCGCATGTTCTCACTCACAAGTGGGAGTTGTACAATGAGAACACATGGACACAGGGAGGAGAACATCACACACCATGGCCTGTCAGGGGCTGGTGGTCAAGGAGAGGGAGAGCATTAGGACAAATACCTAATGCATATGGGGCTTAAAACCTAGATGGTGGGTTAATAGGTGCAGCAAACCACCATAGCACATGTATACCTATGTAACGAACCTGCACGTTCTGCACATATGTCCCAGAACTTGAAGTTAAAAAAAAAAAAAAAAATAGGTCACTGTAAAACTTGATGAATAAAATAAAACTGAAACTTAAGTTACCTGGAAATGAAAACATAAAAGAAATAGATTCCCTGTTTCACTGGTGGTTATCTTTGGAATTGACATAAAAAGCTTTGCCAGTCACAACTCCACAATGGTCTGTTCACCGAAGAGTAGTTGATTCTACTACTGAAAATTCAGGCAGCTACTTGCAAAGGTTTAACTCCGTTTATGCCTGAGGTTGCAAATTTTTGAATTTGCGTGAAATTCATGTATATTACCTAGAAAAATTCAAGGAACAAGAATTTGAAGAGAGAAAAATGTTATTATGTCCCATTGTTGAGTTACATGGCATTCCAAAAACGGAACACTAGGCATAAGTGGCCATGAATCAAAGAATCTTTTGCAAAGTGTTGGGTCGCTGACCAGCCCTAACATGTAGTCGTGACTAAAGAATTTAGAGTGCTTCCATTTTCAGCTTGAGTTTAATACTTTTCGGAGAGTCTTTCTGAAAAGAGAAAGATGGCAGGCTGGTTCACAGGCCTTTGCCTTGTGTTTTGTTGTCCTTGCTGGAGAAGAGGGAAGCAGTAGAAATACTTTTCTTTTTGTTCTTTCAGTGGGTCAGCAGGATTTGGAGAGATGAACACGTGGGGTAACTCTTGCTTCTTTTACACAGACTAAAGGAGCTTTATTTTGGAAAGAACTGAATTCTCTCTCTCTTTTTTTTTTTTTTTTCTTTGAGGCGGAGTCTCGCTCTGTCGCCCAGGCTGGAGTGCAGTGGCCGGATCTCAGCTCACTGCAAGCTCCGCCTCCCGGGTTTACGCCGTTCTCCTGCCTCAGCCTCCCGAGTAGCTGGGACTACAGGCGCCCGCCACCTCGCCCGGCTAGTTTTTTGTATCTTTTAGTAGAGACGGGGTTTCACCGTGTTAGCCAGGATGGTCTCGATCTCCTGACCTCGTGATCCGCCCGTCTCGGCCTCCCAAAGTGCTGGGATTACAGGCTTGAGCCACCGCGCCCGGCCGAGAACTGAACTCTTAAAGAGAGGAGAGGTGCTCTGAGGTTTGGAAATTGGGGAGGTAGGAAGGAATGGGAAAGGGCAATAGCACTCCCAAAAGAAGGAATAGAGAACATCTGTACATGATGGGAAGATAACACGAGACCCTATGCCTGCTGAGTGCCTCAAGAAGCGGCAGACCACCTGATGGGGCAGTGCATGGCCTGTGAGTTGCGGGCTAGATTCTAAGATATGTGCCTTACAATTTAAACACATAGGTGCAGTGGCTCATACCTGTAATCCCAGCACTTTGGGAAGCCAAGGTGGGTGGATCACCTGAGGTTGGTGGATCACCTGAGGCCAGGAGTTCAAGACCAGCATGGTGAAACCCTGTCTCTACTAAAAATACAAAAAATTAGCCAGGTGTGGTGGCAGGTGTCTGTGATCCCACCTATTTGGGAGGTTGAGGCAGGAGAATCGCTTGAACCCAGGAGGCAGAGGCTGCAGTGAGCCGAGATCCGCCATTGCACTCCAGCCTGGGTGACAGAGACTCTAACTTGAAAAAAACACACAAACAAACAAAAGCTAAAAATGTGTCTTAGGCACAGCAAAGGATCCTGGAGTTCAGTCAAGAAGGTTGGAGTCTGGCTTCGAAATGGACCGGCAGTCCTTTTGCCCCAAGCACCTTAGTGACAGCTCTATTAGACTGATGACAAGAGGCTGGGCAGGATGGCACATGCCTGTAATCCCAGCACTTTGGGAGGCCGAGGTGGATGGATCACCTGAGGTCAGGAGTTTGAGACCAACCTGGTCAACATAGTGAAAAACTGTCTCTACTAAAAATATAAAAGTCAGCTGGGTGTGGTGGGGTGTGCCTGTAGCGCCAGCTGCTCGGGAGGCTGAGACAGAAGAATTGCTTGAACCCAGGAGGTGGAGGTTGCGGTGAGCCGAGACTGCCGCTGTACTCCAATCTGGGTGACAGAGTGACAGAGCGAGACTCCATCTCAAAAACAAAAACAAAAACAAAAAATTGATGACAAGAGACCACTTCCCTGTTTGGAGGTCCAAGGTGACCTGAGAGAGAGGTAAGAGGATGCAAATTCTTGTCATTCCAATGAGTGAGGATGTAGTCAAATTTAATTGGGTTTAGAGAAATAAATTAATGTGATTTTTTTGTGTGTATGCCCAAAGTGAGGGAGTAAAAATTCCACCTTCTCCACTAATAACAAGTGCCAGGTTCTTAGCTCCAGGATTGGAAGTCACACCTTCTCTGACCAGGATACGTGGGACAATTAAGAGATGATGGTTCAGCTCTGATCTTTGCTAGGGCCTCACTGTTGGTGGAGAAAGATCTCTCCCACTCAAGCCTTTGTGTACCTGCTGAGCTGAGGACAGGAGACAAGGTAAAGGAGGACCTGAGGCTGGGTTGTGTAATCGTGTCCTTGCAGCTAATCCCATTGGGCAGTCTCAGACTCCTTTTCCAGGGCAACCTTGAATGAGCCTCTTATTGAAGCTGTTTCTCACCTTTAAAATGAGCCTGGGAGCTGGGCACTGTGGCTCACACCTGTAATCCCAGCTCTTTGGAGGGCCGAGGTGGGAGGATCACTTGAGGTTAGGAATTTGAGACCAGCCTGGGCTACCTAGCGAGACCCCTGTCTCTACAAAAAAATTTTAAAAATTAGCTGGGTTTGGTGGCATGCACCTGTAGTCTCAGCCACTTGGGAGGATGTGGTGGGAGGATGTGGTGGGAGGATCACTTGAGCCCAGAAGTTTGTGATTGCACCACTGCACTCCAGCCTGGGTGACACAGCAAGACCCTGTCTATAACATAAAATAAAATGAGCCTAATGATATCTATTTCCAGCCTTATGAAGACTATGGGTTCAACACATACTGTTTCCAAAACGACACAACTGATAATAATAAACAGCTAACATTGTGGTGAGTATGTACTCCGTTTTAGGCAGTGCTAGAGCTCTCCAAACTTTAGTTAATTTAATCATCATGGGATTCCTATGAGGTAGAAACTGTTCCATCCCTTTTCTACAGACAAGGCACTTGGGATTTAAAAAGGTGAAGTGGGCCAGGTGTGGTGGCTCACACCTGTAATTCCAGCACTTATTCTGGCAGGCTGAGGCAGGAGGATCGCTTCAGTCAAGCAGTTTAAGGCTGCAGTGAGCTATGATCACACCACTGCATTCCAGCCTGGGTGACAGACCTGTCTCTATAACAAAAAAGTAGATGAAGCCACGTGCCTGAGAGGACTCTGCTGATCAGATTTGAACCCAGAGTCGTCCTTTGGAGGCTTGAGCTCTTATTGTCCACGCTTGCCTGCCACAGGCTGTACACATGAAATACACTGGTGGTCGAAGGCAGCATGGCCGCAGAATTACATTGTATTCACTATTAACTGTGGATGGAGTTCCCAGTTACAGCGGAAGACACCTGGGAATTGATAGTCTTCTGTGTCGTTCCATCAGTTCCTAACCTGCACTATATGGACATAGGTTTACATTCCATTGTCTGTGTTTCTAGTGAATAACACTGGCAACTTTTCCTTTCGTATGTCAACTGGGTTTTAAAAATGGAGAGAGACCCCTCTGAGGCAGGTTAAAGTGCCTGGCTGGTTTCAAGTGAACCCTATTATATTTTTATACCCAATCCTCTTTGCTTCCTACTCCCAGGTCAATTAGAGGCCAATTCTGAACCACTTCAATCAAAAGGGAATAATCCTATCTCCTCTCATGCATGGCCTGTGATCAAGTACTTAAAACCAGCGTCCCTGGGGTGTAGGAAGAAATTATCCAATGGCTGTGTTTTGTTTTGTTATTTTTTCACAAAGAGCTAACTAAGTTTTATAGTTTTGTTGGGTTCTCATTACATTAGATAGTTGTTTATTATTTTTCCTGGCTGGGAATCATGATTTAGACTGCAACTCATGGCAAGCAAAACCCAGAGCAAGGCTTTCTGAAACACAGACAAGAGGTCAATCAAAACATCACAAGCTAATTAATGTACCTTGGAGCCCCTCGGAGTACCTGCATTCCAGCGAGTACCATGGTGTAATATAGGTTAACATTCTAAGTACACTCGAGTAACTTTGGCTAGTTCTGTCCCAAGCCTTTTCTGTTTATTTACTCAGAAATATGTCCTAATAAGAATAGGGCTGGGAGTGGTGGCTCACACTTGTAATCCCAGGACTTTGGGAGGTCGAGGTGGGTGGATCAATTGAGGTCAGGAGTTTGAGACCAGCCTGGCCAACATAGTGAAACCCCATCTCTACTAAAAATACAAAAATTAGCCAGGTGTGGTGGCAGGTGCCTGCAATCTCTGTTACTAAGGAGGCGAGTCAGGAGAATCACTTGAGCACGGGAGGTTGCAGTGAGCTGAGATAATGCCACTGCACCCCAGCCTAAGCAACACAGTGAGACCCTGTCTCAAAAAAAAAAAGAAAAGAGAAAAAAGAAAAAAAAGAAAGAAAGAAAGAAAGAAAGAGAAGAGAAATACCTATTAATAAGAAAGGTTGGCCAGGTGCAGTGGCTCATGCCTGTAATCCCAGCACTCTGGGAGGCCAAGGCAGGCGGATCACGAGTTCAGGAGGTTGAGACCATCATGGCTAACATGGTGAAACCCTGTCTCTACTAAAAATACAAAAATAAACAATTAGCCAGGCATGGTGGCGGCGCCTGTAGTCCCAGCTACTCGGGAGGCTGAGGCAGGAGAATGGCGTGAACCCGGGAGGTGGAGCTTGCAGTGAGCTGAGATCCGGCCACTGCACTCCAGCCTGGGTGGCAGAGGGAGACTCCGTCTCAAAAATAAAATAAAATAAAATATAAAATAAAATAAAATAAAATAAAATAAAATAAAATAGTAAAATAAAATAAAGTAAAGTAAAACAAAGTAAAGTAAAATAAAGTAAAATAAAATAAAGTAAAATAAAATAAAGTAAAATAAAATAAATAAAATAAAATAAAATAAAATAAAATAAAATAAAATAAAATAAAATATTAAAACTGAATTGGCATTCACCAAATGCCAGGTGCTGACTATGTGTTTTACGTACAGTAACTCAGTCTTTGCAACAGCCGTCTGAGATGAGCGCTATTGCTAACCCCATCTACAGGTGAGGGAATGGAAACACAGGGAGAGGTGTGATAGGCCGTCTCAGATCCCACAGATAAGGAGCCGGCCACTGCCAGTTACCAAACTCAGGCAGTCTGATTCCAGAGCTGGTGTTCGCAACCTTCAGGTGTGTTCCTCAACCCGCAGGTGGGGTCAAGTACTAGGTGGTATTGCGTCCCTTCTCGTGCCTAGGACAAATAATTATAATTTATTTATTGGCCCATTGCTTCACTGCAAAAATCGGCTAAGGCAGAAATATTTGTAAAATTGAATGGAAGCTGGGTGCGCTGGCTCACGCCTGTAATCCCAGCACTTTGGGAAGCCAAGGCAGGTGGATTTGCCTTGAACCTGAGGTCAAGAGTTTGAGACCAGCCTGGCCAATATGGTGAAATGTGTCTCTACAAAAAATACAAAAATTAGCTGGGCATGGTGGTGGGTGCCTATAATTCCAGCTACTCAGGAGGCTGAGGCAGGAGAATCTCTTGAGCCGGAGATTGCAGTGAGCTGAGATCATGCCACTGTACTCCAGCCTGGGCAACAGAGCGAGACTTCATCTTAAAAAAAAAAAGAATGGAAAAGATTTTCAGCTAATATTCCTTTTCCTATTGTAACATCAATTATTGTGAAGGTTTATGTACAAGTGACATCAATCTGCCAATCTCTCAAGTGAGCAACAGGACTGTATTGAAAGGATGGGCCAGAGCAGGAAGTAAGAGCCCCAGTAGCTCCCGGCCCCAGGGAGAACAGGCGAGTCTGCTTTTCAGAGCTGGGACAGGGCAAGAAACTGGCCCCCAGTGATGACTTGGGAAGCGATGATTTCTCCTGGCACCCCATAGAAGTCAGACCTACTCCAAATTATAATAGCAAATAATGTGTTATAAAGAATAATATGGTTCAGGCTATCAAATTTCTAGGATTCTGATTTCACTAAATAAGAAGATAGGCGATTTAATTTTTTGTTTGTTTGTTTTAGAGACAGGGTCTCACACTGTCATCCAGGCTGGAGTCCAGTGGTGTGATCATAGCTCACTGTAACGTTTAACTCCTGGGCTCAAGGGATCCTCCCGTCTCAGCCTCCTGAGTAGCTGGGGCTACAGGCATGTACCACTACACCTGGCTAATTTTTATTTTTAAATATTTTTGTAAAGATGGGGTCTTGCTATGTGGCCCAGGCTGGTCTTGAACTCAAGTGATCCTCATGCCTTGGCCTCCCAAAGTGTTGGGATTACAGGCATGAGCCACTGTGCCGACCTAGGTTTATTTGTTGAGATGGGATTGGGTACAAAGGGTTAAAATTTAAAGAGCTCTCTTTGCATGGAAAATAAAAAAGTTGGAGATATCTATACATGGAGGGCATTTAGACTTATGGAAATTGATGGTTAGGCAAAATACTGGAGAGAGAGAAACAGAGAGAGAGAGAGAGAAAAGTCAACTAAGCTAACATGAGAATCCCCTGGAAGACCAGTCAAAATAGATTCCTGGGCCAGGCACAGTGGCTCCCACCTGTAATCCCCACAACTTGGGAGGCTGAAGCAGGCAGATCACTTGAGGTCAGGAGTTCAAGACCAGCCTGGCCAACATGGTGAAATCACATCTTTACTAAAATACAAAAAAATAGCTGGGTGTGGTGGCACACACTTGTAATCCCAGCTACTTGGGAGGCTGAGGCAGGAGGACTGCTTGAACCCAGGAGGCGGAGATTGCAGTGAGCCAAGATCACGTCACTGCACTCCAGCCTGGGTGACAGAGTGAGATGCAGTCTCAAAAAAAAAAAAAAAAAAAAAAAGATTCTTGAGTGTTACCCCCACTCCCATTTCCAACCCAGGTCTTTGATTCTTAGCTTGGGTTAGGGTGTAATAATTTACATTTTTAACAGATTCCAAAGATATTGATCCTGCTGATTGGAGGCTATGCTCAGCACAATTTTCCTACCTCTTGGCTTTTTACTCTGCTCCAGGCACCCTGTTGTCTTCAGGCTTGTGCTAGCCCCAGGGCCTTTGCACTTCCCTCTGCTTGGAAGGTCCTCCTCCAGATACCAGCAGGAATCAAGCTCTCACCTTTTCAGGTCCTTGCTCAGAGGTACCCTTATTAGTGAGATCCTTTCTAACCACCTTTCTTAAAAATAGCAACTCCTCCCACCTGCCCACCTCCTGCTCCCCCGTTCCTAACTCCTTCCCTAGTTTATTTGTCTCCCTTCTTTCTTTTGCCTTCTAACAGACTATACAATTTATTTACTTAGCTGTTTGTTTTATTACCTGTGCTTCCCACGAGTGCGAGGATTTACGTCCATTTGGCTTTTTGCTAAATCTTCTGAGCCTAGAACAGTCTTTGGAACATACTAAACATTCAATAGATATTTGCTGAGGCCTCGCATGGTGGCTTATGCCTGTAATTCCAGCACTTTGGAAGGCAAAGGCAGGAGGATCACTCTAGGCCAGGAGTTTGAGACCAGCCTGGACAACATAGCAAGACTCCAACTCTCCAAAAAATTTTTTAAAATAAAAATTAGCCAGGTATTGTGATGCACGCCTGTAGTCCCAGCTACTCAGGAGGCTGAGGCATGAGGATCACTTGAGGCCAAGAGTTTGAGACCAGCCTGGGCAACATGGCAAGATCCTCATCTCTTAAAAAAAAAGAAAAAAATAATTAGCCAGGTGTGGTAGTGACATGTGCCTGTGGTCCCAACTACTCTAGAGGCAGAAGTGGGAAGACGGCGTGAGCCCAGGAGTTGGAGGCTGCAGTGAGATAAGATCGTGCCACTACACACCAGCCTGGGTGACAAAGCAACAGCCTGTCTCTTAAAAAAAAACGGTCTAATATGTGAATAAAATGAATGAATGAACATTCTTGGATGTAGAATTGCAGCTTTAAGAACTTAATTCTGATGGAAATGCTTCCTAACTGATTGCCTCCCTATCTAAAGTGAAATATAATCATGTCGCTCTGCTTCTAAAATATCTAAATATCTCTCACACCCAGAGTGACGCCAAAGCTCCCTGGCATTTGTTCATCACCAGGCACTGGTGGGGGTTGGGACACGACAGTGAACAGATGCGGAAGTGGCCTTTGTCCCTTTTTGCCTGCAGTCCAGTTGAAAACAGGGCCTGCCTGTCTGTCTGGCCTCACCAGCCACTATTTCCTGCTGGCATTTTGCCTCCCAGCCAAGGAGAAGCTCCTACAGGCCCCTGTGCTTCTTGCCTTCTTGCTTTTGCACGGCTGTACATCTGCGCAGAAAACCCTCCCATCCTCCCTGACACCTGGTTAACTCCCACTCACTCTTCTAGCTCCCTCAGACACCTCATTCCCCGGGAAGCCTTCCCCGAGGTTCCCCTCTCCCGTGCCATAAATAACCCAGGCACATTTCTACGCTCAGCATGTTTTCATCACCACCTTTGCGTGTGTCTTTCTACTGCTCTCCGTCAAGAATTCTTCAAAGGTAGGCATCACGGCAGTGCTTTTTGTTTTAATAATTTTATTGTATTCCAGATCCTCAAAATGTGTTCACCTGTACACGGTGTACAGAATTTCATTTCACTTTATCACTTTATTTTAGCCAAGCATTATGATCATTATGATCATAACCCAATATATTTTTATAGTTAAATCCATCCTGCTAATAAAAAGCAGGGGAGTCAGTGATGGTAGAAAGCAGCATTTGTAATCCCAGCACTCTGGGAGGCCGAGGCGGGAGGATCACCTGAGGTCAGGAGTTTGAGACCAACCTGGCCAACATGGCGAAATCCCATCTCTACTGAAAAATACAAAAATTAGCTGGTGTGGTGGTGGATGCCTACAATCCCAGCTACTCAGGAGGCTGAGGCAGGAGAATCACTTGAACCCGGGAGGCAGAGGTTGCAGTGAGCCGAGATCGTGCCACTGCACTCCAGCCTGGGTGACAGAGCGAGACTCTGTATCAAAAAACAAAACAAAACAAACAGCATTTGACCAGTGTTAATATGCAACTCCTGAAAACTGTTTTAAGGAAGGCAGCCTTCCTTAAAGTCTGGAACTGTGACGGCTTTTTCTTATAAACGAACAGGAACCAGTCGCAACATTGGCCCCAACACCAAAGCCCACTTTTTTGGGGATACCTGCGATGCATTTTGAAGACTCCTGAAAGCTTTTGAGGGGGCCTAATAAAAGGTCTTAATAATAGAGCAGGTCTAGTTTCTATCAGATCTTGAAATAAACATGCTTCCATCTCTCCTTAGTCTCTCTTTCATAAACTCTGAATTGTTTTCATGTTGGCTCTTAGAGATCTAAGGTTCTGCCTTTGTTTATATACTTGTAACTTCTTTGTGTGGTTTTGGGAAGGTAGGCACAGATTTTTTTCTCAAAAGTGAAATCAAGTTCTCAGCAGAAGAGGAAATACGCAGTGAAGAGAAAGGAAAGTACCTTTCAAATCTTCAGAGAAAGGCTCTTGTGCTCTTTACAAAGGAAATTCCCTTGGAAATGGTTATAACCTAAACTGTTAATATGATCAGCTAATAATAACAGTGATAAGAATAATAATATCTATTATTTGTTCAGTGGTGCTGTGTATATTACATGCATTATCTGTAATCTTTGCAGCAACACTGCACAGTAGGTCTTGTTAATTACCATTGTATAGATTCAGAAATTGAGGCTCAGAAACGCTAAGTAACTTGCCAAAAGTCTATACCTAGAAGGAGGCAGATTTGAATCCAAGTCAATTTTTAAGACCTCCAAAGTACATTTCGTTTTTTCCTTCATGGTTTAATCTTGAGCAAAAGGAGGCATGGGTTGATAAAGGGCTTGCAGTGGGAAGAATCTCAGATTGGTTTCTGGTAAAGCGGAGGGGAACCTCGAGGAAAGAATTGGAAGTTTAAGCGCCAGAAATCATGTCCAGCCACAGAACATTTCTGCTACCCCTTGAAATCAGAATCATGGCCCTCCAGCAGAGCTCTGCAGACACCTGGAGATGTTCCGGGTCAACAGGGCCGAGCCCCATGGCGGGGCATAGGCTGAGTCACTGCAGGCCCGAGTCTGTGACCCCGACATCCTTCTTGGTGTGTTTTAGAATGCGGCTACTTATGGATTCTGTTGATTTTCAACGTAACCCTCATGGCAATCACAGTCACATCTCTGATTCTGCTCCTGCTCCCTGTGTGACTTTGAACAGGTCAGCCTGAATCTTCCAGAAGGACCTTTTTTATCTGTCTGCATAGCAGGCTGAAACTGGTGTTTAATCCACTTTCCTGTCCAAAGACACAGGGTGCAATAACACAGTGGTCAGCAGTAAGGCTGTGGTAGCCGACTCCTGAGGTTTGAACCACCGACCAACAGCTTACTAGTGGTGTAACCTTAGGCTAATGAGTTCTAAACTTTTCTTCATCTCAGTTCCATACTCACAGGCATGCTATGAGGATTGCATTGTGTAATGTATAAAGAGGGAGTTTTTGGCACAGAGTACATGTTAAATAAAATATATGCTATGGTATTATTTCCATTATCAGCATCTACTAAGGGTGTGAAATCTGGCAGCTTTTGTCTGTATACAGTACTGTCTTCTCCACTGTGTTAGACGTCAATCCTTGGTTTAAGCCTCATAGGTAACTGCTGTGAGCTTTAATGAGACCCTGGGTGAATTACGTCTTTTAAGTTAATCATAGGAAACAGTCTTGTCCTAAATAATTGTGCCCTACATTCCAACTCCATCCCTGTCCTCTGAGTGCACCAAGTATACCCTCCTTGCAGAGATGCTCACCCTGCTCATGCGTGAATAACTTAGGAGTGAATTCAAATGCATTTAAACAGCCCACAACCTTTCAGCAGTTGAGGGTGCACTGTTTGCCTTCTCATGGGAATGTCCGTCAGTCACATCTAAAGGTGCTTGCTCTGAACTCAGCATTGACCCCTGAGGTGTTGCTATGTCTCATCCTCAACTGTGTGGCACAGTATTATCCATCCCATCGGTCAACTTCTGGTTCCTACTACCTTCTCAGGCCCTTGCAGCCCTATGTCACTCAGTAAGTCAGTGACAACACTGCTGAAAAGTGATGGAGAGCCCGTTTCTTCCAATTTTTTTTTGGAGTTAGGACTCAAATTCTATTTTACATCAGAAGGTAGTCTGTAGAAAGAAATAGAAAACAAGTCTGAGTTGTCTAAGTGTGTTCTTACAAAGGAAATTCTTTTGGAAATGGTTATAACCTAAACTATGATCAGCTAACAATAAGACTAAAAATAAGAATAATAATATCTATTATTTGTTGAGCGGTGCTATGAATATTATGCACATAATCTATAATTTTTGCAGCATGACTGCACAGTAGGTCTAGTTAATTCCCATTGTATAGATCCAGATACTGAGGCTCAGGAACATTAAGTAACTGCCAAAAGTCTATACCTAGAAAGTTGCAACGTTCAGTTCAAAGGGAAACCCACGGCGGATTCCAGATCAGACAAAATGAACTGCCACAACCACTCATTCTTACAATACTTACAGGCACTATGTGGCTCTTGTCTTATTTATTGAGGGTTGAAGGCTCGTGTTAACACCTCCATCTGACAGATGAGGAAACAGGTAGTAAGTTTCTGGCCTGCCCAGTGGCTCCTGGTGACTCTGAGGGACATTCACAATGAATATAGACAACGTCTCACTTTAGGTTATGAGTGCTGTTCACTGAGAGCTGTCACCTGCCAGGATCAGTGGAAAGTTGCTGCTAGATCAAATATTTACACACTCATAAGTTGCTTCCTACTGTAGTGAGTTCCTCATAATACAAAAGTACCTAAAATTCTGGGTTTTTAAATTTTGAAGTCATAAAAAAAAAAAAAAAGCACAGATAAGTCAGGTGCAGTGACTCACGCCTGTAATCCCAGCACTTAGGGAGGCGGAGGCAGGCGGATCACCTGAGGTGAGGAGTTTGAGATCAGCCTGGCCAACATGGTAAAATCCCGTCTCTACTAAAAATACAAAATTAACCAGGCATGGTGGCATGTGCCTGTAATCCCAGCTACTCAGGGGGCTAAGGCAGGAGAATAGCTTGAACCGTGCAAGCTGCAGTGAGCCAAGATCGCACCACTGCACGCCAGCCTGGGCAAGAAGAGTGAAACTCCATCTCAAAAAAAAAGCACAGATAATATATTAGACTGCTATATAACTACCATTAAGGTTAAACACTTTACCTCATTTGCTTATTGAAAGGCAAGAGAGAGAGAGGGGGAGAGAGAATGCTAGAGCCGTGCCTCTTCCCCTTTTTCCTTCCCTCCCCAGAAGTTGACAGTCTCCTAAAGTAGGTCTCTAGCATTCCCTATTTGCTTTTGTCCTTGGCATATGAATGTAGCATCAGTGGTATACACTGTTTTGTGTGTTTTTCAACCTTACAGAAATGCAGCCAGAACAGATTTATCTTTTCCCGACTTATTTTCCATTTAACATCGTGTTTTTGAGTTTTATCAATATGAATGTTTTTGGATTTCATCCATTTATTGGATTCTGTGGTGCAAATATACCACAGGATAAGTCTATGTTCTCCTGCTGAGGGACAAGCTACGTCTAAGTGTTCACTATTTGCAAACAGCCAGGGTCTTTGCTCCTAGCGGTTCCTCTGCCTGCTGAGCTCCTATTCCAGGAATTCATTCATCTGATGACCTTCTCAACATGTCCACTTAATTTTCTCCCTCTTCTTCCCGTGTTTTTTCTCAGTTATCAGTGGCATTGCCAGAGAAAAGACAGGACATGCAGTTAAATTTGAATTTCAGATCAAGTTCATGTGAAGTACAGGTATACCCGAAGTGCTAAATGGGATATACTTACCCTAACGAAAAATCCACTGATTATCTAAAATTTATGTAGGAATCTTACATTTGTATTTATTAAATCTGTAACGCTAATTGTGACATTCTCAGTGAGGCCATTGCTGTACAGCCTATTTAAATTTTTAACTTCCTCCCCAACACTTCCTATTCTTTTTTACTCTTATTTTTTTCCACAGCCCATATCATCAGTTTACCTGCAATATATTTCCTTATTTATTTTGCTCATTATATGTTTTTTTTCCTCTGGAATGTAAGCCCTTTGCAGGCAGGATTTTTGTTTTGTCTTCTGCTGTGTGAGACACAGTATAATACTTGCTGAGTAACTGAATAAATCAATGAAAGAGTGCAAGGACTGTCTTTGTACATGTCTCCTTTGTAGCGTGTGAGATTTTCTCTAGGATAAACATTTGGAAATAAAATTGCTTTTTTGTAGCGTATGTATCTTTACTAGGTATTGCCAATTTGCTGTCAGAAGTAATTGAACTAATTTCCACTCTCATCAGTAATGTATGAAAGTTCCCATTTCTTAACACTCACAGGACGTTTCTTTCTTTACGTTTGAAATTGCAATAATTTTGATTTTTGAGTCAACGGTTGAAACCAGCATGGAAACATGAGATAACCACAAGTGAATTCAAAATAAACAGTAATTATTAATCCAAAAGGTGTCAGATGTTCTTAGGTGCTTATTTAAAAGATGAGTTAATTATTATGGATGTATGAACAATTCTAAACCATGGTGTCTCTTGTGTAATAAACAGAAATTGCCCAAACTTAACACTGTCGCAATGCCATCTAAAAACTCATAATAAAAAATTTTGAAGAAAAACCATTTTATTTATTTTGCAACTGAAAAGGAGGAAGTCTTGCCTAAGAAAAATAAAATGAAAACCCAAACACAAGTTGTGGTGTGTTCTTTAAGATCTGCTTCAGAATTGCCAGAAACATGCAACTCATGTCGAAAGAGAAAATTTGAAAAAGTCCTTTGTTATAGATATGGCCAGTCTTTTTTAAGTCCAAAAGACGAATTTGAGGTATATAAAAAAGCACTGTAATTAAGGGATACAACGACATGTGTTTTTAATGTGTTATTAATACATTCTCGGACAGCCATGAAATATGTTGTGAAACATTGCAAAAATGGCCACTATCTCTCACTCCTTCCTGTTTCACAGCTTTGTAATGTGACTATGAAGTGATGTCTAGAAGTGAAATCTATTTTTCTTCCACTTGAATCTGGGCTGGTCTTCTGGTTTGTCTTGGCCAATAAAATGCAGGAGTGATAATATGCTAGTCCAAAATTTAGGTCTCCGAAGGACTTTCATGCTTCAATTTGATCTCTTGGAACACTGCCTGGCTGCCATGTGAACAAGGCTGGGCTAACCTGCTGGAAGATGAGAGCAGGTGGATCAAAGCTGAGGCAGCCTAGTTATCTCAGCCCAGGCCTCAGAGAGGGGAGAGAGCCCAGCTGACATCTGCAATGTCATCCACTTGACTTGTAACTGACCACAGATGCATGAGGGAGAGCAGAACCGCCTTACTGAGCCCCACCTGGATTATCAACATATGCAATCATGAGCTACATAAATGCTGGTTATTTTAAGCTATTATATTTTGCAATGGTTTGTTACTTAGCAATGGTTAACTGGGACATAGGCTAACTTGGTTCTTCACCCTGCAGAAAGCAGATTTGTTAATTTCTTCATTTACTTCTCTTTTGCTAAATGTATGCTGATGAAAATTGTTGAATATGTTTTAATTTGCAAAGGATTTGATGGGAAAATAAACTGATAAAGTTTTTTTTTCCCACAAATATGTGAGTGTTTTATTGAGCACAATATCAACTGGAACCAATAAACAATTATGTACACAGCTGGCACCCAGCAATGACACACAGCTGCATCAGAACGTCTTGCCCCGTCCTGTGCATGTACCAGAAACCACGGCATCATTCACCAACACCATCCTGTTAAGCCTCTGGGAGTTTCATGAAAAAAAATCTAATGGTTTGAAAACTTGTCTTTTAAGGGAAATTATGAAGAAAATGAAAACTGCCTCTGAAATTTGACTTAAAAATCGTATTCTGGGCATATCCTTTTCCCTCTCAGCCAGGGAACGTGCCATGTGGAGTTTTCAAACTCACAGATGAATTACTAGTTTTCTTCAAGGAGAGCAAAGGTAAACAAACAAAAATCCTGACTACAGCTTTGAAAAATCCAAATAACATTAATCATGAAGAGTGGCTCACAAATTTTTTTTTTAAAGCTGAATTTCCACAGTTAACCAGGGCAAAGGAAAGCTAGGAATGTTTTTTCCTGCACATGGTAAGATCATTTCCAAAAAAGTAAAGCTCTGTAAATGAATGCAAATGTTGATGGTGAGCAATTAATCTTTTGCAACCCCAAGTTCAGTTCATGTTATGAAAATTATAGTGTTGGGGTAAAAATATAGAAAAACAGCCTCCATTATCTCACTTCACTAAAATGGTTTTAGATTTCCAAGAATTTAAAAGAGATTGACTAGCAAGTCAGAGTTCATTCAGTTCACCACCTGCAAGAAAATGCATTTTTTGACATTTTCACCTGCAGAAGCCTAAAGGTGGGCCACAGTTTTGCTGCATCTCAAGGAATCTCTTTTTATTTTGGAGACAGAGTCTTGGTCTGTTGCCCAGGCTGGAGTGCATGGCACAATCTCAGCTCACTGCAACCTCCGCCTCCTGAGTTCAAACAATTCTCATGCCTCAGCCTCATGAGTAGCTGGGACTACAGGTGTGAGCCACCTCGCCTGGCTAATTTTTTGTATTTTAGTAGAGACTGGGTTTCACTATGTTACCCAAAGTGGTCTCGAACTCCTGAGCTTAGGTAATCCACCTGCCTTGGCCTCCCAAACTGCTAGGATTACAGGTGTGAGCCACTGTGCCTGGCCTCAAGGAATCTCTTTAGTGATTCTGCTGGACGAGCATAGAAACCAAAGAGAGAATCCTTTTACTCTGTGCCCACATATTTATGCAGTCTAGGGCCTCAAAATACTGAAGCACCAAAACAGAGAAGAGAAAGTTTCTAGAAACTGAATCTGACAGCTCCAGCTTTCTTGCTTTTTCTTTAATGCGACCCAGTTTCCCAAAATGAATATGCACAATCCAAATGCTTCTCATTTTTGTCTTTCCTTTATTTTTCCTAACAGTAAATATTTTAACTTTGACAATGAACCCTTTATATTATAGAAAAGAATGCAAAGTTTACAAGGAATGTAAGATAAACAATGAGACTAAAAAGCAGCTTCCTACAGTAGCAGCATTGGGGACAATGGCAGGGATCTGGGCCCTTGTGCACGGCCGGTGGGACTGTGACATGGTGCAGCTACTTTGGAAAACAGCCTGGCAGTTCCTCAAAATGTTAAACACAGAGGGACCATGTGGCCCATGCCTGGGTGTATAACCAAGAGAAATTAAAACATGTATCCACAGAAACTTACACATGAATGTTCATAGTAACATTACACATAATAGGCAAAAGGAGGAAGAAACTAAATGTCCATCCGCTGATGAACAGATGAGCAAAATGTGATGTATCCATATAATAGAATATTATTCGGCTGGGTGTGGTGGCTCACACCTGTAATCCCAGCACCTTGGGAGGCCAAGACTGGTAGATCACCAGAGGTTGGGAGTTCGAGACCAGCCTGACCAACATGGTGAAACCCCGTCTCTACTAAAAATACAAAATTAGCTGGGTGTGGTGGTGTGTGCCTGTAATCCTAGCTACTCCGGAGGTTGAGGCAGGAGAACTGCTTGAACCCAGGAGGTGAAGTTTGTAGTGAGTTGAAGTCACGCCATTACACTGTAGCCTGGGTAACAAGAGCAAAACTCCATTTCAAAAAAAAAAAAAGAATATTATTCAGAAAAGGCATTTAGTACTGATACGTGCCACAACATGGATGAACTTTGAACACACTATGCTAACTGAAACAAATCACTTAGACCACATATTGTCTGAGTCTACTGATATGAAATGTGCAGAATAGACAAATCTATACATAGAAAAAGTAAATCAGTATTCTCCTAGGGACAAAGGGATGGAGTTAATGTGTGTGGGGATGATAGCTTACGAGTACAGGATTTCTTTTTGGGGTGGTGAAAATGTTGTAAAACTGGGGCAATGGTTGCATGACTTGTGAATATACTACAAATCACTGAATTGCATACTTTAGTGGATGAATTGTATGGTAAGTGAATTAGATCTCAACAATAACAATCAACGTAAGCATCCTGCTTTCATTAGGCCACCATCCTCAGGCTCCAGGTCACGTCTTTGGATCTTCTCTGCCATTAGGGTCTTTGGTGCTAAAGGGATTGGAGACATTCAAATAAGGGTCCAGCCACATCTCCTGAGGCACATGATCCCCCTTCATTCATATGACAAGTATCTACTGAGGTCCTGTGACATAACAGGGCCTCAGTAGATGGGGTATCCTTAGTAACTGTGTCCTTAGTACCAGTAGATGGGGTATCCTTAGTAAACAGGGTATCCTTAGTAACTATATCCTTAGTACTAGTAGATGGGTAGATGGGGTATCCTTAGTAAATGGGGTATCCTTAAGTAACTGTATCCTTAGTACTAGGACTAGTCCTTAGTACTAGTCCTAGTACTAAGGATACAGGGAGTGAAAAAAACAGACTCCCAAAGTCCCTGTCCCTGTGCTGCTGAAGTTGGCATTCTACTGGGGGAGTTTGACAATGAACAAATAATAAATAAGTACATAGAATATTAGGTGGATACGAGCTGTAGCTCAGGACGGAGGAAGGGGAGAGGCAGAGGCCTCTAAGAGACAACCATAGTGACTGGGGGAAGAGCTGCGAGGTGAGCTTGGCTGGCAGGTGAGGCTTGACCGCCTGTGGACCAACATGCCTCCCCCTCCCTGGAAGGGAAGCAGCTGAGGTCAAAGCCCTGGGCAGCCACTCAGCTGTGGCCTCTGCTCAAGAAGAGGAAGGTGCAGGCAGATGACCTCTGTTGTCTAAAGCCAGGGGTGCATGTTGGCCTAATTTTCTCTTTGGGAGCATTACTGGGCAGAGTATGCTGCGGTTTCAGCGAAACATTTTACAAAGTTTCTCATGATCTACTCAAGGTCAAGATGAAAATGTATACCCTTATCATAGGCAGACTTATAATGGGTAAAATAACCATATACAAAGAATGTCAATTTCTGAAATAATATATCAAGTTATGAATAACGTGTCCAATATGCTGATGATGAGAACTAGCAGTAATACTACTACCAACACTATGATAAATTAGTATTATTGATTAACAAGGTCAATAATCAGTGGCATTCAATATTATTAACAATAATAGCTGTAATCTAATAAGAGCTTCATTGATCTCTGTGAACCACGGGCCTTTTATTTTTATGTACTGATAACTACTTTTATTATCCCTTGGTTGAATTTATAAAATCCAATTTTTAAAATGACAAAAACTTAGCTTAAAAGCAAGATTCAAACAGGTCAAAGAAAGACTGATGGATTTAACAATGTGGAATGAAGATTTAAACAAACCAACTACTTACATGCAGGAGGAGAAAAGCAGTTAGTATTAACAAAACAAAACGCGTACAACCTGAATGTTATTGACAGCAACCTGAATAGGAGGCTGAAGTGTGCTGTGGTGGACCCCAAAGCTCATGCAATATTAGTATATGAAACAAACCACAAGACTGGGAAACAGAGCAAGACCCCGTCTCTACCAAAAATAAAAAAAATTAGCTGTGCATGGTGGCCTGTGCCCGTAATCACAGCTACTCATGAGGCTGAGGCAGAAGGATTGCGTGGGCCCATGAGCTGGAGGCTGCAGTGAGCTGGGAATGCACCACTGCACTCCAGCCTGGGTGACAGAGTGGGACCTGGCCTTGAAAACAACAATAACAACAGCAACGACAGCAAACCACAAACCACAGTGTTCTCACTGGGAGTTAATAGGACTGACATATTAACTACATTATATGGAGTACTACGTTCTGTTTCATGGCTACATTTTAAGACAGATGTTTGCAAATTTCATTAAGTCCAGGTGAGAGCATTTAGGATGAGGAAGTGTTCAGGTCCAACTTCAGTGACTGAAGGGAACGGTGATGTCTAGTCCCCAAAAGAATAGCTCTAGCAGTGGGAAGGCAGTGACCTGGAGCATGGTTTTCTGCGAGATTAGATGTGTTAAGTGCTGGTGCATGGAAGGAGGACCGCTAGGTGGAAAGGGTCAGGAAGGGGGGATTAAAAGCCGGCAGATTTTGCAGTGACTGCACAAAGGGCTTTGTGCCACTCAGAGCTGCCACCCGAGGAGGTGGCTTTCTGGAAGCCGTGGGTGGGTGTCCTGTCCCTGGAGTGCTCCTACAGAGGCACGGCACCACCTGTGCTCCTGCCTCAGAGGGAATCCCTGCGCCCTGTGGGCGATTGGCCTCCTGACCTCCAAGGTCCCTCTGGCTCTCAGAGTCAGGGACCAGGCACGGCGAACAAAGAGCTCCAGTTGGGGGGTTGGCTCAGGCACTGTGGTTTCCCAACACTAGTAATTTGTATTCAGAGAACAAACACAACATTGTCTGAATTCACCACTGCTGAAGGCACAGACTTGGAGAAGTAGCGATGATCTGCAATGGCACTGAAGGCAGGTCAACTGAAACTGCAAAATCTCTCAAGATGGAAGCCAGCATTTCCTCTATGCGCCCTGCTATACACTTTGTGGCTGCCTGACTGTGGCTCTGGCTGTGAAGTCTGTAAGTTTCTTCCCCTGTTCCCCACCAGGGGTGGGTCTCAGGGAGCCCCTCTCAGCTTCATCATCTGCCTGGTCACCACTGTAGATTGCCGACTTTGGCTTTGCCTCCCATCCTCTTCCTTGAGTCTATGGCTGGTCCTCACACTCCGAGGCTCCTGGATCTCACTTTTCCTTTGCCTCCACATCTACGCTTGAGGCCCAGCCCTGCCCATTCCCCTTCTGGATTTTGGGGATCCCAGCCCAGGTCAAGGCCTTTATTGCCCTTCAGGGAAGGCCCAACTCCTGTGTAGTAACAGTGCCATTTATTGACTAATATATGCCAGATGTTGAACAGTCTCTATTTCACCTGGTTCCATGATGACATTTCAGAGCAGGTGTTATGCCCATTTTACAGAAGAGGAACCTGAGACTCCAAGGCTCAGTAACTTGCCTGCGGCTCCCCAGTATGTGGTAGAGCTAGAATTCAAATCTCTCTTTGTAGATTCAATGTACAATGTAGAATTCAAATCTCTCTGTAGATTCAAATCTACATTTTTCTCTAGTGTCTCATGTGATCATGCTGACGTCAGTACCTTACTAAAACCAAGCCATATTTTCAGTAAATATGTATTGATTATTTCTTTTGTATTTGTTTTTTGTTTTTAGGAGAAGAAGGAAAACATTCTACTCATTTCTCAAAAAAAAAAAAAAAGAAAGAAAGAAACAGAAGAAAAAAATAATCTCACATGGCTTTGAAATAAACAGTGACTGAGCACATTTAAAATGAAAGCTTTGTGTGAGAGAAATCTGCTTTGAGGTTTTACACTTGGATTGTTCTAAGTAGGAAAAGAATTGTCTCTGTGTGCTCACTGAAGTTTTGGCTCTCGAAACAGAGTGTTAAAAAATTTCAGTACAGCAGGGATGACGTACTTCCTGATAAAGACTCTCATCACCAAGAAGTGGCTTTAGTGTGATGAATACCGAGTCAGGTGACAAATTATGCAGCTCCCTAGCTAGGGTGTGATTCGGATGGACAAACACAGGAGGGATAAGCATGCGGATATTAACATTGTTGGGAGAGTCTTTAATTCTACCCAATTCTTCTATGTGGTTCTATCTTAATACCCATCACAGATTTTTTTTTTTTTTTTTTTTTTGAGAGGGAGTCTCGCTTTGCCACCCAGTCTGGAGTGTAATGGTGCAATCTTGGCTCACTGCAACTGCAACCCCCACCTTCTGGGTTCAAGCAATTCTCCTGCCTCAGACTCCTGAGTAGCCGGGACTACAGTCATGCACCACCATGCCCGATTAATTTTTATATTTTCTGTAGAGATGGGGTTTCACCATGTTGGCCAGGCTGGTCTTGAACTCCTAGCCTCAAGCAATCCACCTGCCTTGGCCTCCCAAAGTTCTGGGATTACAGGCGTGAGCCACCGTGCCCAGCCCACAGATTTTATTTAATAATCTACACACACTGTACCTTCATTCTCTCTAGGGGGTAAACAAACAAATCAAGGACTGTAAATATCAAACTCCAGAAAAGAGTAACCAAGCAGGACACAAACCCAGCAGCTCACCCCTTCTCATTCCCCAGTTGGCAGGTCTGGCACCGAAGGTCCCTCTCTTTGCAACACCTGGCAAAGGCGACAGGAAATCTGAGCTACAGGCGGGCACTGGCACTCATGAGGTGCACGGCCTTGGATGAACCCTTTTACCAGTTTCTGCTCCTCAGTTTTGTTGCTGATAGCATGGGGAGTATTAGGATCTCAAAGAGCTGCAGGAAAGTTCAGAGGAGGTGGTGCAGGCAAGCACACTGTCAACTGTAAAGCACTCTACAAAAGGTGATCACTATTACCTTAGTCAACAGGCATTTCCCAATGGGGAGAATTCAGCTGACCTGCTGTTGAAAAGGAGATACTCTACCTAAAACTGCCTCCAACGGTTTCTCTTCCCCAGCTCTGATTTATTCTTCTCCTTTTTTATTACTTCCTATACTGTAGGTTTATTTATTTGTCCATTGTCTGTTTCCCTGTATTAGAATGTGGGTTTCTTGCAGGCCTGGCTTTGTCTGTTTAGTTCTCTGTTGTAGTCCTAGAGTCTTGAACAGTGCCTGGAACATAGTACGCTCAATACATCTTTGTTGGATTAATGAATGCTAAATGATGTCTCTAGACTAAATGACCCCCATCTTAGCCCCCAGCTCTGGTATTGTGAATAAGCAGTAAAAAGTCATGTAGAATTTTAGAAACTTGAACTTTCAAGTCAGGATGTTAGAGTGGTTCATTTACCTATTCATTCATTCCCTTAACTAATTTTCAGTTAAGTACTATGTGCAAAGCTCTGGACTCCGCTACATGTCTGTTATGAATATCAGTCAATACAATTTTTGTTTTTTTTTTTTTTGAGAGAGTCTCACTCAGTTGCCCAGGCTGGAGTGCAGTGGTATGATCTCAGCTCACTGCAACCTCTGCCTCCTGGATTCAAGTGATTCTCCTGCCTCAGCCTCCTGAGTAGCTGGGATTACAGGTGTGCACCACCACACCTGGCTAATGTTTGCATTTTTAGTAGAGACAGGGTTTTGCCATGTTGGTCAGGCTGATCTCCTGGCCTCAGTGATCCACCTTTCTCAGCCTGTTAAAGTGTTGGGATTACAGGCATGAGCCACCATGCCCGGCCAGCCAACACTATTATAAAACAAAAGCAAAATGGTTTTTTGTAAAAAAAAAAAAAAAAAAAAAAAAAAAAAAATTCAAATACGTATTTAAATGACAAATGCCCTCCTAATTTCCTATTCATGCCTCAATCATTCTATCTGATGTCGTCACAGCTGATTTACAGGCATCTGTGCTCTGGGGGCTTCTTTCTAGAATTAGGAAGCTCCTCTTAATTTCCAAAGTGACATCTAGTTGGATGCCTAGGGGAAGGTATTGTATGGTCCAATTTCTTCCACACTTGTTTCTAAACTCATTGTAAATGCTGGACGTGTGGGCTTCAGAGAGGGCATGAATGAGTACAGTGGATGTGCAGGAAAAAATAAAAAATAAAAGTCGCTTAGCAGAAAAGGTGAAAAAGAAAACTCCTGCTCAAGCGCGATGAGTTTTAAACAAGCCGGTTGTCTGTGACTTTGTTTATATTGCAGTTGGGTATTGTTTTACTTAGGAAGCTGTTCAGTTATCATGGTACTAATGAGTTAATAAGTAAGTAGATGCCTATATTTTCCAATTACATGTCCCACTTTATTTCTGGGTAGTAACAGCGTGAACAATTTGGCAGGGTGGGTCCAAGAGAGAAAGAAAGCTTAGAAAAATCTTCAGACCTTCAGAAACATCACTGGACTTAGAGTGTAGAAAATAAAATATATTTTATTTTATATATATGTACATGTATAAATTAAAATGAATTTAATGTACATAAAATTAAATTATTTTTATTAATTTATATAGGATTAATTTTATATAAATTAAAATGCAGCAATTAAGTGGAAGAATCCCTATTTCAAAATTCTAAGTAATTCAAAAAGTTGGATTGAGGCCAGGCACGGTGGCTCAAGCCTGTAATCCCAGCACTTTGGGAGGCCGAGGTGGGCAGAGCACTTGAGGTTAGGAGTTTGAGACCAGCCTGACCAACATGGTGAAACCCTGTCCTTACTAAAAGTACAAAAATTAGCCAGGTGTGGTGGCATGTGCCTGTAATCCCAGCTACTCGGGAGGCTGAGGCAGGAGGATTGCTTGAACCCAGGAGGCAGAGGTTGCAGTGAGCCAAGATTGCACCACTGCACTCCAGCCTGAGTGAGACCCTGTCTCAAAAAAAATTCCATGTGGACCTGACCCAGCTTACATAGCACAATGGGGATCATCAAAGAAGTCAATGAGAACTTCAGAAACTATCCCCAGTCACAGTCCTAAATCTCTCCTGTCTCTTAGAAGGGGAGCAAAATTTTTAAAGTACTACAGGGTCTACAGAAATTGAGAAAAGCTATCAGGTATAAAGCAATCACAGAGCCACTCCAAATCTTTATGAAACCAGTTAGACGGAACAAAAAGGTCCAGCAATTAACATTCCTCTGGCATGTAGGCACTTTTCTGGCAGAAGCAGAACTTTGGAGGTACTGACTCAATGCTATCCTCCCCATCTCATGTTTTTGTCTCCTTAGGACAATCCTGTTCTCAAAAGCTATGATGAGGTTCTTGAACTGAATGCCTTTAAGGTGTCCTCTACATTCTGCCTGTCTTTACCCAATCCTCTCTGTGGATTTTGAGAGTGTATTAAATGCTTTCATCCAGAATGCAGACTTTTAAGGTGATTATAGGAATTCTTTCTAGGTAGTAAGAACCTACATTACAATACAACCTTTGGTCACATACAAATTTGGGCATTGTGTTTTTGCAACCAAAATCCACAGTGTCTGAATTCCACTATACACTTATAAGTGAATAGTGGAAAACCACTTATGTCTAAAAGGTATTTCTCTGTCATTACTGGGGTGTCAGAAATTCAACACTGTGTTCTCCCATGGGAACATTCTTTTTTTTTTTTTTTTTTTTTTTTTGAGACAGAGTCTCACTCTGCCGCCCAGGCTGGAGTGCAGTGGCCGGATCTCAGCTCACTGCAAGCTCCGACTCCTGGGTTCACGCCATTCTCCTGCCTCAGCCTCCCGAGTAGCTGGGACTACAGGCGCCCGCCATGTCGCCCGGCTAGTTTTTTTTGTATTTTTAGTAGAGACGGGGTTTCGCCGTGTTAGCCAGGATGGTCTCGATCTCCTGACCTCGTGATCCGCCCGTCTCGGCCTCCCAAAGTGCTGGGATTACAGGCTTGAGCCACTGCGCCCGGCCGGGAACATTCTTTTAACACATGTGTCCTGCACTTGGCTTATAAAATCATTCACTGTTATTCCAAAATTTTGTACACATGTCATGTTTGTTTGGGCTTGAAAGTCAATTTTTGTATTCAAATCTTTGCTTTTATTATTGTTTTTTTAATCCTTCCACTTAGCATGTGACCGGTTATACACAGGTGCTTCAATAGTAGGGTGGTAACTAACATTGAATCAATTCTCAGTGTGCACCAGGCACTGCGCCACACATGTTACCTATCTTAATTCACTTAATCCTATGACATCCCCATTTTACAGATGTCTTAGTCTGTTCAGGCTGTATAGCAAAATACCATAGACTGGGTGCTGTTATGAACAATAGCAATTTATTTCTCACAGTTCTGGAAGCCCAAGATCAGGGCACCAGCACCATTGGGTTTTGGTGAGGGCTCCTCTTTCCCCTTGCAGACGGCTGCCTTCTGGTTGTGTGCTCACATGGTAGAAAGGACAAGGGACCTCTCTGGGGCTTTTTATTTTTCTCTTTCTTCTCCTTCTCCTTCTCCTTCTTCTTCTTTTTTTTTTTTTTTGAGACAGAGTCTCACTCTGTCACCCAGGCTGGAGTGAAGTGTGCAATCATGGCTCATTGAAGACTTGACCTCCTGAGCTCAAGTGATCCTCCCACTTCAGCCTCCTAAGTAGCTGGGACCACAGGCATGTGCTACCATGTTTGTTTAAATTTTGTACTTTTGTAGTACTTTTGTAGATCAGGTCTCAGTATGTTGCCCAGGCTGATCTCAAACTCCTGGGCTAAAGTGATCCTCCTGCCTTGGCCTCCCAAAGTGTTGGAATTATAGGTGTGAGCCACCATGTCTGGCCTGGTGCCTCTTTTATAAAGGTACTAATACCATTCATGAGGGCTCAGCACACCCTCATAACCTAATGGCCTGTCCAAGCCTCCACCTCTTAATATCAGGACCTTGGGGGCTAGGTTTCAACAGATGAATTTTGGGGAACACAAACATTCAGGCCATAGCAGCAGATAAGGAATGGAGTCTTGGAGTTAGTGAGAGACAGAACTGAAATTCAAACCCAGACAGTGTGGTTCCAGGGCTCTTACATTATAAGAAGCTCATACATGGCTTGTTGTGGCAAACTTTCTCTCCTTGTATGTTAAGAATTTAGAAATGTTATGTGGTGACTGCTAGGGACTAAATTATATTCCCCTCCCCCAAATTTGTATGTTGAAGTCCTAACCTCCAATGTGATGGTTTTTGGAGATGAGGCCTTTTGTAGGTGATTAGGTGTAGATGAGGTCTCAGGGTGGAGCCCACATGTTGGGACTAGTGCCCTTAGAAGACGAAGAAGAGAGATCAGAGCTTTCTCTCTCTGCCACTTGAGGACACAGAAAGAAGGTGGCTGTCTGCAAACCAGGAAGAGAGCCCTCACCAGGAATGGAATCTGCTGGCATCTTGATCTTGGACTTCCAGCCCGCAGCACAGTGAGAAATAAATGTCTCTTTGTTAAGCCACTCAGTCTATGGTATTTTGTTATTGCAGCCCCAGCTCATGATGACAGTGCCAGTTCATCTGTCTATCCCTTACATTGGTGATAATCAGTGAAGAATTAAAAAAAAAAAAAAAAAAAAAAAGAAGGTACTACGCAAATAAAGACAGGCAATGGTCTTTAAGATCAACGTCAGTACATGTATTATAGCAAGTATTAATTGATCTTATAGAGCCAGAAAATATATGTGGTCTAACCCTTTTATTTTATAGAAGAAAGTAAAACACAGAGAGGTTAAATGACTTGTTTAAGGTCATGTAGAAGTACATACAAGTAGTAGTCAGGTGGTTTATTTTATTAGATTAGAGGTGATTATTTTCTAGCTATAAGGTAAGTTGAGTCTGCTCTAAAAATAAAAAGCTCTCATCCTGCTCAAGCCTCTACTTAAACTAGAGGGCAAAATTTCTGCTTTATTATTCTAATGACAAGATCATATTGCTTCTGACTAGAAAACGCCAAAACAGGAGACAAAACTAGCGTCGTATAGTGCCAGTTAAAAATGATTTAGAAACCCACAAGTTCTGTGCTTTGTAAATTTTTTTTTCTCTCTCTCTAGGACATAGTAGAACTGAATCATTACAACGAGGCATGTGACAGAAATGTTGACTCTTTCTGCCATGTCTGTCTATTTATGACTTCTTCAGACTACAGTAATTGTCAGCAATAAATAGACTGTATTCAAACAGCAGGATTGATTTGCCATTCAGTATTATAACCAACTGTGAGTAGTTCATTCTTCGGTTAAATTATGCTTGTAAGAAGTGAGAAAACGGGAAGAGAAAAAAATGCACTCAGTCCGTAATGATAACCTCGGGTAATCGTGTATTTTCCTGAAGGAAGTAATAAGGAACACACACATTGGACACACAACAAACAGCATGGTGGGAAACCCTAGAGTGGATGGTCTGTATCGAGTGAGGTTTTCCAGGGCAATTTTACCCAAAAATCTCTGTCTCTTTGTTCGAATTTTAGAAGCATCCATATATGTTTCCTCGAAGATGATGTTTAAGGCCATCCTTTCATCTAAGGAGAATCTACAGGGTACATGTAAATAAACAGCTTTCTTCTTCAGGTGTCAACAAAACCCATGACCAAGTTATGATGTCAAGGAACCAAAGCACCCAGCCTCCATACAAGTGTTCCTGAGTGTGACATTTTCTACTTCCAAACTACTAGTACACACAACTTCAGACTTAGGCTCTGTGGGCCGGGCCCTTATCTGATGAAAGAGGAAACAATGCTTCTGCTCACACATGTGTGCACATACATACTCACACATAAACCAGGTATGCCAGCACAGCATCATGTATACTATATGATGCATTTATTCTAATCGGCGAATGGCCCAAACCCATGTTGACCATAAGATTTCATTACTTTTTTAAAAAATGGCTATATCACACTTAATGCCTCACACTGAGTTCAAGGTCTGCTAAAAATCAGATTTTTTTTTTTTAAAACCTGGACTACTATAAAGGTAGGCCATGTTTATCTTATACATCAGCAGTTGATGTTTAAGATATTTCATCTTATTGGTGCTGCCTAGTCCTAACAGATTGCTAGAGAATTCACTGATGCAAAGAAGCGCTGTTGAATCTCTATAACGTGCACGCCCTGGGGAGGAATGGCAAGGTGAATACGCCACCACTCTGTTTTCAAGGTTGGCACAGTATTGAAGGGGAGATAGATAAAGTAAACCTGCAAATCACAAAGCAATGTAATGATAGAGGCAGCATGTGCCACATGTCAATGCCAGACCACGTGGGAAGGACCAACCATCAAGTTGGGGTGGGCTGCAGCTGGGGGAGAGGCAGTGGAGGCTGCAGTTCAGCTGGGCATCAAAAGTTTAAGAGGAAGCTTTTTAAGATCTTGAAGCTGTTATTCCCCAGTTTTATACTATCTGCACATCTCATGGACATGCTGTCTCTGTTGCACAATGAGGGAATGGCTAAAAATGACTCAGGCTGTGGAATGTGGCCTCCTTTACTCTATTGTCTATGCCATGGCCCGAGTAATCCTTTAAAATCATAAGCCAGATCACATTATGCTCCAGCTGAAGTTCCTCCAATGACTTCCCATCTAATTAAGAGTAAAAGCCAAAGTGCATGGGCCAGCCTAAGAAATCAACATTATTTGAAAATCTCCTTTCTACCCCATCTCATCTCCCCCCAACATTTCTTCTCTTTCCTTTCCTTGTTTCCAGTCATCAGACAAGCCATGCTCCCAGCTCCGGGCCACCACACTATGGTTCACCTCTGCTTGGGACTCTCTTCCCCCAGATAGCATCTCTTGCCATAAAGGACTTCTCTCAGGGAGAAGCAGTCCCCAGCCGCTCAGCTGAAACCACATTCTTTTCCCTGCCATTACTCTCCATCCTCCTAGATGACTTTATTTTTCTTTATGGTGTTGCTCGTCATCTGATATAGTACAGATTTATATTTGTTTATTTCCTGTCTACCCTGAGTCCTCTTAAAACGGAACTTCCCTGAGTGTGGGCACGGGCATGTTTTATTCTTGGCGTTATCCCTGATGTTTAGAGAAGTACCTGTCATAGTGTGTTCAGCAGACATCTGTTGAAAGAATGACTTCCAGCACTTTGGGAGGCTGAAGCGGGCGGATCACGAGGTCAGGAGTTCGAGACCAGCCTGGCCAACATGGTGAAACCCCGTCTCTACTAAAAATACAAAAAATTAGCTGGGCGTGGTGGCGGGCACCTGTAATCTCAGCTACTCAGGAGACTGAGGCAGGAGAATCGCTTGAACCCAGAAGGCGAAGGTTGCAGTGAGCCGAGATTGCGCCCCTGCACTCCAGCCTGGGCAACACAGCAAGACTCCGTCTCAAAAAAAAAAAAGAATGACTTAATAGAGAATGCAACTGGAGCATTTCTTCATTAATACAGGCTGCAATTGTGGTGGCACGATAGGCAAGATCTGCAGTTACTTCTTCCAAGGAAGAGATATCACAGGGATGGTGGGATCATCCCATGCCTGATCAGAATTTAGATTCACTGACTACACCAATGGTGGGACTTGATCCTGACCACTGGGCCAAAAGAGATGGAGATACACATTAAACAAAGAATTCCCTCTAATCACCATTTCTATTATCAATCAAAAGTATGTGTATGTTTACTTTTGTGCACAAAATTTCAGCCTCCTGAATCTGATCACTTTATCTTCTGCTCTTGGTCATTCAAACCATTTCCCCAGAAAAGTTTATTTGCACAAGAGGCAGCATGCAAATGCTCTTTTAGTTTCTGTTCCTTCTTTAAAATCCATTTTCAGTGCAACAGCGTCAGGCCCAGTGAAACTTTCTATTGCAGTGAAAGGCTTTTTTGTTTGTTTGTCTGTTTGTTTGTTTTTGAGATGGGGTCTCGCTCTGTTGCCCAGGCTGGAGTACAGTGCAGTGATCTCGGCTCACTGCAACCTCCACCTCCCAGGTTCAAGCAATTCTTCTGCCTCAGCCTCCTGAGTAGTTGGGACTACAGGCACGTGCCACTAAGCCTGACTAATTTTTTGTAATTTTAATAGAGACAGGGTTTCACCGTGTTAGCCAGGATGGTCTCGATCCCCTGACCTTGTGATCTGCCCACCTCGGCCTCCTAAAGTGCTGGGATTACAGGGGTGAGCCACTGCACCTGAGTCTTTTTTTTTTTAGTATGAAATTTCCCTTTACCTCATGCAATTTCATGTTATCAATCAGTGCATTTATATGATTGATTGAATTTGGTGTGTGCTAAAAATTTGCTGCTCAAGGAAATCAACTTTTTATTTCTCCTATTAGGTGTCTGTTCATTGTGTGTGGTTCAAAGAGGAAATTCTAGGCTGCAGAGATTTGAAAACCACAGAGGAGGGGAATATATTCAACCCAGTTTTGACCTGTTTCTGCTTCTGGATATTGTGCATTAACTAGAAGTGATGTGAAGAAACAGAACAGAAGAGAAAATGACGCTGTGTATTGGAAAACATTTGTCAGCCTTCTGGCTGTCTGTGAACACAGATTTGTAGAAGAACCAGTGAAAATCTCATCGTTGGGGTCATTTGCAGCCAGACTGGCCCAGATATTTGAGATTTTACTGTAGGGAGTGATTGTTTCTGGACCCCTTAAGGCCTGGGAAAAGGAGGAGTGATGATGATCTCATTGTCTATTCCCTTTTGTGACGGATATTGATTAGCGCCAAGTCAATACCCAAAGCAATTCCAGTCCATAATAAAAAGCAACACAACAGCAGTCCCAATGATCAGTCAGCAATTTGGAAGCCAAAGGCAAAGATAAGAAGCCTGCTAGATATTTACTTGCAGGTTTCATAATGTCATCTCCTTCAAACACTAGCAGAAAGCACATTTCCTTGGTCCATTAGCTGCTGTTGAAACAGAGTTGTGACTGTAGTAAGAGGGGACATTTGTCTCACTCAGGACTCACTGACCATGCTGGTCTTCGTATCTTCTACTTAGACAGTGTCCTTATACAAGCAAATAAGAAAAATGTGCCCTTCATGACAATGTACAATACACAGAATAAAGAGAGCCAAGACATCCAAAAGACCCAGATACTTTTGGAGCAGAGAAATAACTTCCACCGAGGGTCACTTCCAGAATTTCTATCTTTATTCCTACTGATTGGATTTCCGACCTTTCCAAAGAAGGTAACATGGTCAAGTTCTTCCAAGTTCTAAGAGTTCAACCCAAGCCTTCATTTAAGATTTTGGTTTAGAAGCTGGGTGTGGTGGCTCACGTCTGTAATCCCAGCCCTTTGGGAGGCTGCAGTGGCTGGATCACTTGAAGTCAGGACTTCAAGACCAGCCTGGCCTACATGGTGAAACCTCATCTTCACTAAAAATACAGAAAAAATTAGCTGGGGTTGGTGGCACACACCTGTAATCTCAGCTACTGGGGAGGTAGAGGCAGGAGAATCACTTGAATCTGGGAGGCAGAGGTTGGAGCCAAGATCGTGCCACTGCACTATAGCCTGAGCGACAAAGCAAGACTCCATCTCACAAAAAAAAAAAAAAAAAAAAAAAAAAAAATTATGTTCAGAATGAAGCCCAATGTCATCATTCACTCCCTAACATGTAAAACCATCTATGTAGAAAAACTGATTCTACTATAATAGAAATGTTTCTAGAAGCTAGACTTCCTCTAAACTCATGGCTGCCCATGAATTTCTGCTTGAAGATTGATTTTTACAGCTTACTGAATCAAATATTGGTATCTGATTTTTCTCACAGCACTCAAGAAGTTAAGAATTTTCTATTTCAATTGGATTCAAGTGGTTTCTGCCTTTTCTCCAGATACAAGTTCTACAAGGAGCCGGGAGATAATTTTAAAATAGCCAAAAAATACCCTTTGCGTGAGGAAACAATCAGAACAAGGATTTAGTTATTTCCATTAGGCTGTTCTCTTCTACAAGTGATGCTAGCATGATAGTAAATGCCAGAACCATAAATTCTATAAATGTGTAGAGACTGTCCATACAGAAGAGAAGGCCATAATTTCATAACAACATATGGAAAGTAAACACAACTTGATCTTTAGATTTTAAAGTAGTTGGCAGCGCTGGAAATTCAAGAAACTTGAGTTTATTTCGAGCATGTAAGTTAAGATGGAGCTCATAAGAAATGTAACAGATTTTTTTTCCTTGATATTATTTTTAGAGTCCATTTTCAGAATTCAACTGAATTGTGTTTAGAATTTAAAATTATAGCTCAATGATCCATTTTTAAAAAAGTGAAATTGAGCTGGGAGGAAAAGGATGGTTATACTTAACATATCTTTTTAAAAATTTTTTATTTTTATTAGTATTATTTTTTGAGACAGGGTCTCACTCTACTTCCAAGGCTGGAGTGCAGTAGTGCAATCTTGGCTCCTTGCAGTCTTGACCTCCCCAGGCTCAAGCAATCCTCCTACCTCAGCCTCCCAAGTAGTTGGCACTACAGGTGCGTTCCACCATGCACAGCCAACTTTTTAAATTTTTTGTAGAGAAGAAGTCTTGCTATGTTGCCTAGGCTCGTGTCAAACTCCCAGACTCAAGCAATCTGCCCACCTCAGTCTCCCAAAGTGCTGAAAGCCCCAGCCTTACCTAACGTATCTTTACCTGGAATTTTTTTTTTTTGTAAGTAGAAGAGGAAAACAAACTCTGAACAAACCAAGTTTGTTTTTCTCTTCTATTTAAAGAAAAAATCCTAAACTCTGAATTCTAATCAATGAAAATAAAATTATTTGCACAAGTACTTGGACTGGCATTTATATCCTGGCAAATGATCTAAATGCTCATTTTTTAAAGCCATGGGATTAAAAAGATAAAGACCCTTACTGGGAGACTAGCAGTTGGTTTTTTATTTTAGTGGCTCCGTTTCATTTCTTTTTACACTCAGTGATAAATGGAGGTCATATATTCTCCTTAATGGCCTGTTCGTGATTTGGCATCGTGCTGAGGCTGGCTGGCGGTGGCTCTGAGGATATGAGGGGGTGCCCCTGGGCAGGAGAGGAGATACTGCTGAAAGTCATGCCCCATCCCCTTTCCCTGTGCCCCAGTGCTAGGGGCTGGCTGGGCCACTCAGTCAGCACAGACGGCCCAGTGGGCACAAGTTATGGCAGACTTCCTCCAGCTTCCTTTTTCCTCTCCCTTTCCGCCTGTTCAGAGACGTGTAACAGAATAATGAGAAGCAGGAGGCCTCCCTGGAATAATGTCACATGGAATTCTCAATTTAATAAGGCCTCCAGTTTGTTCCAGACATGCTTGAGCATTTGGTGGCATTTCAGAAATTGATCTGAAAGTAACCGAACATGCTTGGCACCCTTTTCTCCTTGTGCCAAACCATTTTGTTATTCTCACGTTTTATTTCCTTATTATTTGTAAGCGTGTTTGGCTGCACAGCAAGCCACACATTAGTTGTGGGATGGCAGCCTGCAGCGGTTTTTTATTTTTAAATTAAGTTGCCACTTGACATATAAAATGTAAATTTTCCATAATCATACCATCACAGTGACAGTTCTATGTTTCATAATTTGTGCAGGCCCCAATCTCTTTCCATATGGGATACTTAGCAGCCAGTCTGGAGGACTTGCCGTGTGTTCTCCAGACTTCTCCAGACTGAGTCCTTGCTGAAGACCAGTCTGAGCTGGAGGTACAGCGTGCTGCCTGGACACCCTTCGTGCCCGCTTGGCAGGTGTAGAGTTGCCTGCGTATGTCTTGGGTCACCTGCTCACCCGAGTGCTGCACCTTGAAGGTTTGCCGTGGTAGAGCCTGGTGGGGGAGCAGTGTTGTCCCTTCCAGAGTGAGAAACGACTTATGAAGATTACGACCAACATCACCTCTGGAAGGAAAATCCAGAACAACTGGTTTAACGCCTGGGATTTAGGCTTATTTTGCCACCTGAAAAAAACTGGGGGGGGGGGGGGGGCGGGGGGGAGGGAATAGCACTCCCCAAAGCTGGAGGCCTAGTTTCTATTATTGGTTCTAAGTCATTCCCGAGTATTAGGCAAAATATTTGTAACTTTCAGTTTTTCCATTCTCAGCAGGCAACGTGGCAGTAGGCTGTAGTGGTAGAGAAGGGATCTGTGTTCAGACTCTGTTGTGAGTTCAAATCTTGGCTGTGCTACTTACTGGCGCCGTGATGGAGGCAAATTAACTTGAACTTCCTATGTGTCAGTTTGCTCATCTATTAAATGGGCATAAATACTCTCATAGGGTTGTTGTGAAGATTACATTAGATATTCCATGCAAATCATACAGCAAAGAGCCAGGTACCTAATAAACATGCAATAAATATTAACCAAAAGGATTATAATCATTATTATTCAGTGCCAGGACAGGGAGTGAGAATTAACCATTTCTCTCCAAGAAAAAAATACATTTAATTTCCAGACAGAAGGGATATGTAACAATAACACTCTATTTCAAACTTGGTGAGAAGATGGAGATGACTTCACTCACGCAGAGAACTATGTATTTGTGGAGCACTTCCAGCTTACGATCCCCATAGGCTCAGCCGGGTCTGCACAGGACTGAATGAGGCTCTACCTCCTTCACTCACTACGCCCTGCTTTCGTCAAAGGTGTTCACTGCATTTGGTGGCTTGTGTGGTTTTGGCTCAGAACTGTAATAAAGAGGTGACGAGTGACAAGAGAGGGCTCGTGCTACTCTCCGGCTTCTCTGTTAAGTGTCTGATAATGCTGGTCTCTGCTACATAAGCCGCAGGGGTTACTTGTCCTGCGTGAGCCTTCCAAGGAGTCAGAAAGGAAACCTCAGCTCTGCAGACCCACTGATGGCCGCGGAGGCTCAGGGACAGGCCTAGGGATTGTTTTTGAATGAGATATGGTTTGTTCCTGTGGTGTTGAAAATGATTCTCTCGAATCTACTGTAAAACCCCAGTCCTATGCAAAGAGTGTCACTGCCAGACATTCCCGAAGGGTCTAGGGGGAAACAGACAGATACAGGGTTTGCAGTTTTAGGAGAAAACGTTGTTTGAGGGAAAGAATGCTTAAATAGGAATATAGCAGTGCAGCATTAAGAATAAAAAGGCAAAAGAGCCTTTAATTGCTATAGAATCCCAGAGCAGTGGTTCTTAACCTAAATTATACTGTTATTTGGAAAGATTTATACAATTTTAGCTTATTTGTTAATTTTTTTTTAGAGTTGGTGTCTTGCTCTGTTGCCCAGTTTGGAGTGCAGTGGTGCCATCACAGCTCACTGCAGCCCCCAAATCCTGGACTCAGAAGATCCTCCTCCCTCAGCCTCCTGCGTAGCTGGGACTACAGGTGCACACCACTATACCCAGCTAATGTTTAGAAACTTTCTCTATAGATGGGATCTCTCTATGTTGCCCAGGCTGGTCTCAAACTCCTAGCCTCAAACAATCCTCTCACCTCAGCCTCCCAAAGCCCTCAGCCTAAAATGTTAACTTTAGATCCAAGGTGTGATGGAGCCATTAAGAGGGCAGGGGGAAGAGAAGATTGGAGATGATTCAACCCACCAATATGTTTCCTGGAAAGGAAGCTGATTCTAAAGAGACTCAGTGAGTTGCCCAAACCCCCAGAGCTAAGTCAAGGCCAAGGCAGAACCAGAATCCACTGGCCTCCAGCTCTAGGGCTGTTATGTATCCCCCCGCCACTTAACCCTTCTGGACTGTGTGACTCTAGTCAGCGAGAACTGCAGTTTTAGCACTGGCCAAATCCATTCTTTTTCTAGGCTTCATCCATTGCTGTGCCCCCGAGGACCCTTGTACCAACGACCACGGTTTCTGATGAGTTCTTTTGCACCCTCCATGTCTCAGAGTGGAGATTTCACTGTGTTCACTCCCCAGGAAAGGCCTTCCTGACTCCCAGGGGTGGGTTGGCTGCTCCTGCCCTGTGCTGTAAATCCTTTGCCCTATCCCCTATCCCTGCACATCTCACGTGGGGTATAACTACCTTTTCTTGAGGGAGTTAAAAAACATGCAATTAAGGCTGGGTGTGATGGCTCATGCTTGTAATCCCAGCACTTTGGGAGGCCACGGTGGGCAGATCACCTGAGGTCAGGAGTTGGAGACCAGCCTGGCCGACATGGCAAAATCCCATCTTTACTAAAAAAAAAAAAAAAAAAATGGCCTGGTGTGGCTGTGTGTGCCTATAATCCCAGCCACTGGGGAGGCTGAGGCAGGAGAATCGCTTGAACCCAGGAGGTGGAGGTTGCAATGAGCCACACTCAGGCCACTGCACTCCAGCCTGGGCAACAGAGCAAGACTCTGTCTCAAAAACTAACCAACCAACCGACCCCCTTCTACACAATTAAATAGAAACATTAAGATGATGAATTAATAAACGATAAGGCAAATGGCCTCTTTTATTCCCACAGAATTGTAGAGATGTATTCCCAACCCAAATTCTATTGTTCCCTGAGAAAACGTTTTTGTCCAGACTCATTGACCGAGTCTAAGTTTTGCAGAAGCAATAACCTGGTCCTCTGCTTTGTTCTTGGTTCCTTTAGAATCTAGCACAGTAAGTGGCTCTTAGAAGGTGCTCAACAAATGTTTGTTCCATGAAAGTTGAATGAATACCTTAATGTTCGCTAACTGACATTAACATGGGGCATGTCCTCTCTGTGTCTTTTCTTCTTCAGCTAAACATCTCCATTTTTTCTGTTTCTCATAGACAGTGTCTAGAGTCTTCATCTCCTGAAAGCCCCTCCCGGACAAACTCCAGGTTTCCAGATCTGTTCAGCTGGCTACTTTGCAGATGCCACACCTTGTTCCATGAGAAGGTGGGGCAGTCTCACTTGCTCCTCCTAGGAGTTGGTCTCTGTGTTTCTAAGGAAGTGACTTACAATTGCATTGCCTTCCTTAATCACTGGCCAATACTCTTGGTTCGTTTTCAACTTATACCCATTCAAGGCTACCCTATATGTTTAGAAGGGACTACTCCCTGGGACTTACAGTCTGTTTGAGTAAGTTATAACAGTAATAACACCCATAAAATGATAGTGAATGATATGTCTTAATATACAGGTGTGTGATTACTCCAAAAAGTGATTGATTTTATTCATTGTAATTAAACAATAGCCCAAGCCCAATAACCCAATGTGGGTTACTGTTGAGCTGATCAACATTTTCTTCCCCCTACAACCATGCTTGACTAGCTTAAAAAATATTTCTAAAAGTCTGAGTGTGGTGGCTCACACCTGTAATCCCAGCACATTGGGAGGCTGAGGCAGGCGGATCACCTGAGGCCAGGAGTTCGAGGCCATCCTGGCCAACATGGTGAAACCCGGTCTCTACTAAATATATAAAAATTAGCCAGGCATGGTGGCAGGTGCCTGTAATCCCAGCTGCTTGGGAGGCTGAGGCAGGAGAATTGCTTGATCCTGGGAGGCAGAGGTTGCAGTGAACTGAGATCGTGCCATTGCACTATAGCCTGGATAACAAGAGCGACACTGTCTCAGAAAAAAAAAAAAAAAAAAAAAAAAAAAAAAATTCTTACTAAGGCAGGAAAAGAGGGTCTGGAGGCAGGGAACATAAGGCGGATGAACACTTCAGCTATGACAGGAAATGTCCTTTTCATAGGGTGTACACTGAGTGAATGACTTTGTAATTTTACTGTATCCTCTTCATGTACATAGGGCATACACCAAGGATCCTCTAGAGGGTACTTAAACCCCTGCAAATTCTGTAACGAGGCCTTTGAGCCCCTGTGCTTGTGCCGCTCCCACACTGTGGAGTATAATTTCATTTTCAATAAATCCCTTCATTTCTTCCTTGTTTGTTTATGTGTTTTGTCCCATTCTTTGTTCAAGATGCCAAGAACCTGGACATCCTCTACCAGTAACATTACTACAATTGAAAGATTGAAGGCTTTCAAAATTTTGTCCATGACAGGGGTCACTCTATCCCACTGGCATAGTGAGTGTGTCAACAGAGGAACCAGATGTGTTTTACAGTCAGATTCATCCACATTCAAGCATTTCTATTCCAGATTTTCAGTGTAAGTTTTGTTGTGTTTTTCTTGATATTTTGGGTAGTGGTGGCCAATGTCTGTTGCCTCTCTCCTGTGTCTCTGCCCCTAGAGTCCCCTGAGACACAGATAGAAAGGAAGCAGCTTCCCTAAGGACTTGGACAGCAGACAAGCTGGCTAGGGAGCAGGGGGCAGGTGGTGAAATGGGAGAAAAGTTCATTTCTATGAACCATCAGGGAAGCTGAACTCTGGGCAGAATCTAGAAACATCCCCAGGATAACTGTGTAGGGAGATACAGCATCCTTGACAGCTCTGTAACTATTATGCAGAAAATAGCAACAGCCAGAATCAACTAAGGTTGTAAAGGAACATTAAAATCATTATGAATGGAAATCTAAAAGAAGCGATCAGAAAAGCACTACAGGATTTGGCAAGCACCTGCATGTGGGGTTAATTAAATTTTCACACTCTGGAAAAAAAAATAGGAGCTCTATGCCTAAAACACATTGACTATGACAGCATTAAGGGTGGCAAGGAACATGGAAGGAGTCTTGGAAAGGGCAAGAAAGTGCTTTGTTTTAGGGACATATTTTTCTTAATTTTTATCATACCTCGCTCAAATGATGACTAGAACAGGAAACAGATTCTAGTAAGGTGTAGACAATCTAGTTTCTAATTGTTCTAGCCAAAAGAACAGACAGAAATATGCTTTTTCACATGAGGACATCAGAAATTAGAGAAAAGTCTAAATCTTTCCCTCCACAAATATCTAGGGATCCACTTTATTCATTGAATTCCTGCATAGACAAGCTTAATTTTATAGCTGGAAAAACAGAAGCTGAAAGTGTCCTAGTCATTCATTTTAAAACTTTTCCTTTCACATTCATTAACCAAAAGAAAAAGAGAAGCAAACTTTGCAGGGCAATCCCACTTATATCTGTGTCAACAAAGACTGAAGTTTCCTTAAGGCCTACGCTTTTTCACTCCACAATTGCTGCAATAAAAATGGCTGGTCCTTTTGCTCTCAATCTCTTGCAGGGAGAGCAACATTTTAATGTAAATAGCATTACGTTAGAATGCTAAATCATATTTTGGTTTTGTTTCAGATAAACTAGAAATGGAACACATGATAATTACCTCGTAAAAAATTCAATATCAGGTTATGAAGAGAACCATGTGTTGTAGTCCCTTTAGGCTTCGAAAAAACCTACCTTCAACTGGGTAATTTATAAACATTAGAAATTTGTTGCTATCAGTTCTGAGGGTTGGGAAGTCCAAGATCAAGGTGCTGGTAGATTTGGCATCTGGTGAGGCCTCTGTCTGCTTCATAAATGGCACCTTCTTGTTGTGTTCTTAAAGGGTATAAGGGCAAGGTGGCTCTCTAGGGTCGTCTTTTACAAGGGCACTCATCTCATTCATGAGGGCAGAATCCCATTCATGAATTTTGGGGGGACACAAACATTCAGGCCATAAAACCATGAAAATCCAAGATTAGAGCAGCAGCCCTCATTTTAGAAGTGACAACAAATGGGCTGGGCATGGTGGTTCATGCCTGGAATCCCAACACTTTGGTAGGCCGAGCGGGCAGATCACCTGAGGTCAGGAGTTCGAGACCACCCTGGCCAACATGATGAAACCCTGTCTCTACGAAAAATACAAAACCTAGCCAGGTATGGTGGTACACATCTGCAATCCTAGCTACTCAGGAGGCTGAGGCAGGAGAATTGCTTGAATCCGGGAGGAGGAGGTTGCAGTGAGCCAAGATCGTGCTATTACACTCTAGCCTGTGCAACAAGACTGAAACTCTATCTCAAAAAAAAAAAAAAAAAAAAAAAAAAAAAGAAAGAAAGAAAAAAAATGGTGATACCAAATGATCAAGGATTTTCCAAAAAATCCCAGGACAATCTGCACCCAATATGTTAGGTAAAAATATTGTTGTATATGGTGTGCCCTGTGTTCCAGAAAATTGATAAAGACAAGTTTGTAATCTCTGATATTTATTTTTCAGTGATGATATGAAGCAAGGCCAGAAAGCAGGGAACAGCCTTTAGGAGCCCTTTTCTAAGCACCTGCTATGTGCCACGGCTGTGTTGTGCTCTTTCCACTTATTCTCATGTTGGAGTCTCCTATCAGCCTTGGCAGCTTAGATACTCCTATCCTCCTTCCTACCAACAAGAAACTGAGGCTCAAAAAGCTACCTGAATTCCCTCAAGACATGCCTTCTGCAAGTAGAAAAAGCAAGACTCAAAGCCAAGTCTGTCTAACTCTAGAATCTGTGTGCTTTCCATTGCACCAGCTTGCCCTGACCAGGATGTGTCTCTCTCTTTTGTCCCCTTTCAGTTGCCAGGGGAGATTTGTGTAAATAAAGGGAAATGTGTTTGGCACAAGAGGCATTTCTTTAGATTCTCCTTTGTCCCAGCCACTGAATCAGATATGGACTCGGTTACACTGAACAAGATGTAAGATTGTATATTGAATAAAAGAAAGGAAAGTGGATATCATTCTTACTCTTTAGGTGTTGGCACACAAGTAACCATAAAACGGATGTGTATAATCCAGGAAAGCTTCCTGGAGGAGTTAGCGGATGATCTTAGGGGAAAGTAAAGAGCTTCAGCTGGACTCCTGGTTTCATGCAGCACAGTAATCATCATTCTAAGTCATCAAGAGGTACTGGAGTGGCAAAAATGGCTAGAGTCTGAGGACCCAGTTCTGCCACCAAACTCTTCAGACCAGTCTCCTATTCATCTTGGGTGGACTGAAAAGAATGGCTCTTTGCTATAGGCTGATGGTGCTCCTCCAAAATTCCTATGTTGGAATCCGCAACCCCAAGGCGATGGTGTTAGGATGGAGAGACTTTGGGAGGTGATTAGGTCATGAGGGTGAAGCCTCATGAATGAGATTGGTATCCTCATAAGATACAGACCCCAGAAATCTCTCTCACCCCTTCTTCCATGTGAGGACGCAAAGAGAAGACTGCTGTCTATCAACCAAGAAGTGAGTCCCTTTCAGACACCAAATCTACCACCACCTTGATCTTGGACTTCACAGGCCCTGGAGTGGTAGGGAATGCATTTCTCTTGTTTATGAGGCATCTAGTCTATGGGATTCTATTATAGCAGCCTGAACAGATGAAGACTCTTTTCCTTGCAAATGAAGGGGTGAACCAAGGATGCTTGGGTTGCTTTGTGTCTCAGAGATCTCAGATTCTATATTCTACGTTGATTTTTTTTCTAAACTCTTCTCATTCTGCTACACTTTCATCACTTACATGGCACACTCGTGTTAACTAAGCTTTTCCCCTTAAATAAATTGTCTTGACATTTCTTTCTTTCGCTTCTGATCCACTTAATAGAAGCTGCTGAGGTCTCGGCTGCCAGCAACAACGCAGGCATGCATTGCCCTTCTGGCAGGGCTCGCCAAAGGAGCCCTGAGTTCTCAGCAACGCGGAAACACTCCCAACGGCAAATGGAGGGTTGCAAAGGTTCTCTGGGAGTGACTTTTCTGCAACCTTTTGTTGGGCAACCCCTTTTCTCCCCACAAAGCATCAAATGCATGCTATCCCCAGAAGCTACATGTCTTTGGAAAGAGGAAAGAATAACCCTCATTCAATAACAGCAACTCTCAGGTGGGTGGTGAAGGACCTCACCCTCTGATTACAGAGGTGCTTCCTGGGAGACCTGAAATAACTGTCCCCATGGAGAAGTACTCAGAGAAGCAGAAAGGGATGAGGTAAGCCAGCAGGTGAACTAAAAAACAACTTTATGAGTAGATACCTAAGAGTTAACACTTCATGCTGTAAAAGTCAAAACTACAACCCCCGTCACCAATCCAACGCCCAGCTTTTAAATGTTCTACCTATATTTAGAGGGTTGTTCCTTTAAATATGATCACTGATAAAGAGGGGTGCCTTTTAGGTTTAGACCTGCCTCAAATTGAGTAACAAATCAGCTCTTTCACACTCAGGCTGTGTTTTGGTTAACTGCAGCAGTGATGTTCATTATCCTTTGTGAGTGAGCCCTGAGGCTCTTTGGGCATTGGTGCTCATAAATTAATATTTATGATGAAGATTAATAAAACTAAAATAAAAAAAGGGACTTAAAATTAAAATTTAAAAAGCTCTTCAATCTCCAAATCCATTTCCAGTGAGAGGGATGGAAGAACAGTTAGTACCACGTGTGTTCTCAAGCATTTATCAGTAGACAAATCTCTTAATTGTAACCATTATATTATGAATGATCCACTAATCCTTCAATTTCATTCTTCACTGTTTCTCATTTAAGCATATTCTTGCATTTTTTTCTATGCCCAGTTCTTCAGTTAAAGAAGGAAAATAAACTTCCTGAGAAACAAATTTGCTTTTCCTTTGGATTCTTATATACCCACATGTTTTTCTGTTTATCCTTTGTGTTAAATATGAAAGAAACCGAATAAAAAAGTCTGAAAAAGGAATTTAACAGAAGTCTGTGCTATTTACTTGCCCCTAAACCACCACTACAGATAATCTTCTAATTTTTAAAGACCTTCAAAGAATAGAATAGCATTGAATGCATTTCATTATTAAGCACTCTCAGTATTAGAAGTTTTTCTTGTGTCCAGAAAGCACTCTTGTTGTGTTTTTGTTGTTGTTGTTGTTGTTTGTTTTGAGACAGTCTCACTCTGTCGCCCAGGCTGGAGTACAGCAGCATGATCTCAGCTCACTGCAACCTCTGCCCCCTGGGTTCAAGCGATTCTCAACCTCTGCCCCCTCAGCCTCCCATGTGGCTAGGACTATGAGCGCACACCACCACACCTGGCTAATTTTTTGTATTTTTAGTAGAGATGGGGTTTTGCTATGTTGCCCAGGGTGGTCTCAAACTCCCGAGCTCAGGCAATCCATCTACCTCGGCCTCCCAAAGTGCTAGGACTATAGGCATGAACCACCGTGCCCAGCCTCTTATTGTGGTTTTAATGAACTACTTTTTGCTCTGTTCTTATATTGCCTCAAGAGAGCATACTATTACATTTTTATCCAGCACAAATTTTAGGTTAGGTCCTGGCAAAGCTTTATACAGGGCATGGAAGGGTTAACAGTGATCTTCCACTAGGGGTGATTTTGCACCCCTGCTCTCCAGCCCATGGGGGACGTTTGGCAACATCAGGAGATACATTTGATTGCCACAACCTGGAAGGTGCTACCAGCATCGGTTGGTAGGGGCCAGGGATGCTGTTAAACATCCTAGAATTCCCAGAACAGCACCACCCTCCCCACCCTCCAGCAGAGAACAACCTGGCCCTAAATGTCAATAGTACCAAGATTGAGAAACCCGTGGGTTAAGAGGAAGTGGCAGCTACACGGTAAGGCAAGACCACTGAAACAGCTGCAGGGAATTCAACGCCAGTACCAGCCGTATGGTTCACATTGTTCCGAGTCGCCTAGGATTAATCAACGTAGGGTGAGATCAGGGAGTGAAACCAAACTGGAGAGCATTTCAGGTTTAGAAAATTGTTAACCACATGATTTTAGTTCTATTTTGGATCTACTTTTTATTTTATGGTGAGATGACCAACGCAATTTGCCTCTATTTTTCATAAGGTAAAAGCTGTAATGCATTATTTGGGAATTCTAATTTTTCAGGAAGCATTTTAGCTTGGCCAGCATAACTGTCAATGCTTGACATGCTTCCCTGGCATAATGAGTGGGATTTATTTGTAACATAAACTTCTGGTTGGTTAGTTCCTGGCTCTTTAGAAACTGCCACATTTTTGAGGGTTGTACTTTCCCAACATTAATATGAGAGTTTGAAAGTTATTTTTTCCTCCAGAAAAATGTCCATATGTCAAAGGTCAATGATATAAAAGCATTCTAATTTAATAGCAGGCATGACTAAATATAGAATGGAACAAAATCCTGGAATTACTTTGCAGAGCCAACAACAACAAGAATAATCAGTACTGCACAGTGACCCCCTCTCGGACAACTTCTGGATGTGCCACATTTCTTTTCAACAGGGCTGCCACAGGGGAAGTCAGTATCTAGTCTTTGTTAAATCAGGTTTCCCATTCTGGCAGCAAAAAGGTTTTCCCATCTCATCACCTTAGTTGGAAAACAAAGCTCACTGTGCTGATAGTTGAAGTTGCTTTCTAAAGCGCAAGGGGATACACATTTGTAGGGTGTTTAAAGATATTTGTTTCCAATTATTTGGCCATGCAAACAACGCAGCTCTTTGATTGAAATAAATGTGAGAAAACAACTTAATACTTGTTGAAGTCCGGGCCACCATGAGCTAATCGACTTTATGCGTTAAGAAATGAGAAACATCGCTACAGCCCAGGGATACTTGGGGAAACCGAAGGAGTTTGTGCCCTTCAGTTTCCCCAAGTACCCAAGGGGTGAAGTCATGTTTCTCAGTACGTGCTTTCTTGGGGGTCTGACAATGCTTCACTCAGAGCAGCGTCAACTTAGTCCAAGTTCATGGGGTGACTTCTTCAAGGTCACAGGTTGACTCTTCCCATGGGCAGTCGACTTCTTGAAGGCCTGTGGCCAAAGCCAGCCCTCCTTGCCTTTCCTCACTCTCCTTTTAGGAATATGTCAATTGTTGCGGTGTAAGGGGCTAGAGTCCGAGCCCTTTCCTACTGTCTACTTCCATGAGAGGACAGCAGTCAATGTAGTGTTGACTTCATACTCAAAAGACAAGAGTCTACATTTAATTAGATGTCATACATGTTATCATTTCTTGTCCTATTAAAATATGATTTTGTATTAAAATTAGATTTCTGCATAATGCCTATGTATAGGCCTGAGGGTATTTCTCCATCTCAACCTCCATGCTATGAGCCTGGAACAGGAATGACTCTATGTCTGCTTCTTCACACAAGGTTAAGTCTCTTACTCAGTGGATTCTGAAAGGATTGAGGAATTGAGGCTACCCTGGGTAGTGATGGGATGAGAATGTCAAAAGAGGATGTCCTTGGGAGGACAACAGCATCTTGACAGGGTTTCCATTTTATCTCTCCAAGCAGCCCAATCCTGTTTTCTTATCTATAGACTCATGGAAAGTTACAGCTCAGAAATGTCTTTATGATTTCCTAGTCCAACCCTCTAGTAAACCATGGGCCAGAGTGGTTGTGTCAACCAATGATCACACAGCTGGTCAGTGACCAGGCTGGTATTCGTTCTCTACTCTCTGGTGCTACTGACTATAAAGGAAGAAGCAAGATGGGAGGATTCTAATGAACTCACAAGGAGGACGGGGAAAGATAGCAAGGATGTGAAATTCCAGTATCCGAGAACCATGGTACTCAAAAGGGTCCAATTTAGTTAAATGAAAATCACGTGATATGGTTTGACTGTGTCCCCACCCAAATCTCATCTTGAATTGCAGCTCCCATAATTCCCAGGTGTTGTGGGAGGGACCTGGTGGGAGATAATGGAATCACGGGGGCAGTTTCTCCCATATTGTTCTCATGGTAGTGAATAAGTCTCACAAGATCTGATGGTTTTATAAGCAGAAACCCCTTTGGCTTGGCTCCCATTCTCTCTTGTCTGCTGCCATGTAAGACATGCCTTTTGCCTTCCACCATGATTGTGAGGCGTCCTCAGCCACTTGGAACTATGAGTCCATTAAACCTCTTTTTCTTTATATGTTACCCAGTCTCAGATATGTCTTCATCAGAAGCGTGTAAACGGACTAATACAGCGTGTATGCAAAGCCAAACGTATAACCTTACTTTGTCAAAAAATGGAATCCCAAGGAACTATGAAGGCTCAAAAACTGAAGCAAAACAAAACAGGGTAAGAGAAGAATCTCAGATCGTAGACACCAGGCTGGTTAACTAGAGGAGCTTTGGTGCTACTTGGAGATTTGAGCTGATGGAATTAGTCAGGATTTGTGCTTGCCCTTAGAGAGAAGGGCAGGCCAGGCCTGACTGGACTCCTATCATTTCAACAGTCTACAGGACACATGGCTGGCATTTTACTAAATAAGACTCCTAAAAAAAGGTGTGCATGGCTTTACATGAATCTCTGAATTTTGCCTAAAAACAGGAAGTCTTAGAGAGAAGGTGGCCACAAGCGCTTAGCTGACCCTGGAATAGAGCAAGGCCTCTCTTTTCTACTATATTGGTAAGATCAGTTTTACGTTATACCCTGGTCTGGAACTGCCCTGAGTCTGGGAGGTACCCATATGAGGGGGCACATGGTGGTCCACAGCAGAAAAGCCACAGGGCCTTCCAGAGCGGTCACTCCAGCTACCTCCCTTCGTGAAGGAAGGTGTGGTTTTCTGAAGACACCACACCCTGTTCCAGGCCCTTAATGGTATCAAGTTTTCATGGAGGTTTCTTTGTGATGGAGGAACCCTATCCTTTCTCATGTCTGAAAACTGCTCTGCCACAGGGTAAATGATTCAGAAAGTTTGTGATTCAGCCACAAATGAAACTGGGGAATCCTCATTAAAGGCACTAATGAGTGCTCTCTTTCATCCCAGGCACTGTCTTGACATCTCCATAGATGTCTCTGCATGATGGGCCCCTCCCTGTGTACTGCCTGGGAGAGCAGCCAGGGCAAACCTGCAATGGGGGTTGAGCTCTGTGAACAAAGGGAGCCTCTCTTCTGAAAGGCAAGCCCAAGTTGAAGTCGTCAGACAGAGATAACTGAGCTATGGGTCCCCAAGGCCACACCAGGGCAGGTCTGAGTCCAGCCTGGACTCTTGTCATTAGAACAGTCTACAGGACACGTGGCTGGCATTTTGCTGACCAAGCCCCTAGAAAAGGTATGAATGAATTGTTTTACATAATTTTAAAAAGATCTGTGGATATTGTGCAAAAACAGAAAGCTTCTTTGCAGATACCAAAGAAATGTTTAAAAAAAAAGATCTGGCCAGGTGTGGTGGCTCATGCCTGTAATCCTAGTATTTTGGGAGGCCGAGGTGGGCGGATCACGAGGTCAAGAGATTGAGACCATCCTGGCCAACATGGTGAAACCCTGTCTCTACAAAAAATACAAAAATTAGCTGGGCGTGGTGGCACACATCTGTAGTCCCAGCTACTCAGGAGGCTGAGGCAGGAGAATCCCTTGAACCGGGGAAGTGGAGGTTGCAGTGAGCCAAGATCGTGCCACTGCACTCCGGCCTGGCGATAGAGCAAGACTTCATCTCAAAAAAGAAAAAACCTGTGTCTTTTGATTCTATTTTCCTTGAGAGAAGCAAGACGTCTTGTGGGTTGTGTCATAAAATATCTGATCATACAAAGGGGGAGGTGGTTCATGGATTATAAAATGCTGTCATTCTGAAACTGTGAGTTATACATTTCATATCACACATTTCAATTACATTTGGGAAGAACCATGCTTTCTCATATGGCAAGATGTCCAGGACAAGAACACAAGAGGAACCTTAGGCAAGTCTGCCTAAGGTTCAAGGTGGGCATCTCCCATTCCAGTGATAACCCCTCCGGCCTCTCCATCAGCAATGGTGCAGTGAGAGTAACAGAGAAACAGACCCAGGCCTGGTGGGAGGTTGGAAGGCAGCAAGTATAGATAATTGAGCCAAAATAGATAATTTGTTGAAAAGGAGACCCACATCAGCCAGGTGTGGTGACTCACACCTGTAATCTCAGTACTTTGGGAGGCTGAGGTAGATGGATCACAAGGTTAAAAGATCTAGACCATCCTGGTTAACATGGTGAAACCCCGTCTCTACTAAAAATACAAAAATTAGCTGGGCGTGGTGGCACGTGCCTGTAGTCCCAGCTACTTGGGAGGCTGAGACAGGAGAATCCCTTGAACCCAGGAGGTGGAGGTTGCAGTAAGGTGAGATCACACCACTGCACTCCAGCCTGGCGACAGAGCAAGACTCTGTCTCAAAAAAAAAGAGACAAGAAAGAAACAAAAGTAGACCAACATCAAAGAGTGGTATCTTACATGCAACTTTAAAGCAAATGATTTTCCTTCTGTTTAGATAATGCAGAAACCAAATATTGATTATATCTTTAAAAATACTTGGTATGGAAATAGGTTGGTGTGGATCGGATAAATTGCTTTGGAAAGTCCGACTCAGATGAACTGGAGCAGAGTGGTCCTGCTCAATGAGAAGAAAGGCACCCTCAAGGTGACAGTGTAAAAGATGAGACCATAAATAACTCAGGTCATCAGTAAGGGCACTCACTACATTCCTACCATTCACAGACAACAGAATTAAAGCGTTGAACAAGCCAAAAGAGACCATCTGTCCAGGCCTCTCCTCAGGCAGGTGAATACCAAAACCATCAGAGCTGTGTCTTTATTTCTTGGGGATCTTATATAACAGGGGTCCCCAAGCCCTGGGCCATGGACTGGCTGCACAGCAGGAGGCGAGCCATGAGAGAGTGAAGCTTCACCTGTATTTACAGCCACTCCCCATTGCTCACATCACCACCTGAGGTCCGCCTCCCATCAGATCAGCAGCGGAATTAGATTCTCATAGGACCATGAACGCTGTTGGTGAACTGTGCATGCCAGGGATCTAGGTTGCATTCTCCTTATGAGAATTCAATGCCTGATGATCTGTCACTGTCTCCCATCACCCTCAGATGGGACCGTCTAGTAGAAGGAAAACAAGCTCAGGGTTCCCACTGATTCTACATTGTGGTGAATTGTAGAATTATTTCATTATATATTTCAATGTAATAATAATGAAATAAAGTGCACAATAAATGTAATGTGCTTAAATCTTCCTGAAACCATCCTCCCTACCTCAGTCCTGGGAAAAATTGTCTTCCATGAATCAGGGCCCTGGTGCTAAAAAAGTCGGGGATCACTGGGACCACACACCCTTCAACAGAATATGACTGGTCTTTGTAAGGTTCAAGATAGAAAACTCTTCTGATTATATATTTGTAGCTATTTCTGCAGACGAACACTGCCTCATTTGCTGACTCATCGTTCTGAGAATTCCTTCCATAAAAAAGAAAGGCTTAAAAAATACATTCTAATGATACATGACTTCTCTGTCTGTATACACAGCATCAAATAGAAAGCAACCTCTTATCCTTCCAATGAAGAACACTGAATAGCTGCATCTTTGCCAGACATAGCCTGATGGGAACCCTGTGGTATGGCCCTCCTCAATGGGAGTTAAGTGTGATCAGGTTGAGCCATGTTTATGTGATGTCACTTAGGCAGGAATTAACACTGGCTTTATGTGGACATCTCCTATTCCAGTGGTCGCCCCTCTAGCCTCTCCACCAGCAACAGTGCAGTCAGAGTAACAGGGAAATAGACCCAGGCCTGGTGGGAGGTTGGAAGGCAGTAAGCCAGCCCGACTAGTGCCAAACTTAGAAACAAAAGGGAAGAAGTTGAGTGAATGAACAGGGGCATAAAAAGGAAGGAATTTCTTTGGTAGGTATGACAAAAACAGCCAAGTCCGTATCTTAAATATTTTCTCTCCAGTAAAATTTTAATCTGTCACTTTGGGATACGGTCTGTATGGTTAGTCTTCTTGTAAACCTGGGTCCAGCTGCTTGGTTTTGTCATGTGATTTTTTTTTTTTTTTTTTTAAGTAATGGTGAATTTTTAATAGGGTTCTTTCTTCTCTTTCTCTCCTATGACAGACCTGGGAAAGGGGCTTACAACCAGAATGCTATCAAATCCTTTATGAAACATGTGGGGCTAATTACCCTTGCTGGAAGTCTCAGGATTTTTTTCCTTGCAGTTTTTTCTTTCCATTTTAATGGAACACAGTTCAAGTCTCATAAATGCCTAAATATGTAATCGTAAAGTTTCAGATGTCTCATGGGTACTGCTGTCTGCAAATCTACCAGGCAGGGCTCTGCAGAGGTTCAAATTCGAACCGGTTTCCGCCTTTCACAAAGTGTGTTATATAAGCTGGGCTGGGAGAATTTACATGCTCCATGCGGCCATTTAATAAAGCTTGCTCAATGATAGAGTCAGGGTCACCCCAGGAAATCTTGCCACCTCCCCATTTAAACAGTGAGAGGGAACTATGCATTTGGCTGTTGTTGCTTTCTCCTGATCCAGTTATCCCCAGGAAGTGATCCTTCATTTCTTTGCTCATGACTCCAGGCTTTAAGGAAGAAGCCAGACCAGGCCAGGGTCAGAGACCCCAGTTTCACCTTCCTCTGGCTGCAAACAAAGCCATCAATCAGAGCCCAAGCGTTATTTACACATCCCCTAGGAGTTGCCTTCTCGTGTCTCAGAGCAATGCACCAGCACGTAGCTAGGGAAGTAAAAAACAGGACTGCCCCTGTGTGGAATAATTATGGACTTCACAACTATGAGTTGGGATCAAAAGGGGGACAATCAGGGGACTCCACTGGTTTATGTCCCTTCCCTGACCCAGATGCCTGGGGAGAGCCAGTGAAGTCAGAGGCACATACAAGTTCCTCCTGCACCTCAGAGTTAGGAGAATGAACTCTGCTGGACTTTTTAGGCAGATGCTTCCCTGAACCCAGGAATCTTTCTGACGGGCTGAGCGCTAAGGCTAGAACCAGGAAGTTGAGAGAGGTGGTCGTTACTCAGAATCCCTGTCCCTACCTCAGTCAAGTCAGCGAATGCTAGAGGCTTCGGGAGGAGAGGGGAGTGTTTTCTCACCATAAAAAAACATTCTAGGTGCTCCTGTGTCATCGTCACTTGTTTGTTTACCTAACACAACTTTCCCAAGTCACGTACATGTGTCTTTTAGACACTGAACACATCCCACTCCCTTGGGTCGGTCTGGAAACTCTGGTGTAGACTCACATTTTAGTGGTCTTTTACCATTGGAAAATTGCCCAGTCTCTTCTTTTTTTCTCATCTTTGCTTTCACATCTTCCAAATTCCACTTCTGTTCTTTAACTCGCCTTCTCCTTGTCAAGTGATTGATCCACCAATGGCCAGCCTATAAAGGTTGTAAAGAAAGAACTGGCAAGGTAAGGTGTGTGTCAAATGGATGGTGTGTTCTGTGTGTGTGTGTGTGTGTGTGTGTATGTCTGTCTGTCTGTCTCCATGTGTCTACCTCTCGATTCCCCTCCTATACCTGGCTCGGTGCTTTGAGCTGGAGATGCTGCAGTAAACAGCAGGCCTGACCTCAGGGAGCTTATGGCACAAAGAAGAGGAAGACAGACATGAGACAAATGATTACAGACAAGAGGAGTGCTCATATGGGAAGCTTGGGAGGGTTCAGGAAGGTACCTGAGCTGTGGGACTTCGGAGAGGAGACTGCTATGGGTTATGTAGGGTCATCACAGAAGACTTCCATCAAGGCATGTCTGAAAGGCTGGGTAGGAATCTAACCACCTGAAAGGAAGAATTGCATTAGGCTCCAGCCTTCCAGGCTACGGACCATTCAGGGAGGAAAGCAGAGACCTGAGTGTCCCAGGGGTTTTGGGGACAAGGAATAGAGGAGTTGACTACGTGGACACTATAGATGCGCTAGGAGAAAGAGGCAAGTTTGGAGATATTAGCACTCTCTATGTACACTTCATCTTCACCAGACTGTTATCGTCCCCAATTAAACAGACAAGGAAACTGAGGCACAGAGGCTGAATTGCTCAAAATCTCATAAACAGTAAATAATTGAGTGGGATTTTAACCAAGGGGATCTTGTTCCAGAGTCCACTGACTGAAAACCAGGGCACTCAGTTACCCCTCTTTGTGGTAAGATGGAATGGAGTTGGGAAGGTCTTGGATGACCAAACCAAGATCTCTGGTCATACAGGATGCCTAGGGGGTTCTGTCAAAACTGGATTTAGTCATCATTTTCAAAAAAGACACACATGCAACACGCACACACGCACACACACACTCTATCTATCTATCTATCTATCTATCTATCTATCTATCTATCTATCTATCCCATGTCTACCATTGTCACTCAAATATGTGCCATAGCACAGCAGAGGCCTCGAGTGTTTAATCTGTGCTGCTCATCCTGCATGTCTTGGTCAAGAACATAGATCCTTCTGCCATCACTTTGGATCTGTTTGAAACTTTCCCAAATGCCTCATTGGTTAGTTATTCTCCATGTCATCCAGAGTCAACAAGAGTAACTCTGTCCCATCCTTTTCAAATATTCTGGCCTGTACATGTCCCCTCAAAAAACAAACAAACAAACAAAAAATAAAACAAACTTATCGGGCTGGGCATAGTGGCTCATGCTGTAATCCCAACACTTTGAGAGGCCAAGGCTGGAAGATCACTTGAGGCCGGGGATTCAAGATCAGCCTGGGCAAAAATAGGGAGATATTGCCTCTATAAAAAATAAAAAGTAAACTGAAAAAAAAAAAAGCCTTATCAGTGTGTTCCAGGATTCTCTTGTTATTGTGCAACCAAATATGGTTCTCATTAAATGGACTTGTAATAAATGTTATTCAGTTATGCTACTAAAATGTCATGTTGAAATATATATATATATATATTTTTTTTTTTTTTAAGATACAGGATTCTCACTGTTGCCCAGGTTGGAGTGCAGTGGTGCAATCATAGCTTAATGCAATGGTAAACACCTGGGCTCAAGTGATCCTCCTTAGCCTCCCAAAGCTCTGGGATTACTGGTGTGAGCCACTGTGCGCAGCCTGAAATCTATTTTATATATTGGGAGTTCAGTATAGAATTCTGCCAAAGGTCTTTGCTGCTGAAATCTTTGGCCCTAAAATAGGTAACTAAAGGTATTGATATCTTAGCAGACGAGTGACTTGTACAATGATAGATGAATGGACTGAAGGTGAAGACGACTGGATGAAGATGGGGAGGGGTTATGAGCATTTTGCAGGCAGCTCTAAGGTACAGGATGGGCAAAAATTCCGAGCAGGGAGCAGGTGGTGGGGATGAGGAGAATTGATAAGCCCATGGAAGAGAGGATTTTTTTTGGGGCGGGGGGACAGAGTCTCACGCTGTTGCCCAGGCTGGAGTGCAGTGGTGCAATCTCAGCTCACTGCAACCTCGCCTCCTGGGTTCAAGTGATTCTCCTGCCTCAGCCTCCCGAGTAGCTGGGACCACAGGTGCGCACCACCACACCCAGCTAATTTTTGTATTTTTAGTAGAGACAGGGTTTCACTATGTTGGTCAGGATGGTCTCGATCTCTTGATATCGTGATCTGCCCGCCTCAGCCTCCCAAAGTGTTGGGATTACAGGTGTGAGCCACCACGCCCGGCCAAGAGGATTTTTAATAAGTTAAAATGCAAACAATTTATTTGATCATTCAAATATTATGGCATTTGCAATCATGTTCAAGCCACCTAAAGTATGGGCAGTTGTGAGTGCTTAGGAACTGGAGTTTGTTTATTTTCATTGTTGATTAAATCTTTTATGGAATAAATACAATTCAACACATGCCACTAGATGCTCTTCAGTGACTATGTAACCACTTGTAAAGGCCTTTCACTTTCAAGATCGATAAACTCAGTAAAGGCAGGTTCTGCTATTGACAATCAGGGTGAAAGACGTTGTTGGCCCTGGTATGGGTGAATTTGTGAGAGGAGCTCCCAAGTTCTAGGTTCTAGTGATTAAAAACAAAAAACAAACAAACAAACAAACAAACAAAAAAGCAATAGGATGGGGTAATGAGAGGTTTTCTACTTGCATTTTATAAAAGTTAACTTTTCAAGTACAGCTTTGCTTACTTACACGAAGTTTAGTTCACACGGGAATTTATACATGACTTCAAGTTGAGTTTTCTTTTAGTATTCATCTTCCAGATTTGGGAAATACATGATGGATCCGAAAAACTCACATCTAGGGCCATACTTAATCAAAAAGAACTCTGGGGATATTATGTTCTTATAGTTCCACATACTGAAGAACAGAATTGATATTGCCAAGACTTTTCAAAAGCTTGATATTACTTGCATTTTGTAAGACCCTTTACAACTTACAAAGCAATTCCAAAAACTTTTAGTCTTCACATCAATACTATTGGATAGATTTTATAAATCCTTACTTTATAGATGAGGACACTTAGACCCAGAGTGTGTAAGGGACATCGCAAGTCACACAGTTAATAAATGCTACCAAGTTGACACTGGAACCTAGGTTTTCTGGCAAGGCTCAAGCTGCACCCTAAACCATGGAGATTTCTCAGCGTCTTGTTTCAGAAGCACTGGGGTATGGAAAGCAGCACTCACATCTGTGTGTTTTTCTTTTTGGAATGCATGAAATAAGATGTTAGTCATTTTCCATGTCATCAAGAATCAACACTTCTTATGAGAGATCACAACATCTCAGAAAATGTTTCTTTCATTAGCCACGTTACTGACTTACTTCACAACTCTTTGTTGGGGAAGGAGTCTTTGGGGTTAATTTGGTCTGACCTTAGCCAATGTTAGAATTCTCCTCCACCCACAGCTGGTCCTGTGGAGATGAAAAACATGCACACACCCTAAAATCCTGTCCCAGATGAGTAGCTTCAGGGGATGCTAAATTCCCAGGCAGGCGGAGGCAAAAAAGAAAGGGACATTTGGCCTTTGCCATGGTGACTAAATTTTACTGATGTTTCAGTGTGATGTTATTTCTGGCATCGTCTTGATCTGTAACTCAAGACTGGTTTTAACTTGGGAATGTCTGAATCTTCACAGATTTCATTTCTGTCTTATCTCCTCCACTGAAATTCAACTAATTTAACACTGTGTTGATCTAGCACTGGAGGGGATAGAAAAATAAGTAAGACCTAATCTTCCCACTAAAGGTGCCTACGATAGGGTAGGAGATACAAGACATGATGTAAATAATTGTAAAAAAAAAATGCCACGACAAGGCAGAATGGACCAGGTAGGATAACAGAGGGAGCAAGTGAGGTGGGGACTTAACATTTCCTGGAGGAATCTGCCTTTCCAGCCTCTCTCTCTTCCACTCTCCCCTTTACTCGCTATTCCCTAGCCACACTGTCTTCCCTCTCTTCCTACCATGTGCCACATTCGTTTCTGCCTCACGACATTTGCATGCTGTATTCCCTTTTCCCTCTGTTCTTTCCAGAGAATTTTGCTTGGCTCATTCTTTTTCCTCATTTGGGTTTCAGCTCAGATGTCATCATGTCAGGAAGTCCTTCCCGATGACCTTATCCTGCTTATTTGTTTATCTTCTCTCTTGCCCAGGAGAATGGAAGAAGCTTCCCTTATATTTGGGAGTTGTAGATAAGCTAAGACAAAAATATAACACTGCTCAAAAAATACTGAGATTCGAAGGGAGTAGAGAGAGAGAAGAGGACAAGACTGAGAATTCCTCTTTGGGTGTATCCATTTAGGTGGGATGAGGAGCAAGAGAAACTAGCAATGGGAAGGCTCAGAGAAGGAGGAAGAGGGGCAGGCTAGGGCAGGGAGAGAGAAGCCAAGGGTGCTGGGAGATTCCACAGAAGGAGGTGATCAAAGTGACAGAAACATTGAGGCAGATGGGGCAATGGCACTGGGTGTGACAACGGAATGGCCATTGGTGATCTTTCAGGGAAGGAGGGACAGCAGGAGCAGAAGTCAAGGTTATGAGGCATATAGAGTGGGTAGTGAGGACGCGGGGCTCCAGGAAGAGTGTGTTGCACCTGACAGCTAGCAAGGAAGGAAGGAGAGAGGTAGTGCGCCATCTTGGGATCGTAGCAGGCTTGAGAGAACATATTTTCTAAGATTGATGGGAAGATCTAAGTATGAATGCAGACTCAGAGGAAAACTACAGAGGGAGATATTGAAGATGAAGGAAGTGGGGAAAGTTGAAAGAGAAAGCTACTGAAAGAGGTGGAGCAGAAAGGATGGAGAGTACAGATGAAGGGATCCAACCAGCCATGTTTCGGGGAGGTGTGCTGATCGACAGGACAAATGTTAACATGATCAGGTATTACAATCTAAAATTTTGGCTGGGCATGGTGGCTCACACCTGTAATCCCAGCACTTTGGGAGGCTGAGGTGGGTGGATCACCTGAGGTCTGGAGTTCAAGATGAGCCTGGCCAACATGGTGAAACCCCATCTCTACTGAAAACACAAAGTTAGCTGGGCCTGGTGGTGGGTGCCTGTAATCCCAGCTACTCGGGTGGCTGAGGCAGGAGAATCGCTTGAACCCGGGAGGCGGAGTTTGCAGTGAGCTGAGACTGCATTACTGCACTGCAGCCTGGGCTACAGAGTAAGATTCCGTGTCTAATAATAATGATAATAAAATAAATAAAACAATCTAATATTTTACAGAGAAGTGGTTGGCGCAAAGTATCTGTTCTCTTTGCTTTTTCAAGTTTTGAAGTTCTTTTCTTAAGAAGTTCTTTAAGATATTCATCTTAAATTGGGAAGTGGCTTGCTTTAGAGCCAATTAAATCCAGTTTAATTTAAAATCTCAAAGATGAAGGAAGTATGACTTTTTTCATGATGCATGTGGTTTTTTTTTCCTTTCTTTGCTCTTTTTTTCTGATTTTTCTAGTAATATATGCTCATTTTTTTTTTCCTTTTTTTTAAAAAATGGAGTGGCTGGCTGGGCACAGTGACTCATGTCTGTAATCTCAGCACTTTGGGAGACTGAGGCAGGACAACTGTTTGAGGCTAGGAGTTCAAGACTAGCCTGGGATACACAGCAAGACCCTATCTCTACAAAAAAAATTTAAAAAAATGAGCCAGGCGTGGTCCCAGTAGCTTGGGAGGCTGAGGATAGAGGATCACTTGAGCCCAGGAGTTGGAGGCTGCAGTGAGCTAAGATGGCACCACTACATTCCAGCTCAAGTGACAGAGTGAGACCCTGTGGCTAAAAAAGAAAACAACAACAAAAAAGGAAACACCAAAAAGTGTAAGGAATTTAAAATGTTCCTGTAATTCCTACCCCAAAATAACTGCTATACGGCAAAGAGCACAAATTCTAGAAGCATGATGGTCCAAATCTGGCTCTGTCACTTCTTACGGAGGGGTAGTTGCAAATTACGTAAACCTTATTTTTAAATTTTTATTTACTTATTTATTTTTTAAGATGGAGTCTCACTCTGTTACCCAGGCTGGAGTACAGTGGCATTATCTCAGCTCATTGCAACCTCTGCCTCCTGGGCTCAAGCGATTCTCCTGCCTCGGCCTCCCAAGTAGCTGGGACTACAGGTGACTGCCACCAAGCCTGGCTAAATTTTTTTGTATTTTTAATAGAGACAGGGTTTTGCCATGTTGGCCAGGCTGGTCTACGAACTCCCGACCTCAGGTGATCCACCCACCTCAGCCTCCCGATGTGCTGGAATTACAAGGTGTGAGCTAACCCGCCCGGCCCAAATTATGGAACCTTTAAAGTTCAGGAGTTCTCTTCTGTAGGATGAGGATGGTGGTCATAGCTACTGCCTCACACCAAATGATGTGAGGACTAAATTATCTCCAGAACCTGTAGCCCATATGGGAAGTACTCAAAGGCCCCTGCTTCTACGAGAATGCTGTTTCCCCCCCCGTCTCTTTCGTATAGATGCTCTTCCCCTTGTGAAACTGAGGTTGCTTTGTATGAACAGTTTTGTGTCCTGTTTTTGTTCTCACCTACGCTTAGCTTGTGAACATTTTCCCATAACATCTACATTTCCCTTTTTATTCTAAAGGGAGCTATGGCACGATGCCCCCAAGAAAGTGATAACCACATACCACAGTCCCCCATTATCTAGAGTTTTGCTTTCCAAGGCTTTAGTTAACCATGGTCAACAGAGGTCCAAAGATGGTCAATGGGAAATTCCAGAAGTAATAATTCATAAGTTTTAAATTGCATGTCATTCTGAATAGCATGAAAATATCTCACACCCTCCCACTCCATCCCTCCTGGGACATGGAGCCCCCCTTTGTCTAGCTCCTGCTGTCCACATTTCTCACTCACTAGTCGCCTGGTAGCCATCCTGGTTCCCAGATCGACTGTCTTGAGATCATAGTGCTTGTATTCAAGTCACTCTTATTTTACCTAATAGTATGAAGCACAAAAGCGATGAACGTGGCATATTGTTAGAATTGTTGTATTAGTTATAAGGGTTAATCTCTTACTATGCCTAATTTATAAATGAGACTTTATCCAAAGTAATGTATATATAGTATATATAGGGTTTAGTACTATTCGAGGTTTCAGGCACCCACTGAGGGTCTTGGAAGGGATCCCCCAAGGATAAGGGTGGACAACTGCATATTGTCATTACTCTTACAGTATCAATTATTTTTACCTTTTTTAAAGTTTAAGAACTCAGCATCATCATCATCATCATACTGGAAGTTCACTTTACAAAGAACCATCATAGGATAGCAGTCGGTACTTATTTCTTCTCTACAAAAACAAATCACAAGCAAAAACCAGGATCCAGCCCTGCGCTAGGACATCAGGGCAGAAACAGACCAAAGCCTGCACAGTGTTCACTGCTCCATTTAGTCTTTGCTGCTTCTCTACAGGTTGGGTTGTGTTTGTAAAGAAATAAACAAAAGGAGAGTCCCTCTTTCTAATCAGTTTCCTATTGCACTCGGTGGCTATATTAGTCTATTCTCACACTGCGGATAAAGACATACCTGAGACTGGGTAATTTATAAAGAAAAAGAGATGTAATGGGTTCACAGTTTCACGTGTCCGGGAAGGCCTCACAATCATGGTGGAATGCAAAAGGCATGTCTTACATGGCGGCAGGCAAGAGAGCGTATGTGCAGGGGAACTCCCCTTTATAAAACCATCAGATCTCCTGAAACTTATCCACTATGATGAGAACAGCATGGGAAAGACCCGCCCACATGATTCAGTAACCTCCCAACCGGGTCCCTCTCATGACATATGGGAATTGTGGGAGCTACAATCCAAGATGAGATTTGGATGGGGACACAGCCAAACCCAATCAGTGACTCCAGTGGCCCAAGTCATGGGAAGGGGAAATGAGATGAGAAATTCCCCTTCTAGAACCATCAGAGCCCTGCAGACCCTGGTGTCACCATCCACGCATGGCAGCACTGCCCCATGTTCTGTGGCTGGCAGCCTGTGCGAGCTACTGGGATCATCATAGCTCTGCCAAGGTAGTACCTGGAGTTCATCTCAGATCCACTGACTGGGGTTCAAAACCCCGTACCAAACCCTTTCAGAGTGCTGGTGTTCAATGCAGGGTCTTCCCTCAAAACCCTCTCGTTACACTTTTAACTTGCAATAGATTGTAAGTGGGCTAGTAATCATCGGTACATTATCTTTAAAAGCAACTTGGATTTTCTTCTAATAAAAGACATTCACTTCATTTATTTTAGCCATGGACACAATTTTCTTTCTTAGGGCCAATTTTTTCAAATGTCACAGACTACTAACAAAGCATACATCATATTCAATTGTCTATGGTAAGGTAGTCTTCCAACTCTTCCAACCCCATGTTAATAATTCTGCTTTTTTTTTTTTTTTTTTTTGAGACAGAGTGTCACTCTGTCACCCAGGCTGGAGTGCAGTGGCTCAATCTCAGCTCACTGTAGCCTCCGACTCCTGGGTTCAAACGATTCTTGTAGCTCAGCCTCCGCAGTAGCTGGGACTACAGGTGCTCACCATCATGCCCAGCTAATTTTTGTATTTTTAGTAGAGATAGGGTTTCGCCATGTTGGCCAGGCTGGTCTTGAACTCCTGACCTCAAGTTATCTGCTTGCCTCAGCCTCCCATAGTGTTGGGATTACAGGTGTTAGCCACTATGCTTGGCCTAATTCTGCTCTTAAATGCCATTTGATGATGGGTGATCCATCGTACTCCTAATCCAAGTCACTGAAGTATCTGGTGGCTGTGTGGACTACCAATACAGCAGGGTGGAGAAGATCCCCTCTGGCCCTGGGCACTTCTTTTCTGCAGATGAGCTGCAATACTAGTCCTAGTCCTCAGGCCTTTGCATGTGGCTAGAAACCAACCCTTGAAGTCTGGGGCTACAGTTCCCTCCTTAATTAAAAACACATTGTAATACCAGAAGTGGCGCCTGATGGCAAACTTATTTGCCAACGTGGAGCCAGTGTCCTGCCGGGGTCTACTTTGTTTTGGAATTTGTAGCATATTAAAGGCCCTAAAGGGAAACTGTGTTCCATATGTGGAGATAACCAGCCTTCCAGAAAAACACAGTGAGAAGAAAGGTGGGGCTGAGGGGAAGAGAAGGACTTTATTAGAATACAGAAAGCAGCATGTATGAGGAATATTCCGGTATTTTCTGGTTTCTCCCATTCTTGGTTTGAAATTGATTATGCATGTGAAAAACATCCAGGTGGCTTTTATTTTACACCCTTTCAAATTCATCTCTAAAGTTGTTGCAAAGGGATCTTCCAAGAAAGGCGGATTCCCAGGAGTACTTCAACACTGAGTGAAATATTAATAATGAAATACTACCATTATGGAGCACCTTGTTTGTGCTATACAGTGTGCTGAGTGATTTAGGTAGAATTTTTTTTTTGACAGTCTCACTCTGTCACTGTGTCACCTTGGTTCACTGCAACTCTGCCTCCCAGGTTCAAGTGATTCTCGTGCCTCAGCCTCCTGAGTAGCTGGGACTGCAGGCATGAGCCACCACACCCAGCCCATTTTGTATTTTTAGTAGACATGGGGTTTTGCCATATTGGCCAGGCTGGTCTTGAACTCCTGACCTCAAGTGATCTGCCTGGCTCGGCCTCCCAAAGTGCTGGGATTACAGGCATGAGTCACTATGTCCAACCTTATGTAGGTTCTTCATCTTTAAGACAACCCTAGAAGAAACTGATTCTGACCCCGTTTAACAGAAGACAAAACTGAGGCTCAGGACGACAAAGTTGCTTGCCAAGTCCATGCACGGGCAAATGGTGGAGCTGGAGTATGGACCTGTGTCAGTCTGACACTGAAGTCACCAAAACTCATCTTGCGTATGCCATGATGCTAATCTAAAATTTCTAGCAAAGGGAAAATAAAATAATTGTGGATGTATGACTGTGTATTTTTCTGAGCGGCAGAGAAAACTGTTAGTTTACTAGACAATTAGCAGTGAGTACTAAGATTCAAATGAATCAACTTGAATTTTCCAGCAGCATTAAGATTTCATAAAACAGCAAGAGGTTAGATGAGAAAACGAAACAAATGGGCTACTCCCCGGTGTTGGCCCTTAGCAAAATCCTGGGAAGGGGGAAAGTGTAGATGCTGAGCATTTTTGAAAACTGAGATTCACAATAAGTTCCACATTTGTTCTGATCCTCCCTCCAGCCCCCACACTGGGCAATTCCTCAAGGCCTGAGAACTGGGTGTCTGCTTGTCCAGAACATTCTCGTTAAATAATTGGCTTAGAAAGTCGTGAAAGGCGTCAGTGGCTCTGAACCACAGGGAAACCCAAACAGTTTATGAAGAACAAGATCAGCCCGCCTTCTAGTGGATGGCCCTGACTCAGCAGAGCTGTGTGTGAAAAGGCAAAGCTGGCCTTGAAGCTGAAACTTTCAACAAACAGGCAGATACCTTAGGGAGGCTACAGTGCCCCAGTGTTTATATTTCTGCATCTAACCCCTCCTTTTTGCTTTTTTTCTGAGACTGTTTCACTCTCGTTGCCCAGACTGGAGTGTAGTGGTGTAATCTGGGCTCACTGCAGTCTCTGCCTCCCGGATTCAAACAAGTCTCTTGCCTCAGCCTCCCGTCTAGCTGGGACTACAGGCATGCGCCACCATGCCTGGCTAAATTTTGTATTTTTAATAGAGATGGGGTTTCACCACGTTGACCAGGCTGGTCTCGAACTTCTGACCTCAGGTGATCCACCCGCCTCAGCCTCCCAAAGTGCTGGGATTACAGCCGTGAGCCACCGTGCCTGGCCACACCCCTCCTTTTTGATTAGCACTGTATCATAAACAGAGTCCAGAGAAAAAGGAGGAAGAGTAAAAATCCTCCTTCGATGGGGAAAGCACAGTGTCTCAGGATTTAGAATCTAGCTGGGAACTGGGAATCTTTGGTATTATTTCTGCAAGCAATATGAATTCATAGGGTTGAACAAATTGCTAGCCCTTTTTGCATTTTCAGTTTTCCGTTCCATTTATTCTTTATTGTGTCCTTGTATCTTTTTGGCCCCTAAAACTTGCTCACTCACTCCTTTTCTTTCTCTCTGTTTGACTGTAAGCCACTTAGAAAGTTAATTACATATGGCGACTAGGAATCCACCATTCTTTTCCCCACACTTTTCCTTTTGCTTGCCTTTTTTTCTTTTTCTGAAAACCGTCCCCTCTGTAAGAGCCTATATAAAGCCTGCCTGTTCTTCAACTTCCTCCCTAGATCCTGCTCTCAGCACGGCTTGCCTCTTCCTCTGAAATCCAGTGGTATTTCTTGTCAGAATTATCTCACCTGGCCCCTATACGCTACTGCAGTACATTGCTAGTTATCTCTTCCCTACTTACGTGACTGATTTACCCAGCTATTCTGAAAGTTACAGCAAAGACTGTATCCTATCCTTTTGTGTTTCTCTCTCGGTATCAGCACACCAACTGGCTTCTAACTCATTAAAGGTTGTGTGATTGGAATGTAAAACAGTCGCGTGAACAACAGCCATGACCACCTTTTACGGAATGCTTACTTTTTTTTTTTTTCACTCTTATTCCCCGGGCTGGAGTGCAGTGGCACTATCTTGGCTCACTGCAACCTCTACCTCCCGGGTTCAAGCGATTCTCCTGCCTCAGCCTCCCGAGTAGCTGGGATTACAGGCATGCACCACCATGCTAATTTTATATTTTTAGTAGAGATGGCGTTTTTCCATGTTGGTCAGGCTGGTCTTGAATTCCTGACCTCAGGTGATCCACCTGCCTCGGCCTCCCACAATGCTGGGATTACAGGAGTGAGCCTCCGTGTCCGGCCCGGAATGCTTATTGTCTGTCAGAATGATGCTAAGAGCTTTACGTACAATATCCCATTCATCACAACAAAATGTTGAGGTCTTATTATCCCCATTTTACAGCAAAGCAAGCTGAAGTTACATAGCAGGATCGTGAACACACAGCTAGTAGCTGCTGAAACTAAGATTCACCTTCTATGGGCCGTGGTAGCTCATGCCTATAATCTCAGCACTTTGGGAGGCCAAGGCAGGCAGACCACTTGAGGCCAGGAGTTTGAGACCAGCCTGGCCAACATGATGAAACCCTGTCTCTACTAAAAATACAAAAATTAGCCGGACGTGGTGGTGCACACCTGTGGTCCCAGCCACTTAGGAGGCTGAGGCAGGAGAATCACTTGAACCTGGGAGGTGGAGGTTGCAGTGAGCTGAGATCAAACCACTGCACTCCAGCCTGGGCGACAGAGCAAGACTCTGTCTCAAAAGCAAAACAAAACAAACAACAACAAAACAAAAAACAGAGAAAGATTCAGCTCCAGAGCTATAGTATTCCAGTCACCATGCCTCCCCGTCCCCAATCTATTTGATGACTAAAGTACCAATGAAATGAAAGGAGGATATTTGACGTTCTGAGGAACATGACTGTAGAAATGGTGAACAAGCAACGTCAGCTGAAAGAGGAAGGAGACGATGTGAGGATTCCACAAAAATACCTTGGTAGTCAGCAGGTTTCTCATACTGACCTCCTAGTATGGACAATATTGCCTGGTGCTTGGCAGGACTCTGAACCCTGGACTCTGAAGTCAAACTGGGTTTGAATTCTTCTCTACAATCACTAGTTGAGTGATCTTCGGCAAATGGTTTAAAGCTCCCTGTGACTCAGTTTCCTCATGCATAAAATTGGACAGTAAGATATCCCCTCATCTGGTTGCCTTGAGGATGAAACCTGTACATGTGAAGTGCGTGTGCGTTGAGCATTAAATAAACGTCCGCTGTTATTCATCAAGAACTTCTTAGTCCAAAGCCATAGAATCTGATCTGAAAGGCTAAATGGGCTATTTCACAAGACTTCAGTGAGTGAGCAAGAGCTGTTTTTATCTTTCAATCCCAAACACGACAAAGAAACTGAAGATAGACAGTTTTATACGACAAAAGAAGGCAACCAGCTGACTGTATTTTAAGCATTATCAAATTCGCCAACACGGTGCTGACCTCATCAGGACCGGGACCGACACTGAGAGAGTCTTTGCCCAAATGGCTGCAAGGGTAAGGGAGGGAAAAAGGAAGGAACTCTGGTGGGAGGTGGTTAACACAATGGTAGGTGAACCAGTGTTTCGTACAATTACTACACACAGTGATTAAGAGCCGGCTCAGACCCGGCCTCTCTGTGATCTTGGGGTGTGTGACCAAGCCTCCATTTTCTTATCCATAAAATGGGGTAATTAATCAGTTAATTGGGAGAATTCACATGCATACTAATTGGGAGAATTAGTATGTATGTAAAGCAACTGAAACAGAACTAAATAAACACCATTTGTTTATTCTGCTTTTATTTGTTTGTTTTTGAGATGGAGCCTTGCTCTGTCACCCAGGCTGGAGTGCAGTGGTGTGATCTTGGCTCCCTGCAACCTCCCCTTCCTGGGTTCAAGTGATTCTCCTGCCTCAGCCTCCCAAGTAGCTGGGATTACAGGCACACACCACCATGCCCAGCTAAATTTTTTGCATTTTTAGTAGAGATGGGGTTTCGCCATGTTGGCCAGGCTGGTCTCAAACTCCTGACCTCAGGTGATCCACCCACCTCGGCCTCCCAAAGTGCTGGGATTACAGGCATGAGTCATTGTGCCCAGCCTATTCTGCTTTTTACAATTATAACCAGTCTAGACTGGTAGTTTCTTTGGATGGTTGAGATGTAGTCTTGATGGAAGAGAAGGGATTGCACTGGACTAAGTTAACAATTTTCCCCAGCACTCTATTTTATTCTATGGAATGGCTTAAATATGGGAATTTTATTGGACAGCCTTGGCTGGGATTCTTAGCAATGGGCACTTGCAATTATGAGAATCCCTTCTCAATAAAAGTCCCCTCTCCCTGCAACAATGATAATTAGAGAATGTCTATCCATACTCAAAAGCTGTGAGTGGGCTGCGTGCGGTGGCTCATACCTGTAATCCCAACACTTTGGGAGGCCGAGGCGGGCGGATCAGGAGTTCGAGACCAACCTGGCCAATATGGTGAAACCCTGTCTCTACTAAAAATATAAAAATTAGCCAGGCATGGTGGCACGCACCTGTAGCCCCAGCTACTTAGGAGGCTGAGGCAGAAGAATTGCTTGAACCTGGGAGACAGAGGTTGCAGTGAGCCGAGATTGTGCCACTGCACTCCACTCCAGGTGACAGAGCAAGACTCTGTCTCACAAAAAAAAAAAAAAAAAAAAAAAATCACAGTTTTTTGTTTTTTGTTTTTTTTTTAGATTTGTAATCATCAGGTGACAGGTTCACTATTCTTCAAAGACCTTTTAGAGGAGGGTTTTTTAGATAATGGCCAGGTTGTGTTATGATGGCTGAGCTTATTTTTTCATGGGTTTACCCGCTTCATGAGCTTGGGAGACAAACCAGATATAACACGGTCGTGAAAATGAGGCCACGCCAAGTTCATGCATGTACTCAGTTTCCACCCGGGAGCACTGTGGGAGCTGGCACTTACTGCCCTTCTGCTGCCATTCCTGGATCAGAGCCCTGCAATACTGGGTCAGCTGCAATTTGCCCCCCAGGGCTGAGTATCAACAGGCACTTCCCCTCTCTCTGCAAATGCTTGGGGGCATCCTCGTGCTCTCTATTTGGCCAAGAGAGAACTTGAACCGCAGGTTATTTGGCCCAGACCAGTAGATGCTGTGGAAAAGGCACTGTGGCTGCCCCAGAACAGGGAAATCACAAAATGCTTGCCTTGGGAAGCATAAACAAAGCCGCATGGTGTAGGAGGGGCAGCCCCCGCCTTTGGATCCAGGATTGGAGGGAGGAGAGAATAGAGGCCTTTTTAGATTTCTAGGAACCACTAACAGTGTGAACTTCACTTTTCTATGAGCCCCAGGAGGTATCTGCTACCCAAGACGCCAACGTTGCCTGACTAGAATCTTTGGTGGCAGCTTGTTTCCTGACAAAATTGTTTGTCAAAAGCCTTCATTGAATTTCCTCTGGAAACTTAAAGGAAACTCACCACAGTTATGATAATAGTAACAATCCTACACTTATTTTGGAAATGGACGCTTTAATTTTTTGAGACATTAAGGAATATTGTTCTGTACTCATCATTTCTCAGGTGACACAGAAAGATCAAGCATTTCGAGATTTGCTTTGATTTTGTAGCCCGGGAATAAATTGATAACTGTGGCTAAACATTGATTGGACCTGTACTATTTCTCAGGTTTGGTCTACGTACTTTATATATATAGTCTCATTCATTCCTGAGGATAACACTATGTGGCAAATAATGTTATTGTTATGTTATCGATGAGAGGATTTGGGCTCCAAAGGGGAAGTGATTTGTACTCAGACTTACCCTCTTGGAGTAGGGACTTATATATAATTCATGGACTTCAGGACACGTGCTTCTAATATCATGCTAAGCTGACTGTCTGGGATGGGCTGACTGGCAGCCCAACCCACCTGCACTTCCCAGTCTGTGTGGGAGTTGGGTGTGTGGTCATGTGACCAAGTTCTGGCCAATAAGAAGAAGGGGAGACCCACTTCTTCTTGGTCTGACCCGTAAAAATCTCTCACCAGAGCTCTTCCATTCTCTGCCCTCCTTTTTTTTTTTTTTTTTTTTTTTTTTTTTTTTTAAGTGAAGAGGACACTGAGACCCAGAGGGCAGAGTCACAAGATGACATCGAATGATCCTACGGAAGGCTGTCTACCTACCAGAGCATGTTTAACTTTTTATGAGTAAGAAATACATTTCTCTTGTGTTAAATCACTGAGATTTCCAAGTTACCCACTGCAGAAGCTAAAGTTACTTTAACTGATGACCCCTATGGTAAAAATGGATTGAGCACAGTTAAAACATGATTGTAAGTGGCTCTTTAGCCAGAATTTATGTCTCCTTCCAAATGGTATGCTCTCTCTCAATCTGCAGAGGATGCGGCCACATCTAGGAAATTCTCCTCCAACTTACAAAGATGAGAAAGACACCCCCATATCCTCTTTCCATTTTTCAAAGGGAGTTAACACGACATGAAAATAATCAGATTGCAGGACAGTCATTCACTGGAAACCCATCTGGTGTGGTGATGAGCTCATACCCTTGAGAATGAAGAAAATTTCCATCTGATGCTGGGTGGTGAGGCTTCCAAAACAGACCAGCTGGTTTTCAAAAGGGCCAGTGGTGGGTACGACAGTGCTTAGTAGAGAGGGCCAGTGGCCAAGCTGTATAGGCTACATCATTGTAAATGATTTTAAACACATGATGCTTATTAAATAAGGCCACTGATGGTTCAGAGCTCTTGTCCTCCCATCTGTCACATCAACTTAGGTTTGATACCAAATGTGACTTCTGCCTGTCCACCTCCCACCACCTCAGCCTAGTTAATTCCTACTTATCTTTAAGACCTCTGACCAAATAGTGCCCCTCAAATAGCTTTCCCCAACATCACAGAAAAGGCAAGGTCCCTCTTAGGTTTCCAGGTGCCTTGTCCTCAAAGCATTGACCTCCAATTTTAATTTGACTTGAAACTGTCTAATCATTATATTAATGCTGCTGAGTAAATGATGTTAGATTTCCACCTTTATAAGAATATGCAATCATATATATATATATTTTTTGGTTTACCATTATATCTCTAGAGCTTAGCTCAATGTCTGGCACATAGAGGGTGTTCATTAATTATTTGTTAGATGATTGAACAAAGACATGAATGAATGAATGAATTTACCATTCTACCTCCAGAACTTAGCTCAATGTCTGGTACATAGAGGGTGTTCATTAATTAGTTGTTAGATGAATGAACAAACACATGAATGAATGAATGAATGAATGAATGAATGAATGAATCTTCATTTAATTAATGGAGAAGTAGAGGAACTTAGCCACTCAGCTTCTGCAGCTGCTACTAGCCATCTTCTTCCAAATGACTTTGTTGAAAGAGACTACTCCGAATACACCATTTCTTCTGCAGCTGATCATTGCCCCAGAACAAATGTCTACAGTGTGGCTGTTGAGATCTCTCCCCAGAGGAGACCAGCCACTAACTTCTCTGAGTCTCGTTACAATACTGTTATTTATAAAAATGAAGATGACAGTACTTACCCCAAGGGTACTGAGAATCAAAAATAATAAAATGCATTTGGAAATATACTCTGAACATTTCAAAAAGATATGCATCTATATAGTTTTTTTGGTGTCAAAACTTGTCTCTTACATGATGAAATTTTGAAAAGACACCCATTTGTGAAGACTAGAACCTTTTGAGAATGGTAAGCAAATAGACTCTCTATTTAGTGAAATATGCATTTTTTCAAGGGAATAGCAGAGCAATTAGATTCCTGATCATCTCCAATCAGTTCCACCACAGGAGACTCCAAAACAAACACAATTTAAGTAAAACCCTGGCTGTTCTCCTTCCAGTGGGATTACTATTCCTGAGCTCCACCTAAGTAGACCTTTAGAAGCCCTCAGTGTTCAAAGGTAGTTGGCTATTGATCAAAAGCTCAAATTTTGAGTTGATTCCCACAATGCTTTGGTGGTGGATTAACATATGGCGGGAGAGACAGAACCCAAATTACTGGTGGCTGATGCAAAAACTGGCAGCTAATTGTAAACCTCCAAACAAAGTATTATTTACTCACTGGAACAAAGAAAAGTGCTTTCAAGGAGAATGAAAATATCCCCCATGTCATGTCAGATTCAAGAATATTTTATGAACAAAGTAACAATTGAGCTGCTAGGTTGTTTGCAAATACTATCCACATCAAGGAAGAACCATTTGAAAATGTAAGAAGTGAGAAAAAATATGTTTCTGTGTCAATTTAAGAAAGTACGGTTGCAAACGACAGGGTGAGTGAAATGGAAGCACATCGGTAGAAATGCAAACACATCTTCCTTTACTGACAGGTACCTAGGGCCTTAACGAAAGCCCCCAAAAAAACTAAAAACAAACAAATGTGCAGACTTGACAGAGAAATTTAATAGATTTGCTAAGGTGCAAGCCTCTTTTTTTTTTTTAACCACACATGTAGATCATCAGAGAAAAGGCCAAGCCCACACCATATGTAGGCATTAAATAATATGCAGGGCATCACTCTTTAAAACATACATTGCCATAACGGAATGATGAAAGGGGAACAGCAAAAACAGCAAATTGAGAATCAAAGTCCAACTTTCCACATGTGGAAACGTTTGGTTGGGTCATGGCAGAATCCATCAGTCCCAGATTGGTTGTATGAGTTGTTTGTGAAGATAAAAACGAATCATTGAAAACCCAATCTCATTTTAGAGGAGCTGTTCTTTATTAGGAGAATGGATCATTGATGTCACTATAACTAATCATGTGGACAGTTGATAGAGATGCATTTTCAAAATCATTATTCTAGAATTTCTCCGTTTCAGAAGCATATTTTCTACAAAGAAGAAAACACACAAAGTGTTCTATGTAATTACAAACCCTACTCTAGGTTGGTAGGTGATCTCACATATTAGCTCACTTGTTTTTCTTACAGAGTGTGTGAGAAATTCAGTATCTATAGGTCATTGCAGGCCTGGCTCTGTGGTCTCCAGACAGCCCGTGTTAAAGCATCAGGTTAGAACTGCTATGCAGATTAGGAAAAGGACCCTTCTCAAACTCCTAACACATGGATGTTCACTCTAGCCACTGGTCCATATTTCCTTTCTAGAAGCAGCAGTGATGGGTGAACCACTGATAACTGTAAAACCATGTAACATTCAAGGGCATTCATGCTTGGAGGAAGGTGGGATGTACCCTGTGACCCTCAGCACAGCCATCCCAGAAACAGGGAGAGGAGAGGACCAGGCGTGTTATCTTGTTGGTGCTTTGTCAACAGGCATTAGAAAATAAAAAACAGGAACAAAGTCTACAACTCTGATGACTCTGATGAAGGATGCAGTTTCTACAAATAGACCAAAAAAAAAAAAAAAAGAAAAAAAAAAAGCAAAACAAAACAAAAACACCAAAAAAAAAAAAAAAAAATACAATCCCCCTGCCCATTAACCAACGAATGACTTCCAACTTAAAAAGAAAAATTTAAAACAGGTTTACATATGCCATACATATGTGTTTTACATCTTTGGGGCCAGAAGCAATTTATGGTAAGCCAATAATTCAGATTGTTGGTCTTATTTATTTTGTTTTTCCTATAGTTTTACTGCACAGCCAGGAGCGGTGTGGAGCTGGAGGCAGGGTGGGGGTCGGTGGCGAGGCAATAGAGAGGACAGAACTCGATTTGTCACGAAACTAATGAAGCTTAAACTTCAGGGTTCCTCGTTTCATGGGATCTTGCAAGTCTCTGAGACAATTTCTAGCAAGATGTTCATGCATTCATTGTTTGCAAAACTGAGGTATTTTAATTGTCATCAGTTACAACTAATGCCTCTTTTTTATTTTTTTGAGATGGAGTTTTGCTCTGTCACCAGGCTGGAAGTGGTGCAATGGTGTGATCTCGGCTCACTGCAACCTCTGCCTCCCTGGTTCAAGTGATTCTCCTGCCTCAGCCTCCCACATAGCTGGGCCTACAGGTGCCCACCACCTGGTGGTGCCCACCACGGCCAGCTAATTTTTGTATTTTTAGTAGAGACGGGGTTTCACCATGTTGGCCAGGATGGTCTTGATTTCTTGACCTCATGACCTGCCCACCTCAGCCTCCCAAAGTGCTGGGATTACAGGCATGAGCCACCTCGCCCGGCCAATTAATGCCTCTTTCTATGTTGACTTTCCCCCTCTGTCAAATTTCTTCTTTTGCTCAGGTAACATTGGAATGACCACTGGGCATTTTTTTTTTTTTTTTGAATTCAGCTAAGGAGAAGAATGGTCAGGATAAATTCAGTTTGGGAGTCAGGAATATATGTGAAGTCCACAGACATTGCCATCTGTAATCAAGTTACGGTGAGCTGCACCAGCGTAGAAATGGCTTCCAGCAAGAACCCTCACCCCTAAAAGCCGACTCACCCACGTTGTTCATGAAGGACTAGAGATCTTATCAAGATATGGCTGCATCTTATGGCACCAGGCTGTGAAGGTATGTGGCTAGCAGAAGAGAAAGAAGATTTAAAATGCCAAGAGCCAGAAACCCATCTGTAGAGGAATCTTCCAATCCTCAGACTGATAAGATAGTAAGTGGAGAGTTCCATTCTCATACCTCCTGGTCACAGGCGGAAGTGTTCCCACTGTCAGGAGTATGTTTAATATATAGGACACAGAATTACAAAAGCACTATACAATGTTTTCTTTACTGAAGGAACTAGAATATAATTGGATGTTCCTGCAATCCCTGTGTTTAGACGACATACACCTATAATCTTACTCTCAACAGCATGTTCTGCAATCGATCATATAAAAAGAAACTTGTAAGAAGTCTCCCCAAGTTCTTCAATAATTCTAAACATCTGCACAGTATTTCCAATGACAAGTTATGAACTGGAAAAAAACCTTTCTTTCTTTCAGTAATGAAAGGACAAATTTTGATCAGCCATACCATGGGAAAGACAGACTTAGCTTTCTCTTCTCTCTCTGTAGAAAATGTTATAAAATCATTATCTTGTGAAGAAGAGATCAAAGAGTAGGCAACCAAAATAGGTAGGAAGAAGAGGATAATAGGGATGTTGGTAGGTTAATTAATAAACACACGTTCCTTTTCTGAATTTTGTGATGCTTCTCATAATTGTCAGCTTTCTTACATTTGTAACTTGTGACTTTTTCTTTCATATCTAAGTTTGTATAATTTTGTTTTTTTTTTTTTTTTGAGAGAGAGTTTCGCTCTTGTTGCCCAGATTGGAGTACAGTGGTGCCATCTCGGCTCACTGCAACCTCTCGAACTCCTGACCTCCCGGGTTCAAGCGATTCTCCTGCCTCAGCCTCCTCAGTAGCTGGGATTACAGGTGCCCGCCACCATGCCCGGCTAATTTTTTTGTATTTTTAGTAGAGACAGGGTTTCACCATGTTTGCCAAGCTGGTCTCGAACTCCTGACCTCAGGTGATCTGCCCGTCTTGGCCTCCCAAAGTGTAAGTTTGTATAATTTTTAATGATTTTCCTTTTAAGTCTCCCCTACCCCCAATTACATCAGGTTGGTGCAAAAGTAATTGTGGTTTTTGCTGTAATTAAAAGTAATGGCAAAAACTGCAGTGACTTTTGTACTAACCTAATAGAAGCTGCAGGCCCTACCATTAACCCTGGTTTGGGAGGGTAACGTGATAAAGAAGTCATACGTAAAAGAAGCTTGGAAAAACAAAAGTCCCTGTTGAGAAGAGACTGGAGATGTGCAGGGGGCTGCCACTCACCCACAGCCATGGTTCTGGGAGTGAGATGGAAATCTGGATCGGACAGAAGTTTCCCTCCAGGGTCGGGGCTGAGTGCTGTTCAGAGAAGGGGACCCCTGTGCTGAGTAGCACACCACAGCCACATCCTGCCTCTGCGTGTGACCTGGAGTGATCACATTCTTTCTCATGATAATAAAAACAGAAGTCATTATACGAAAAATATACTTGCACACGCATGTTTATAGCAGGACAATTTGCAATTGTGAAAATGTGGAACCAACCCAAATGCCCATCAATCAATGAGTGGATAAAGAAACTGTGGTATATACATATGATGGAATGTTACTTAGCCATAAAAAGGAATGAATTAACGGCATTCTCAGCGATCTGGATGAGACTGAAGACTATTATTCTAAGTGAAGTAACTCGGGAATGGAAAACCAAACATCGTGTGTTCTCACTCATGAGTGGGAGCTAAGCTATGAGGATGCAAAGGCATAAGAATGACCAATGGACTTTGGGGACTCGGGGAAATGGGAAGTAGGTGAAGGATAATAGACTACAAATTGGGTGCAGTGTATACTGCTTGGGTGAGGGGTGCACCGAAATCTCATAAACCACCAGTAAAGAACTTACTCATATAACTAACACCACGTGTTCCCCAATAACCTATGGAAATAAGAAATTAAAACAAAACAAACCAAACAAACAAAAAAACAGCTAACATGGGTTGGTTGCCTCAGATAGGCCAAGCCATGGGCTTAATTTGAATGATCTGAGTCAGTCCTCATGGTCGTCTTGTCAAGTCATTGCCACACCCTCGTTTGTCAGGTGCCACATACGACTTTTTGTCCTCTGTCATTAGTTCCTGCTAACATCAGGAATCACGTGTTAAGAATACAGATTGTGTAGGCTGAGCGCAGTGGCTCACCGCTATAATCCCAGCACTTTGGGAGGATGGCACCGGCTGGTGACTTGAGCTCAGGAGTTTGAGACCAGTCTGGACAACATGGCGAAACCCCATCTTTACAAAAAATATGAAAATTAGCTGGGCGTGGTGGCGCATGCCTGTGGCCAAAACTCTTTGGCAGGCTGAGGTAGAAGATCCCTAGAGCCCAGGAGGTTGAGGTTGCAGTGAGCCACGATTGCACCACTGCACTTCAGCGGGGGTGCTTATGACGTTTTATACATATTTAAAGCGTCTCCCCAGTGATCCTGATGCTGCCTTTTACTGTGTGCAGAATGAGGCCCCTTCAGCTCAGTCACTCCAGGTGGACAGCACGTTAGAATCAAAAACCCTTAGACCATCCCAACAACTAAGCCCCGATCAACTAAATCAGAACAGCTGGGAGTCAGGACTGAGTATGGGTGTTTTTAAAAAGTTCCCCAGCTGAACTCATCCAGAGCCATCAGCCATCGCCTTAGCCAATGGAGACACCGCAAACTACAAAAAAGTACTGCTTAAAAAAAAATACATTAAAATGGCCATTAATCACCATATCACTAATAAATAGATACACTGAAGATGAGTCTTTCCCAAGATCAAAAACAGCAAAAATACAATATTTCAACAAAAGCAACAACATTTCCCATTTGTATGTTTTTTAGTCTTTGCGACACACTTTCACATCCATCGCTTATTTTATTTTTTTGAGACGGAGTCTCGCTCTTCTCACCCAGGCTGGAGTGCAATGGCCCGATCTCAGCTCACCGCAACCTCCACCTCCCGGGTTCAAGCGATTCTCCTGCCTCAGCCTCCCAAGTACCTGGGATTACAAGCATGTGACACTATGCCCGACTAGTTTTTTGTATTTTTAGTAGAGATGGGGTTTCTCCATGTTGGTCAGGCTGGTTTTAAACTCACGACCTCAGGTGATCCGCCCGCGTTGGCCTCCTAAAGTGCTAGGATTACAGGCGTGAGCCACTGCACCCGGCTCCATCGCTTGCTTGAGCCCTACAACGCTATGAAGCTATCATTCCCATTCTGTAATGGAGAAAGCAAAGGCTAGGATGACTAACAGATTTTTTTGGGGGGGGGGACAGTGAAGTTTTTCCTGAGCAAAGGTAGCTGCTCTCTGCACTTTTCTCAAAGCCTCTATTTGTTGAAATGCAATTCTCGTGTTCTTGGCTCTTTCCTGTGAGACTGTGAAGAATGGGAAACGGCCTGTGTATCATTGCAGATGTGCCTTTAAAGCACCCCTGCTGGACAGTAGAAAGGAGGGCTAGAGAAGGTAAATGCTGACCGTGGGCTGGTAATCTTAGACCTCCTGCAGACCACCCCAGCCTGGTCTTGTTCTGGGCCGCCTCTTCTTTTCCCGGCCCCCTCGGCCTGGCTCTGCAGGCTGCTAACGGGTCCTTGTCCACCGAGCCTCCCAGGTTGGTGAATTGGTTTAGACTTGCCATCCTGGCTGCCTTCCAGACCCACCTGTGGGGATTACCTCCCAGATGCCTGGGTTGGCCATGTCTGCCCTCAAGGGCCTGGCTTGGCCAGAGACCACAGAGAAGCACGAGGCATGGTTAGCCTTTTAGTCCCAAACACCCACGACAGGGCCAGGCACCTATCTACTGCTCAGGACCTGTCTGCGGAGTTGAACTGAGTCATGCTTGAGCAGGAAATGTATTCTTTTTCCAGGCCTGGTGGCCAATCATTCAGCACTCTTTTCAGTATACCTAGGACGTTAATGAAAATCCTGAAAAAGTTCCCTGAGGCAGGGCTAGCCCACCCTGCTTAGTTGATTTAAAAGACAAAGAGTGCCAGGTATGGGCGCTGACACCTGTAATCCTAGTGCTTTGGGAGGCTTAGGCAGGAGGATCACTTGAGGACAGGAGTTCAAGACTGGCCTGGCCAACATAGTGAGACCCCCGTCTCTACAAAATTTTTTTTTAAATTAGCTGGTCATGGTGACATGGTCCCAGCTACTTGGGAGGCTGAGGTGGGAGGATCGCCTGAGCCCAGGGAGGTCGAGGCTGCAATGAGTCATGGTTGCACCACTTCACTCCAGCCTGGGTGACAGAGCAATACCCTGTTCCCTCCTCCACCAAAAAAAGAAGGAGATGAAAAGAAAGTGACAGGTGGAGGCCGGAAGCCGGGGCTTCAAAACTCATTTGTAATCACTGCAAAGACAGAATCATCTTGACTACGTAATTACCCCCACATACCCAGCTTGGGGACTTTGACTCTAAATCGCGGTTTCAGAAAAGCTTCAGATGGACAAACCAGCCACATTACTGCTTGAACCTCCCAGCTGGGGATTTTTTCTCCCCCAGGATTCTTTCAGATTCACAACCTGTCATGGGAAATCTTATGTAAAGTTTTCAGATGCTTGTCAAATTTGGAAGGAGTTCTCTGTAAGTTTCTTTTACATATGATCTATGACAGACACACTTGATGTTTAAAGTTTTTAGGTACGTGTCCTTCAAGCACAAGAATTCTAGAAAAGTCTTCAGAAGCCATGTAAAGTGTATACCCCTCGCCTGCCCAGGGACAGGCGAAGAAGCAGGAGCAGGGGTCCTGGGGGGCTGTGCCCATCTGTGAAATCAACCTGACACCCTCAGGCACATCTTCCAGGAAGCCTCCCTTTCCTGAAGGTCCACACATTCCAGGAGGAGGGGTGGAGCGAGGGGACGGGTGGTTTAGCCAGTGCGGTTTATCAAGGGATTATAGACCACCAAATTACACCTAAAAATACGAAGGCCAGCTGTGCATGCTGGGTTACAAGTATTGTCACGAGCCAGCTCATAGAGGGAGGGCCAAAACCACTCAAGTCGACTTAATGAAATAAACTGGGTTACAAACACCCGTCAGAGGAGGAAAAACAAACGACATCCCCCTTCAAGAGCCAGGCCAAGGGACATTCTTTCACTTGCTACACTGCCTGCACCCTCCACTCCCCATGCAATCTGGCTACTCTCAGGCAGGGCTGGGGCTGTCAGGACTGAAGTCTCCGTGGCCAGCAGGGACGTGGCTTAATGCCACCTAACTGGACTCATAGCTGGAGAAGGCAGACACTCTTGTCTCCGCTTTTTGAAGTGCTCTGCACCCACCGCCAGTTAACTGACTCAGAAGTGCCACTCTCTCTCAGGAAAGTTTCTCTCCTTTTCTCATATTTGGGTTGAGAGGTGTGTGTCTGAATCCAGAGGCCACTATGTAAAGGAAAGGAGGCTCAGTGGTGGTACCTGAGGATCTTCCCGCCTTGCCTCCTGCCCCACACACCACACTCCCCTTATCAGCTTGTCACCACCCCCAACACACAGTTACACACACATAGGTACACTCACATACACACGCATGCACACATGCACACACGTGCTCACACACATGCATACTCACAGGCACACATACGTATGCACACGCACGCACACATGCACACACACACACATGCACACACAGTTTGATAAATCATCCGTTGTGAGAGGAGCATGGACTTATGGAAGGAATATCCTTTGCCTTTGCGGCCAGGAAAACTTCGGTTGAAATCACCAGGCTCTGTCTGGGTGACTCTGAACAACTTACATCCTTCTCTGAGTTTCAATAACCTCATCTCAAAATGGTGACAATAATCATCAAGATGGTGACATGGGCACTTCCTCAATCGAGTGGCTTTGAAAGCTGAATTAAATCATGTCTACAGTGCACTTCATGCGGTGCACCGTATGGCACGCTTGACACCTAGATGAGGCTCTGTTCACGTTAACTGCTCCCTGTTAAATGTAACATGCTTCAGAGTCCCGAACGCATGTGACAGTAGCTCATGCCCCCTTCCCCAGCATTCACCGCCACTTTCCCGTGCTTCAAAGAAACGCAAGAGGAGCTTCTGGTCCCACCTGATAGACGGCCCTGGAGATGCACCATGGTGTTAGCATCAGCTGCAGAACTCGAAGGTTACCCCCTTGGCAGGTCCTCAGCGCCCGGCAAGTCAGGTTCCAGCTCCAAGGCGGGTCCTCAGAGCCAAGCAGCCCAGCGGCCATGCCAGTCCCAGACTCTGCCGCCACCCCTCTGGTCCCTGGCCCCACATCCAGGGCTGTGTTCTTTTAGTGACACAAAGTGCCAGTGTCAGTAAGATTTAATCAGGCAAGGAAAAAATGCAGTCCAAATAACTCTGATTCCTCTGACTCTCCTCCCCCTACCTTCCCTCACCACCACCCTCACTAATCCTCAGAGGCTGCTTTCCTTCAAGGATAAGCAAAAGGCTCCGAACTCCCTCCTAAAATGTTTTCTCCCTGTCTCTGGGGACTCACCACGGACAAGGTAAAAATAAACCTCAGCATGCGGATAAGGGCACATCCCTGTTTCTCAGTGCACTGAGGCTGGCTCTTCGGCAGATCAAACCGAACCTAGGGAAGACCTCAGACCCAGAAGCATCACCGAGTCCGGGATCCCCTCCAGGGTAAGAAAGCTAAGAGCAGAGGGCTGCAGCCTTCCATGCAACATTCCCCAGACACCCCATCTCTTTTCTTAACTCTTTACAACTTGGAGAACCCACGAGCTTCCACATGGTCAAGCAAAAAGTCCCATTCTGTAGCAGCACTGGAGAAATTGCTACTTTTGTGGGCAATTTGTAAAAAGCCAGGCATTTTCCTTGGAAGCGTCCCAAGTTTAGACTGGGATTGAAATGGCTGGAAAGAACACTTTTCTGATGGATTTCATACCAACATCCAAGATTTGGAGGAAAGCAGGGAAAAGGAGGTAAAGTCAAGCTATCCTGTTTTGTTTTTTTTTCTCATGATGGGTTACTTCCTATAAACGGTCTTGCTACATTGGGTAAGCTACATGCATGCATGCATGTTGGGTAAGCTACAGGTAGAAATTAACCCAAGGAAAGTCCTTCAATTAAACATGTCATAACCATTGGAATTTCATACATTGTTTTGATTGTTGATTATTTTAGAAGGGCATCTGAATCCCAATTCAATAAATTATATACCAAAAGGTGAGATTCCAAAGCTGGAAGGGAAAGAAGGGGGAGGGGAGAATGCAGCCACGACCTAGCTGTACAATTAAGAGAAGAAGCATGTTTAATCTGTAAGTCATTTTGATTGTACAGTCCTGAAGAATCATGGTAAGTTATAAGGTATGTTTGCCTTCTCTACATTCCATTTGTTTATTTATTATCTGTCTCTTCAATCCTAACTAATACCATCAGAAAAGTAGAAATGTGAAATGTACTAATCTACTACAGCATCCTGCAGTCCTACGTAACCTCAGTTTGAATTTGGCTGTGTCATTTTCTGTGTGGCCTCGGACAAATTAATTAACTCCTCTGACTTATTTCTTGTTCTGTCAGATGGAAATAGTACCTACCTCACTAGGTTGTGAGGATTAAATGAGGTAACATACTTAAAGTGGATAATAAAGAGCATGGCATGTGGCTGATAGTTTTGCCTCTACTTATCATGATGTGGTAATTCAAAGACATTATCTACCACTGATAATATGAAACCCTTAGGATAAAAATTTTTGTTTCTCTAAATTATGTTCTTTTAATACCTTTTTTCCTTTTGCTTTGAATTTATGCATTGATTTGTTTAATTAATATAAGGCAGTCTTTATTTATTTATTTTTAGGTGAGTCTCTCTATATTACCCAGGCTGATCTCAAGCTCCTGGCCTCCTGTGATCATCCTGCCTCGGCCTCCCAAAGTGGTGGGATTACAGGCGTGAGCCACCTCACCTGGCCCATTTTAATTTAAACTCTTTTTTGAATAGCTCTATCATTTCTCCATGAATAATGACCCTAAGGCAAAACACGATGCATAATTTTCTTCCTGTATACCATTTCTTTATTTTTATACCCCAGTAATGAAAAGCAGACGGGTACTACAGATTCTTGCCTTTCTGCAAAAACCCCATCACCAGAAAGTTTTATCTAAGAGGGAAGAGAAGGGAGGGGAGGGGAAGGAAGGTAGGATGATAGGAAGATAAGAAGAAAGAAAGGAAGGGAGGAAGGAAAGAGGGAGGCAGGGGGGGGTGAAAGGGAGGGGGGGGGGAAGGGGGGGGGGGGGAAAGGGAGGGGGGGTGAAAGGGAGGGAGGGCGAAAGGGAGGGAGGGTGAAGAAGAAATTAAATTAAAAAGCAAACAATGTGCAGAAAATGATGCTCCCAGTCACATTAGCTAACTACATCGGTACTTTCATGAAAAAACAAATGCAAGATATCATAGTTAGTTTCAGTGTGTGCGCCCTGAACTAATGCTCTCCATCCTCTGGGGACTTTGGCTGTGAAACAGACTCTTCTCCAAAGCATGTAATTATGGACTAGATAGGGACAGTTCTAAAGGCATTGTTTTATTCTATGATGAAATAATGTGACTTTAACAATTAAAAAAGTTAAATATATATACTTAGCTTATGGTCTGGGAATCTTTTGAGTATAAAGGTGCCATAACAAGCTCTTTTGAAAAATGACTGAATATAAACAAGAATTCATGAGAACAGCAGGACCTACTCAAGCTGCCCTGATATCTTTACCATTTGTGGGCACGAGTGGTGTTCCTTAGGGGGGCTTGCTCTGGAGTCTGGAATCGGAGCCTGGTGACACCAGCAGCAGACGCCTGTCTCTGTGCCCATGGAAGCCTGGGGTGACGGTGCTGTTGGACAGTGCTGCCTGATTTTGCTGGCCCTATTATCTTCAATCATCTACATGATTCTGCCCTAGCCTTTATTGATTAATTGACTGATGGATGGATTGAGGCAATCTCGCTCTGTCACCCAGGCTGGAGTCAATGACGCGATCTCGGCTCACTGCAACCTCCACCTCTTGGGTTCAAGCGATTCTCCTGCCTCAGCCTCCCGAGTGTCTGGGATTACAGGCTCCCACCACCATGCCCGACTAATTTTTGTATTTTTAGTAGAGATGGGGTTTCACCATGTTGGCCAGGCTAGTCTCGAACTCCTGACCCCAGGTGATCCACCTGCCTTGCTCTCCCAAAGTGCTGGGATTACAGGTGTGAGCCACTGTGCCTGGCTCTTCCCTAGCCTTTAAATCACTAATTCAGAGTTCCACAAGGCAGCTCCCCATATGGCCTCTGAGAGGCTATGCATGCAAGCGGCATGGCTGCCACTGAGCACAATGCCCTTGCTTTTCAAAGGGATTTAGAAACCTCAGAGCAATTCACCATAGGTGTGTGTGTCTGTGCGAGTGCATGTCTGTGTGTCTATGTGTGTCTAAGTATGCATGTGCGTGTCTCTGAGTGTCTGTGTGTGTATGTATGTCCACATGTGCCTGTGTGTGCGTGTATGCCTGGCTCTGTGAGTCTCTATGTATGTGCCTCTGTGTGTGTGTCTACTGTGTGTCTGTGAATCTGTCTTTGTGAGTCTGTGTCTGTGTGTATGTCTATCATATGTTAATGTTTGTGTATGTATGTGTGTGCCTATCTCTGAGCCTCTGTGTGTCTGTGTCTGTGTGTGTGTGTGTGTGTCTCTGTCTGTGTATGTCTTTGTCTCTGTGTGTCTGTGTGTGTGTGTCTACTGTGTATGTCTTCGCCTCTATGTGTCTGTGCATATGTGTCTGTGCGTATGTGTGTCTCGTGTCTATGTGTGTGTCTGTCTATTATGTGTCTGTGTGTCATTGTGTGTCTGTGTGTGCATCTATGTATGTGTGTGCTGTGTCTGTGTGTTTGTGTGGGTCATTATGTATCTATGTGTGTGTCTGTGTGTCTCTGTGAATCTCTGTCAATCTCTATGTATGTGTCTGTCTCTTGTGTTTCTCTGTGTGTGTGTACACACCTTCATCTTACAGAAGAGGACGTCCCAGCACAGCAGCCAACCAGATCCCCTGCGCACTGTGACGTAGCTGGAGCAAGTCACCAGGGCTCACCAGGCGAACATGTGACCTGGACTGGTCTAACTCCCAACCTCTCTTCATCGCTTTCCTTATTCTTTTCTCAAGAATTATAGAAAATAAGCATCTTCTAGGCAGTTTACCACTTAGACAGTTGATCACAAAACCTAAAGAGTAATGGATAAGGACAGTGACCTCTTGGTGTCTAAAGGGTAGGGAATAGCACATTAGACACCAGGAAGACAAAGTGAGGAACAGTCACTCTCTCACGCCTCCTTCCATGAGACTTTTGCTACTATGAGGGGTGAAAAGAGTCAAGTATTGAGTTAGCTGGCCAGATGGGGTGAGTTGCTGAGTGTTTGCCTATTGTAAGTCCTGGGGAAACATCCCAAGGAGAGGCTGAGGTCTTGGTCCTGGGATTGCACATTGGGGAAGGGAACTTGGGCTGGAAGCCCTAACTCACTGGCTGACCTGGGAGGGAAGCAGGCATTGCTGGTGCCAGGAGTTCCCCTGCCCAAAGACAGAACAGAAGAGGAGGTGGGACCTTGGCATGGCAGGGATGAGTGCTGCCCACGGACTCTCAGCCCCATCCCCTGCAGCTCCCACCTCTGTCCCGCTGGTTCATTCTCTTCCCTGTCTCGGAGTTTCTGTGTTTTCTATCTCTGCTACCAGACCCTCGTTCACTGCTTCTGTAAAGACAGAGGAATTTTTTTTTTTTTTTTTAAAGCAACAAATGCCTCTGTCTGGCTCTGGGAATGTTTTAAGACATAATTACTGCCTTGAAAAGGAATAGGAAAAACTCAGTTGCAAGTAATGTGTAGTGCAATTATGAACAAAATTTGCAAATACATAAATACACAGAAAACAGCATACACATGGAGAAGTATATTTATAGTGACTAAAGAAATGTGTTCAGAAGTGCAAGCTAATGGAACTCATTTTAATCATTCAGGGATTATTTATTGCTATGTATTTGTAAAAATGTCAGCCATTAGATTGACTGAAGAACTCCTATCTCAGGTCAAAGTCAGCTACTAGTGCAAGTAGCATTTTAAAAAAGATTCTCTTGGAGGCATTTCGTTATCTTTTACTGATCTGATCTCAAGGTAAAGGACAATTTCTCCAATAGCAAAGCCCAGTACATTTCAGGCCTAATATCAAGAAACTTCAAGGAATTAATGCCTTAGCATAAGTCAAATCTGTTCTCTTGGAAGAACAAAGGAAAATCAATAGCCGATTTATTTGAAAGTGAGAAGGTGATAGGAAAGTAAATAAATTCACAAGAGTGACAGGGAAAGGCAGAGATGCACTCAGAAATGCCCATCAACCATATTTTCTGGTTTTGTAGAAAGCAGATTTCTTTTGTGCTTTGTGAGCATTTAGCTCTACTTCTGTGTCACATAAGGACTTTTCCAGGTCTTAACTACTAATCCGTGTTTTAATTCCACATTCCTTTCCTGCCTTCCAACACAAGACTCAAACTGAGGTTTAAATTTACTGCATATTTCTTTCTTTCCATCCACTGAATGCCGTTAAGCAATCTCCACGTGTAATCAAAATGCTGGACAGGAGTAGTGTTGGAAGCTTTGTTCTTTAAATGAAGGTGGCCTATCACTCTTTGTCAGTGAAATGTAAAAATACCTCATTGAGATATAATTGATATACCATACACTCCAGTCATTTAAAATGTACAATTCAGTGGTTTGTTAGTTTAATCATAGGATTATATAGCCATTGCCACAATCTAATTTTAGAACGTTTTCATCCCCCAAAACAAAACCATACCCATTAGCTGTCATTGTCATTCCCCATTTCTCTGCACTCCTCCTAGTTCCAGGCAGCCTTTGATCTCCTTTCTGTCTCCAAAGATTTGCCTATTTTGGACATTTTATATTAATGGAGTCTTTGCGGCTGTCTTCTTTCACTTAGCGTAATATTTTCAAGATTCATCCATATTGTAGCGTGTGCCAGTACATTTTTTTCTTTGCTGAATAATATTTGATTATGTGGATAGACCATATTTTGTTTATCCATGCATCAGTTGATGGACATGTGGGTTGTTCCCACTTTCTGGCTATTATGAATGATGCTGCTATAAACACTTGTGTAAGCGTTTTTGTGAGGTGTACGTTTTTCTTGTCTCTTGGGCACATACCTAGGAGTGGAATTGCTGGGTCAGATGGTCATTCTTTGTTGAACCATTTGAGGAGTTGCCAGACAGTTTTCCAAAGCAGCTGTACCATTTTACATTTGCACTAGCAGTGTGTGAAGGTTCCAATTTCTCTACCTCCTTGCCAATCTTGTTTCTGATTACAGCCATCCTAGTGAGTGTGAAGTGGTGGCATTCTTTGTTTTCTAGCTGGATTCTATGACGTGGCCTTTGGGTAGGATAGGGTGGAGGCAGCAACAGAAAGGGCTGCTTTTAGGAGGCTGGTCTGTTGCCCCCCATGCTTTAACCTCCAGCAGGCTGCAGCAGATGGAAACTGGAGAAAAGAGGCTGCAGTACGGAAGAGCCCGGAATGTCCTTTTCCTCTCTCAACAGCCCCTCCATACCACCTTCTTCTGCTCCTGACTCTCTCACACCCACCATGGGGGCAAAAGTCCAAATATTTTTGGAAGTTACCATTTGTCATTTTCTAATCCGGGTTCCAGTTCTTTGGGGAAAAAAAAAATGCTATTTAGAAATAGCACTGGTATGGCTAAGTGAGTGGGTGATATGCAAAACTCAAACCCAAACAGTCTTTCGAAATCCCAAGGCGTTTCAGGATTGCTCACTAACACATTTAATCCCATATTTGGGTCTGGAAAACGTCCCAGCTCCAACCAAGAGTCATCATGGAGTCATCGTTTCTCAACCAGAGAACCCAAAAAACCCATTTATATAAATGCTAGGAAACTCACTATGTTCATTTTGGGGACTGGAGAATAACCCTTTAAAAATGCTTTGCTGTGTACACAAAAATATTTTGGGTCCCTGGGAAAGTACAGGAGAGGCAGGAGCTGCCCTCTGACTTAAGCACTCCCGAGCAGCAAGCCAAGAGCTATGTTTAGAAATATTCCCCGCAAGCTCCACACATTATTATACGAGTGATCCTATGGCCATAAAAGTGATGTCATCTATCAATTGCCCGTTAGGAAAGTCAGTTCCCATATGCACACCAGGCCCCAGTAGAAATAAAATCAGAGCCGCCTGAATTAAATCAGTCCAGGCCATGAGTCGGAAATTAAATGCCCTCAGACCCTCTTTTCTCAATCTCCTGTTATTTGGTTTCCATGAAATTCATCCTTTCCCAAGGATGATTGTTGAGTAGGTACTTCACAAGCATGCATATGTGTAATCAAAGCCTTATGTGAAAAGAATACATATTTTGTTTTGTTTAGGGGTTACACACCCTCAAAAGAGCAATGGTCTGGGGCTTGGTGGGAGTGAAGTTGTAAAGTGGGGGTCCTGTTCATAATAAAAGGGGGTCTGCTTGCTTGAGAAAGGGGTCTCCAGAGAGAAGGGCAGGTGGGCCTAGAGTCACTTCCTTTTCGCAGAGGATGATTAAGCTGACTTAATGCTCATAGGAGAGGTGTTTTGGGAGATAATTAACACTTCCTTTCCAAAGAGGAATTAAGAGGTTAGAAAATGTGTGTCTAGAAGCTGGGAAGAGGTTGGAGGATTGCTCAGTGAGGAGAAAGTCAGTGTCTTTTTCAGATATAAAGGAGGTCAAGTAGAATTTATAAGAGGCAAATAGAGCTAAGAACACTTTGTTTTAACCTATAACTTAAATTCCTTTGAACTCTTGACTCATTGGGGGTATTATATTGTTTGTAATAGCTATTAGAAGGGTTTTCTGTTTTCAATGCACTATTCATTTCTTATAAAATCTCTTTCCTCTCTAAAACTGGTCTTTCTAAATTAGCAGTCTTTCTTTTTAAAAAGTCTCTAGTGTCTTGTGTGTAATGGGCATGAAATGACTACTGAATGAATGCAACTATGTACGTTCTGTTAAAACACAGGCTGTGGCTTCTCTTGCTGCTCTTAGGTGGCCCTGCCTACATAAAATCCACCCTGGTGCAGTTGAAACTCTCTAACAGGCAGGGCCATTGTTCTTCTCATGTTGGCTTCTCAAGAGCGGGTCTACGAGCACCCCATTCCCTTTCCTATTTGGAAAGAAAATAACACTCACCATGGCATTCACGATGCTGCGGACCTGATGAATGGAAATGGAGAGGCCGCACTAATGTAAGTGGGGTCAACATCCCTGCTGGAGGGCAGATGCAATTTTGGCAAGCTAATGACTGTGGGAAGCCATTTTCTAGACTGCATTTTTCTCTTGCTTTCTTGGAATGCTTTTCTCAAGGGGAAAAAGAAAGCAGAGGTGTAAATGGTATCTGGCCGTTCGAAGAGCCCAGTTGGGAGACCCTCTGCTGGCCACGGCACTGTCTGTCCCCAGGGCCCAGTCTCACGGTGTCACTGAGTCCAGAGGTTGGGACTCCAACAAGCCCTCCACATTCCAACATGACTGTGGTAAAAACAAACAAACAAAAATCTATTTTATTCTAGCCCATCACATTTTCTATATTTGCTAGAGAAATCTCGATCGCTCTATAAATGATCGGTTAAAATTAAAAATATAGGCTGGGTACAGCAGCTTATGCCTGTAATCCCAATGCTTTGGGAGAGCGAGGCTGGAAGATCACTTGAGGTCAGGAGTTCAAGACCAGCCTGGGCAAAACAGAAAGACCCCATCTCTACAAAAATAAAAAAAAATTATCTGGGGACCTAAGTCCCAGCTACTTGGGAAGCTGAGGCCAGAAGATTGCTTGACCCTGGGAATGGGAGGCTATAGTGAGCTATGATTGTACCACTGCACTCCAGCTTGGGCAACAGAGTGAGACCCTATCTCTAAAAATCAAATCAAATCAAATCAAATATTTAAAAAATTAAACAAAAAAAACTTGTTATTTTAACAAAAGTCTTCTCATGAAACCACACCCAGACCAACAATAGTAGAAAAATCCAACGTAAATAAAACAAAACAAAAAGCTACCATGAATGACCTGTCTTGAGTTGGTCAATGGAGATTGGATTAGTCAATGAATCAGACTTTCATATTCAGACTCTGAGTAAGAAAAAAATGAATCCTTTGATAGATGCAAAATCAGGCCTGTTTTAGGATAATCTCATTAATTTAGTGAGTTGCCCAGACTACTGCTGAATCATTTAGGCGGTCCTTTCTCAGGAAGATCTCTTGTAGATCAAAATGTATGCATTTGGAGCTCTGCTTCTTGGAACCATTCAAATGAGACTACACAGGTGGTGTGGTGTGTTCTCTATCTGTGTTTGACTGAGGATGGTAGATAGGGGTTATGATTTGGTAACAGAGCTTAGAAAACCAAGAACCATCATGGGTTGGAGGTCCAGGGAAGTTGTGAAGTCAGCACAGTGGCACAGGCAACCAGAGTCATCCAGGATTTAAATGTCAAGGTGAATCAATGGGTTTAAAGCAGCCAATCAAAGTACCTGTGAATAATGAATCGAGAGTTCAGGTCGACCAGGAGACCAGAAACTAGGAGAGCATACAGACTGAAAGGTGTATGAAAACACAAGCTACGGTGGATAGAACACTTAAGGGAGGCCAGGCCAGATGTGGTGGCTCATGCCTGTAATCCCAGCACTTTGGGAGGCAGAGGCAGGTGGATCACGAGGTCAGGAGTTCAAGACCAGCCTGGCCAACATGGTGAAACCCTGTCTCTAGTATAAATACAAAAATTAGCTGGGTGTGGTGGCGGGTGCCTGTAATTCCAGCTACTCAGGAAGCTGAGGCAGGAGAATCATTTGAACTCGGGAGGTGGAGGTTGCAGTGAGCCAAGATCACGTCATTGCACTCCAGCCTGGGCGACAGAGCGAGACTCCGTCTCAAAAAAAAAAAAAAAAAAAAAAAAAAAAGGGAGGCCAAAGCAGGTCGGAGACTGCTCCATCTCCCTGTGCCAGCAATTTTCTGTTCTTCCTGTTAGGGCAGGGGTCACGCTCCCAGTGGGGCTCCAGTGACCTGCAGGTGGAAGCAGGTAGGTGTGCAGGTGAGGAGAAACTGAGGCCACGTTACCCGCCAGGTTATATGTATTGGGGACTCAGAAAATGTTACCCCAAAATGAAGGTCTTCGAAGCAGCTCTCTCTGACCTTTTCCCATCTCTGACCTTTTCCCATCTCTGGCCCCTCATCCTCCTCCAAACCTAGCCGTACAAACTAGAATCCCTCTTCCCCAAGGCAGTTTCTAGAAACCAGAACCCCTTTCTCCCAAAGCCAGCCATAAAACCTAAAAATGTCACTTTAAATTTCCCCTTTTACATCTTTCTATGTGAAAACTAGCCACAAAGAAATTCTCAGCTGGGCATAGTGAGTGGTTCACGCCTGTAATCCCAGCACTTTGGAAGGCCAAGGCAGGAGGATCGCTTGAGCCCAGGAGTTAAAGGCCATGCTGGGCAACATAGGAAGACCCCATCTCTACAAAAAAAAAAAAAAAAAAAAAATTAGCTGGGCATGGTGGTATGCACCAGTAATCCCAACACTTAGAGAGGCTGAGGTAGGAGAATCACTTGAGCCCAGGAGGTTGAAGGAGGTCGAGGCTACAGTGAGCTGTGATTGCACCTCTGTACTCCAGCCTGGGAAGGGAAGTGGAGGGGAGGGGAGGGGATGGAAGGGATCCTCTGACCTACCTTTTTGTTTGACTGTAGGTCATAAGACCCCCATTCCAGAGAGGGTCCTGCCCTATACCCAGAAGGAAGGAACGCTGCTCATAGAGGCCAAGAAGAATCTAGACAGACAGGCCTTACTGGCTCTCCCTACTCAGTCCATTAGCATTAGATCAGACACATTTTGTCCAGTTGTATTATCTACATGGCTGCCCATACTTCATTGAACCTAAGCATAAAAATAGACAGCTTGCCTGTATCTTTGGGTCTTCATTTGGAAGGCTCCTGTGTCGCATAGAAGTATGATCAAACAAATTTGTATGCCTTTTGCTCTATGAGTCTGCTGGTTTCGTCAGCGAATTTTCAGCGAACTTTCTGAGGGCAAAGGCCAAGATTTCTCCTCACCCTACAGGTACATCAGTCAACAAGAAGTCCCTCTTTTTGCACCTCCTCTTTGTACTGCCAATTTCTTTTTTTAAATTTCTTTTTCTTTTTTTTTTTTTTGAGACAGGGTCTGGCTGTGTCGTGCAGTGGCGAGATCTTGGCTCACTGCAACTTCTGCCTCCTGGTTCAAGTGATTCTGGATTCTCCTGCCTCTGCTTCCCAACTAGCTGGGGCTACATGCCTGAGCCACTACACCTGGCTAATTTTTGTATTTTTAGTAGAGACAGGGTTTCACCATGTCCACCAGGCTGGTCGCCAATTTCTGACAGAGGCCAAGTGTCCCATATAAGTGAAATATTTACTTAACCCAAGGCTCAATGTGTTCCTGAATTTGCAAGCAGTCCTCTTCCTCATTTGCAATAAAGCAAAGTTCATCCTCCCCTGAGCCAAGGCAACCGTGAAATTGACAAGCCAGGAGGAGCCGGGAAATGACCAATGCAAAGAAGAGCAATGCCCTTTAACGCTTCCATAGAAAAAAAACATAATTACATCCTTCTAGGCCGTGAAGGCATTGAAAACTTATAAGGGCAATGAACTTAGACTTGATTGTTTGATTCATCAAAAAAACAGAATTTTTTTTTCCAGAAAAACGTCTCTGGGTGGTATAATTTCAGGTAAATTATATTAAAATATAATTCCCTAGAGAAGAAGCAAATTGGTTTGAGGTATTGGTTATTTCCCTCTTGTTGTAGAAAGAAAGGTGGTGATTTAAAATTCAGAGACCAGGAGATGCCTAGGAGGTGAGAGCCATCGGTAAGTGTTTCTTAATAAACTGGGGGCCGGGCGTGGTGCCTCATGCCTGTAATCCCAGCACTTTGGGAGGCCAAGGCAGGTGGATCACCTTAGGTCAGGAGTTCGAGACCAGCCTCGCCAATATGTCTCTACTGAAAAAAAAAAAAAAAAAAAAATAGCCGGGGGTGATGGCGGGCGCCTGTAATCCCAGCTACTCGGGAGGCTGCGGCGGGAGAATCGCTTGAACCTGGGAGGTAGAGGTTGCAGTGAGCCGAGACTGCGCCACCGTACTCCAGCCTGGGTGGCAGAGGGAGACTCCGTCTCAAAAACAAACAAAAAAAACAACTGGGAACCGCGGCTCGTCACTCAGCTGGAACTAGGTGTCTTTGTAGTGAGCCACCCATGAGGGGCAAGTCTGAGGACCCCTTCCTGAGTCTGACCATGGTGAAGTGTCCTGGGGTGCTCTCTGCAGGGGGCACGCCAGCTCCTTCACCAAAACCCAGGACAGATTTCATAGTGTTAAAACTAGAGCGACCCACATGGCGGGGTTCCAAGAAGTCAAATGTGTGTCCAGAGCGCAGGGGTGAAGTTCCCCCTGGTGGCCAGATGAACAGTCCCTTCCTCATTCCACGTGTGACGAATAGAAGCACCTACCTGCCCGGCGTCCAACCCCCAACCCTCTCAGTTCCAGATACTGATCTATTTTTATTGCGGTAAAATATGCATAATACAAACTTTACAATTTTAACCATTTTTAAATGTGCAGTTCAGTGGCATTAAGTATATTCACAGCATTGTGCAGCTGTCTCCAGAAGTTTTTCGGATTGCAAAACTGACCTCTGTACTCATTAAACAGTAACTTCCCATTCCTCCCCTCTCCATCTTCTGGTAACTCTATTTTGCTTTCTGTCCCTACAGGTTTGACAATTCTTCAAAACTTGTATAAGAGGAACCATATATTCATAGTATTTGTTTTTTGTGACTGGCTTATTTCCCTCAGCATAAGGTGCTCAGGGTTCATCCGTGGTATAGCATGTGTCAGAATTCGCTTCCTTTTCAAGGCTGAGTAATGTTCCATTGTATGGGGAGACCACATTCATCCATCAGTGAGCACTTGGGCTGTTTCCACCTTTTGGCTACTGTGACTAACGTTGCTATGACTAAGTGTGTAAATATCTCCCCAAGTCCCTGCTTCCCATTCCTTTGGGGATTTACCCAGGAGTGACATTGCTGGATCCCATGGCGATCCTGTGTGTAATCTGGGGGAAGCTCTGTGCTGTTAGATACCGTTAGATAATGATCTTTCCCGCCTACTATTCCTGCCGCAGGCAGCGCTTGCTCCACTCCCGAGGCAGGCAGGGACGCTGCCCACAGACATGCCTGCTGACATCTAGGACTCGCTTAGCCTTACGAGCCCTGCTGGGGGTGGGTTTCAGGTAACCCTGTGCTCCTTTGACTCCCAAGGTGGCCGGCTCACCCTGACCCTTCCACTGTCTGCTTGGTTTGCATTCGTCCGAGCTGGAGTGGGAGCCCAGCTCTGAAGTCAGGCTCACGTGTTTGGCCCCTAGGCCCCAGCCTCGCCCTCAGGTGTCCCTCCTCCTGCACACTCCGGGGCTGGCTGATCTTTTCATCAGGACCCTGGGGCCTTGGTGGTAAGGTCAGCTGGTCTCTCTACTCAGGGCCAGGCGACAGGGAAGGAGGCTGGAATGGAGGGTGCCTGCTGAGCACATCCCTCTGGCCTTAGGTGGTTTGAGGGGTGGGTGGCTGCAGGCTGATTCTGGCTCCAGATTCATTTAAATCTCCTTGAATGTAGGTGGCCTTCAGGGAGTGGGTGTGAGTTCAGTTGAGGCCTAAGAGCTGGAAACCCGGGCATATGCTAAGGTTGGGATGCTGGAGAGAGAATAGGATCCTTTTAGATGTGAAGAAGGGCCCTGAGCTAGGAGCAGGACTAGCAAGAGCCAGCATCGCAGTCCTGGCAGGCTCCAGTCTCCAAACAGGTCCAGGCTGAAGGCATGAGTCCACTGGCTTGGTGTGGATTTGGGAAGAAACCATCACAGCCTAGGGCACAGGAAGGCCCCTGGCCCATCGTAAGCCATTGACACAAGCTTTAGAGCAGGTAGACGCTGCTGGCTGGAGACAGCCACCCTCTAGAAGTCTGCCTGCCCTGACCTGACTGATGCCAATTTAGGAACTGAGCAAGCTGGCAGCTTTTCACACCTGCAGCTGGGAGGGATGGGGAAGTGCAATCTGGCAGGACACCACCAACTGGCTCCAAACGGAGCCCCTCCCAAGTCCCACTGTTCCGACGCCGCAGCCACCTGTGGCTTTGGTCATCTCTGTTGTCTAGAACTGAGAGTTTCTAGGGGCTGCTTGGATTCTGCACAATGACTGCAAGCTCCCTTCCACAGGCACAGACATTACACCCAGGGCAGCAACCCTCTCGCGCCTGGGTCTTCCCTTCCTGTGGTCCCAGGGTGCCAGCCCTGGCTGTCCATGGGGGTCCCGTGGGAAGTTTTATGAAAAGCTTTTCCCTGCGCCCCACCCCTAGGGATTCTGGTTTTATTGCTCTGGGGGAGGCACTCAGTGTTGTTCTTTTTGAGAAGCATCTCAGGGTTTCTAGGGTACAGCCAAGGAGAAGAACCGCTGCTGTAGACCCCGAGATCACCAGGTCTCGGCGGCTTGCAGATGAGTTCTTCAATTCACAATGGAACCTAGGGGTTTCGGTCAGTGGTTCTCATACCTGCATCAGAATCACCTGCAGGGCGTGGAGAAACACATGTCTGTAGGGCCTGGGAATTTGCATTTCAAACAGGTTACCAGGAGAGGCTGATGTTCCGGCTCTGTGACCACACTTGGAGAGCCATAGATCCAGGCTCTCGGATCTCATCGATCTCATAGATCTAGGCTCCTAGATCAACCTTAATTCTTGGACTTAGGGTGATTGAGAGAAGTAGAATCAAGCTGTGTCCATCACTGTACTTAATGTTTACAGCTTCATGTTTTCACACAGCTGCAAAAGCTCTGCCACTTTACCTCTGAACTATCATGGGATAGAAACCCCAGCAAAGCAACTGTCCCATGGAAGGGGTTAATAAATGATCCTTTCCCCATATGCAGAATGGAAAATCGACACTTAAGATAACTTCCACCCAACTTTTTCCCTCCCCTCCCCTGAAAAAATTAAATCGTGAAAAGAAATATTTTGTTTAAAGTAACAGGACGTCTCTTTCCACCATGAGGGCCCAGTTACAGACTTGAAAAGCCTAAATATTAGTAGCATGCATTTATTTCTACATGAAAGTCGTTTCTTAATGATGTGATATTTCAGTACTTGAGTTCGCCCAATGTCAGGAACCAAGCAGCCAAGCGGAGACCCTGATCGCTCCCTCCTTTGTCTCTGGATGGGAGACCAGAATATTCAGAGGTTACAGTCTGCAGCCAACAGAGTGCATTTCGACTCTTTTTAGAAATGTGTGACTCGTCCATGGGTCATTTACTCATCCATCTCTCCTCCCCGACCACGAGGAAACTGCAGGGGACACACTTTTCTTTAGCTTGATGCACAAAGCACAAAAATTTGCTGATCCTGAGACCTGACTTGGTGTTATTAAAGAAGACATCCTACAATTTAACAGAACAAGATTTCTAAGCAAAGCAGAAAGCCTAATGATTTCAGAGTTTGCTTTCCACCTACAATTAACTAGGTCACAACTGTAAAGGAAGAGAAAAAAATAAATCACTCCAAACCAGGAGCACTCGACATCTGTGGCCAAAAAATAAACACTTTAGTTTTTCTTTTTTAAAAGAGAGGACTCTCAATCTAACAGAAACAAGCACATTTGATATATGCTAGAAAATAAAAACAAAGTCTGATCAGACAGTAGGCAAAAGCAGTGTCTCAGGCCCACTTATTTAATAGTTATACACAACGGAGGAGGAGTGAATTGATGGACAGATACAGATCGATGGATAGATAGATAGACAGATCTCTATAGATGAACAGAAGAATGGATAGATGGATGACAGAAAGATCTCTATATAGATTTATATAGAGATCTATCTGCCTATCCATCTGTCTATCTATCTACCTACCTACCTACCTATCAGAAACAAAGATGAAAAAGAAAAATAACCTATGAGCATGAACATCAGAGAGGATACTTTAGATCCTCGACCTCAAAATGCCCTTTATGGGCTCCAGCATCAGCAACTACATGGGAACTTGGAGGAATGCAGACTGCATCTGCATTTGACAAAACCCCAGGTGATTCCATTATAAACTGACGTTTTAGAAGGTGTGCTTTAGAATAGTGATTTTCAATAACTTTTTTTGTGTGTGTCAGTTATGGAAAGCTTTTCCCAAATGAAATATTTGGTGGGGACGTAAGAAATATCTTAGAAGCAGAACTCTGGTTGACCAGGGGTGAGGGGGTCTCAGTCCTCCAGCCCCCTAGTGGCACCTCCTATCCCACACTGCATCTTAGTGGTAGTGACTTCTGCTTCTGAGTAGGTATCGGGGTCCCTGGTGCTTTTGATTATGTTGCACCCTAACACCTACCAGCCCAGAGGCTACCATGTTGATTCTTCTGAACAAACAAGCCCTGGCATATTATGGATGCTCAGGTGATATTAGATGATCATTAATAATTGATTTTTTTTTTTTTTTTTTGAGATGGAGTCTCGCTCTGTCGCCAGGTTGGAGTGTAGTGGCGCGATCTCGGCTCATTGCAGTCTCCACCTCCCGGGTTCAAGAGATTCTCCTGACTCATCCTCCTACCACGCCCAACTAATTTTTGTATTTTTAGTAGAGACAGGGTTTCACCATGTTGGCCAAGATGGTCTCAATCTCTTTCCCTCATGATCTACCCGCCTTGGCCTCCCAAAGTGCTGGGATTACAGGTGTGAGCCACCGTGCCCGGCCAATAATTGATTTTAAATAAGAATACATGGACAGGTGCAGCTCAGACATTCCAGAGACGGGCATCAGAGGGGAAATGGAAGAAAGCAGGGAAACAGCCTATTGACAATGAGAGGAAGACAACACAGAGGGCAGAGAGGGAGTGGCCCTATAGTTAAGATTTGCCAGATAAAATACAGGACACCCAGTTACATTTGAATTTCAGACAAACTCCATGGAACATGCTTAGATGAAAGAATGATTCGTTGTTTATTGAAATTCGATGTAACCAGGCATCCTGTATTTTCATTTGCTGAATCTGGCAACCTGACCTAGAGTTCCTTTCTAAAAGGACACTTTTCTCAGCCGCTTGGATTCCAAGGGTCTCACTCTAGGTTAGACCCCCCATTTAGATTCCCTCCGGGGAGTTTTCTGGAGTCAGACTACCTGGGTTCAAATCCTGGATCTACCACTGCTGGCTGAGTAACCCTGGACAAATGACTTAATCTCTCTCTATTCTCTGTTTTCCTCTTCTAGAAAGTGGGGTTAGGAATAAGAGCCAACCTCAAAGGGCTGCTCCGAGTGAGGATCAGAGGAGAAAATATCTGCATAGATTAAGCACAAAGAAAGAGCTCATTAAAGGTACTTTCTATTCTTGGCTGTGCTTCTGGGTCTTCTGGGTCTCCGTAACTTCCCTCTCTGCCTGGATTTGCTCCTGGCCATTTTCTTGGAGAGTGAGACCCATCCGGAGGGGAATATGGGAGAAGGAAGGAGGAGGAAGTGGGGACTGAGAAGGCCCAGGGACGTGCCTTCCTCTTCTTTCCAGGGTCATGGCCTGGCTTGTCTGTTGGGCGGGTGCGCTTCCTTCCTGGCCTTCCTTGTGGGGCACTTCTCGGGGTGTGCTAGGAAAGAAGGGAGGAAAATGTGTAACTTGATATCTGCTCCTTGACCCTGGCTGACCGGGTTAACTCACTCCAGGATGGAAGCAAAGCCTGCCCGGGAAACCTTCTGTTGCAGGAACATCTTGGCCTGAGGCTGTCATGAGGGAGCCCGATCTGCTTCCTGGACTCTGAGCAGAACAACAGGAGCCCCAGCAGCCTGGCGAGGCTGACGAGCCCTAGGACGGTGACCTCTCAGATCTCCAGATCGGAAACTCTCAGAAACGTGTAAGTGCCAGCATCCGCATTTGGGAATCTGTTATTTCTGCCTCTGTGAGTCAACCTGACCCACCCTGGAAACCTCACTGTTTCTCAGCCCTTGTTCCCATTTTTCTTTCCATGAACACGACAATCAGATACAAGGTTCCAGGAACGATGGTTCTTGAAAATTAAACAAATCAAACAGAAAGCCAGCCAAGGTATGGAGCGGGGGACCTCTAAGTTCCCCTGGAGGAGACACCGGGGCCAGGTTCCGAGGTGGATTCGGAGCCCGAATCCCTAATGGAATTGAACAGTTATCCTGAAGCTGCTCTCTGAAAGTTGCGGTTTTCCTAAAACAGTGTTCTTGGCCTGCCTGGGCTTCTTGGCACTGGTCCATGGCCCTCAGCAGCAAATCGTTCCCAGGAAGCTATTGTTATTTGTGCATCTGATAGCATTCAGCTGAGTACACTGACAGCAACATTTAGAAACGAAAAGAAAAAAAGAAGCAAAATGAAAAGGACAAAAAGGAGGCTTCCAACATCCTGGTGGGAACAGAAAACCAGCAAAGCCTCTTTTCCAGCCCTTATCCTTGTGAGTTTGGACTCTGCAGAACTGTCATGCCCCAGGCATAGCTGCAGCTTGTGAGAAGGCGGGCGTCAGGCGCGGAGATGCAGAAGGACAGTGTGCACCTGCTTTCCTCCAACAGGGACCTCTGCTCTGTTCTTCCCAGGAATGCCTGTAAACTGCCACTGCCTCTAGGGGCTGCACCAAGTCTCCGTGTACTCCCAGGACACAATGGGATGGAATGGAGTGGCTCTGTTCTGTCAGGGCCTGACATTCCAAATGGATTCATTTCCTTCTGGGAAAAAAGAACCACCTTGTTCAGGGCACAGTGTTCCCATGTCTTGGATTACCTTGAAGCATTTTTGATACACCTGTTGGGACAATGCATTCTGCCAAGAGAAGGGAAGTAGCATACTTTGTTCTATTTTTTACTCTCAATGGGCTACATTTCCATTGTGTTGGTTTCCCTTACAGAAAATAACACACACAGAAGAGAAAGTTATAGGATGCCATGCTGCTTGGCAGGGGCATGAAATATGTGCACATATTTATATGGAATATGAGGGTAAACTAGAAAATTAAGGGTAATCTAAAACAGAAAAAAAGAAGGAAAAAAATAAGTTAAAAGTATGAAAAGGCACCCAGAATGAGCAAGTTACTGAGGTTGTCTCAACTTTAGCTTTGAGTTTCCTGGCAGCAAAGGTAAAAAGGTAAGTACATTGAATCACATACTTCTTATTAGCTTCTAAAAGGAATTAACGGAGTGGAATATACAAAAAGCATTGAATAACATAAGGAACAAGATCTTCAATGGTCATTTTGAAGAAGCCTCAGAAGCGTGTTTATAGATGTTTCTTCTGCTGGCTTTCTCAGCAAGATGATACTAAGATACCATCCTATCCACCTAATCTCTGCCAATACCCCAGGCTATGCCTAGACATGCCTGGAGCTATGCCAGTGGTTCAAGGAGTTTCTACAAACACTTTCTTCTACCTCTGCTTTAAATTGGTTTCTTCTCCTCTGATTTCTCTGGTCTCCACCTGTTTCTTTCTTGATTCTCCAGCTACATTTGACACAACTAACCGGACTCATGAGTCTTTAGCCTGTCTGTGGGCTCACTTTTGGTCTCATTGCCTCCAGCAAACTCCCATGCCTGGCCATGGGTGCTGCCCACCCACCTCCATGTCCTGCCTAAGTCTCAGGTCACATGGCCAGACCCAGTCCAGGTCGGGAATAGGTCGCAGTGCATTCAAAACAAAATGATACTAAACATCAGCCCTCAATAGAAAGGAATTAAATCTTAACTTTGTAAAATAATTTCAGCAGGGAGTTGAGAAAATACAGCCCAAGTATATTGATATTTGATTATTTAACTTAATAAGGATCTAGTGTAGGCTGGGCGTGGTGGCTCGCACCTATAATCCCAGCACTTTGGGAGGCCAAGGCGTGTGGATCACCTGAGGACAGGAGTTCAAGACCAGCTTGACCAACGTGGTGAAACTCTACTAAAAATATAAAAATTAGCCAGGCATGGTGCTGCATGCCTGTAATCCCATCTACTCAGGAGGCTGATGCAGGAGAATTGCTTGAACCCGGGAGGTGGAGTTTGCAGTGTGCCACGATTGTGCCATTGCACTCCAACCTGGGCAACAGAGTGAGACTCTATCACAGAAAAGAAAAAAAAAAAAAAAAATCTAGTATAAAGGGATTAAAGTAATGACTAGCCAACATATCCACTGATCTGCTTCTGTTGGGTGTCCAACGTCCCTACGGGACTTTTGGCTAAGTGCTAGAAGGTAGTGAATTCATAGTTGCCTTATCCAGCAAGAGACAGAAGTGAGGACATCCTGAGTTGAAAACTGCAGAGCTGCATGTCTGCTGTGGACGTGCCAAGTGTGAGCTGCTGTTTAGGAAGGACACTGGAGAAGCCTGACTTGCCTCCTCCCCCAGCAGGGATATCATTCCATTTGACATCTTGGTGAGATCCAGAGTTCCTCAGGGTTTAGAAAGAGTTTCAATCAGAAAAGGAGCTGTGAATCTGTTCAAGTTCTTGCTCAAGGACTTGGCTGGGACCCCAGAATTCCACTCCATCTAGCATGACAGAGATGATTTAGAACTGAAAGGTTTTAGTTCAGCTGTTACCAGTCAGCCACCTTGATCATAAAAGAACCTCTGTTTGGCTCTTGTGCAATCTCTAGTTTTCAGTAGGACCACACACTGCTGGTCTGCAAATTTGAGTTTGTACCTCTAGGTGGTAGGTGATTGTTCTATTGGCTGAAATTGCTTGATTTGTTCTGCTTTAACACCATCAATGGAGAATATCTTCCCGAAACAAAAGAATGCTGCTGATGCTATTAGCAAGTTGTTCTATTAGGCAGTAATTAGGCCAGAGGTTCAGTTGCTTCTGAAGTTCTAGTCCTCTTGCTTAGTAATAAAACCACGCTCTCAGCAGAGGATGTCATCATCCTGTTTCCTCTAGCTGGAGGACGTGTATTCAATGTATTCAAATGTATTTTAAAAATTTGCATTTGACCTGTCAGACGAGGTTTTTTTTTTAAAAATAATATTCCAATTTAGCACTAGGATTATGCTGCAGCTGGAGGGCCTGAGGATCTATTTTAAGATTAGTTTTTTTTTGTAGCAAGATGTTTCCTTTTTATGAAAATCAAGCCTGGGGCAGGGGAGAATATGTAGATATTTAGGGTGGGACAGTCCTTTTTTTTTTTTTAGATGGAGTCTTGCTTCGTTGCCCAGGCTGGAGTGCAGTGATGCGATCTTGGCTCACTGCAACCTCCACCTCCTGGGTTCAGCAATTCTCCTGTCTCAGCCTCCGGAGTAGCTGGGATTACAGGAGTGTTCCACCATGCCCAGCTATTTTTTTTTTTTTTTTTTTTTTGAGACAGAGTCTTACTCTGTCACCAGGCTGGAGTGCGGTGATGTGATCTTGGCTCACTGCAATCTCTTCCTCCCGGGTTCAAGTGATTCCCCTGCCTCAACCTCCTGAGTAGCTGGGACTACAGGTGTGCCCCACCACACCCAGCTAATTTTTTGTATTTTAGTAGAGATGGGGTTTCACCATGTTGGTCAGGATGGTCTGAATCTCCTGACCGTGATCTGCCTGCCTCGGCCTCCCAAAGTACTGAGATTACAGGTGTGAGCCACCACACCTGGTTAATGCCCAGTTAATTTTTGTACTTTCGTAGAGACACAGTTTCACCATGTTGGTCAGGCTGGTCTCAAACTCCTGACCTCAGGTCATCTGCCTGCCTCAGGACAGTGCTCTTTTTCTTATAGAAATTGAAAACTGGCATCTTATGCAATGTTATTTTTTAAAGTCGAATTATAAAAATGGAGATATTTCATATCTCTCACTCACATACACACATACAGACATATGTATTTTTTCCTTAAACATAAGAACAATGCATACATTTTCTTTGGAAAAGTTAGAAGATCCAGCAACACCAGCCCCGGTTTTCCCATGGCACAACTGAGTAGTAGCTGGCCTCACTTGCTGGGGCAGGATTTTCCAGTTTGCAATGTGCCTCTTTCTGTATTTTCCTGCTACATTTCCTTTCCTCACCTGGCTCTTATACACATTTGAGTTTATAATGCCTCTATGAGGTTGTATTTTCTAAGATGACTAGAGTGAACAGAAGCACAGCCCCAGGAGGTAAGATAAAGGATTAGGTCTTACGGGTACCATCTGAGATAGAAATCAACTCTCAAACATAGCCAATTTCTGACTGCTGGATCTTGTAAAGACGGAAGTTTTCTTGTCCTGCACGGGCACGACTCTAAGATACATGAGACATGTTTCTCTTATGCCACCTTAAGGCCACTGACAGAAGAAAAAAGGAAGTCACAGAGTCCCGAAGATATTTTTGTTTGCTATTAGGTATGTTGGTTTAATACCATCAAGGAAAACACAAACACCCAACCAGAGATTCTACTGGAAATGAAGGGCAAATAAGATGATCTGGGCTGGGTGTGGTGGCTCACACCTGTAACCCCAGCACTTTGGGAGGCCTAGGCAGGTGGATTGCTTGAGGCCAAGAGTTTTGAGACCAGCCTGGCCAACATAATGAAACCCTGTCTCTACTAAAAATACAAAACTTAACTGGGTGTGGTGGTGCACACCTGTAATCTCAGCTGCTTGGGAGGCTAAGGCACAAGAATCACTAGAACCCGGGAGGTGGAAGTTGTAGTGAGCTGAGATTGTGCCACTGCACTCCAGCCTGGGCAACAGAGCAAGATTCTGTCTCAAGCAAACACAAGATGATCTGTAGATGAATGCTATGGCTGAACCAAAAGCCATAGGATCTAGGTATTGCCCCCTGAGAGTAATGTTGAATGGCATGGCACATGGCCTTGGGAGCGGGGGTTCTGCTCTTGGGCATTGGTCTTCAGGAAGCCAAGTTGACCAGCAGGCTGACATGAGCACACCATTCTATGTCGTTGATTTCAAATCGACAAGTCCCCGTATGAATTTCCAGACTGCTTTTTTCTTAATGAGCTCCTCTCCTTAAATGCTCTGCTACTTGACAACCCAAAGCTGGGGCTCAGCAGGGGAGGAAGCTCCCTCTCCTCATCCTCACTTTAAGGATGGCATCTTAGCCTCTCCAGGCTGCTATAACAAATCCCATAAACTGGGAAGCTTACAAACAACAGAAGTTTATTGCTCATAGTTCTGGAAGCTGGAAAGTCTAATATCAAGGCAGATTCGGTGCCTAGGGAGCGCTCACTTTCTGGCCTACAGGCGAAAGTTTCTTCCTGTGTCCTCACATGATGGAAGGGACTACTGAGCTCTTTAGGGCCTCTTTCATAAGGGCACTAACTGTCTCCCAAAGGCCCCATCTCTTAATGCCATTACGTTAGGGGATAGAATTTCAATATATTAATTTCAGAGGAACAAAAACATTCAGACAATAGCATATGGGATTAACATCTTAATGACAGTCATTCCAGAAGGTGATACCCGCATTGCGGCCTACATGGGTGGACCCAGCACCTATGCACCAGGCCAGTGACAAAGCAAGGCTGTCACTGCCCCTGCAGGGGAAGAGCTTTTGCAGAGCCCTGGTGACTCTGCTCATCTACACTCAGGCACACAAATTTCACTTTGGTAACAAAATAGGCAAATTCACACGCATCGGCACAGACTCGTGGGAGGGCCCCTGTACACTTGTCTGCTTTTAAAACGTCAGTGAAATCACTTTCACTGATGTGAATTTCATGTGTCAGGGGTACCTTCTTACTTAAAGGAAAACTAAGAGGCTGGGGAAGGGGAACTAGGCATGATGTGACTGGGTGAACCCCACATAGAAAGCCTTTCCTGGACAGGATCTACACGGAAGACTTCGTTCCTAGTGTCGGTGGCTGTTACTTACTTTTCTTCAGCCTAATTGGCAGAGAATAGCAGGATTTTCTTCTATAAGAACTCCACGAGATCTTAGATGTGAGTTCTTCCAATTTGATCCAAATCCATTTGCTTTTACAGAATAGATGTCGATCCCCAAATTCAGAGTTCAAATTAGGACTTGCTCATTTCGGGCAGTTGATGGCTGGCTCCAGCCTAAATTATACTTTCTAAATCTATTCTGGGACTCAGCTGGATTATGAAGCCCTGACCCGTGATTACATCAAGCCATTGAAAAAAAATTCAGAGGCAAACAAAACAAAACAAAACAAAACAGGTTTTCCTTCTGCTAGGTCTTAGGACACCTAAGACTTAAGGGTAGAGTGCTGGCTTTTGACATGGGTGACCAACAGATGATACTGAAATTGGTCTTTCATCTTCTCTCTTGCCTTTATTTTGCAGGGGTTGTGGGAGCTGGAAAAGACCTAAGAGACAATTGCAGCTCCATTTTTCTGACATAGTGGCTGAAGGGAGGGACATTTAAAATAGGAACATGCTGTTTCTTCAGTGCTATAGGGAGGAACTCACTCTTGGCCTTAGTGGTAATAACCTTCACCCCATGAGTCTCCACCACGGTCTCTAACTGCTCTCTCTGTCCAGGACCGACCTTAGGGTGAGTAAAAATTGTTCTAAGAGTTTCTCTTTTTTCCCATCTGCATTATTCCTCACTTCCTCTGCTGTGTTCTTTTTTTTCTACCCCACTGTGCCTGTTTTTCTGGAACACTATATATTAAGGCACTGCTTCTCAAATTGTCTTCTCTGTTATATACCCCCGAGAATTAGGTTCAGGATGTCTGAGGTGGAGACCAGACATCTGATCTGTGTACTGTACTTAGAAACACATGGCAATTCTTTTTGTTTTGTTTTGTGTTTTGAGATAAGATCTTATTCTGTCACCCAGGCTGGACTGCAGTGGTGTAATCTTGGCTCACTGCAGCCTTGACCTCTTGGGTTCAAACAAGTCTTCCATCTCAGCCTCCTGAGTAGCTGGGACTACATGTGAGTGCCACCATGCCTGGCTAATTTTTCTGTAGAAACGGTGTTTTGCCATGTTGCCCAGTCTGTTCTCAAAACTCCTGACCTCAAGTGATCCGCCCACCTCTGCCTCCCAAAGTGCTGGAATTACAGGCATGAGCCACCATGCCTGGCCAACACAAAGCAATTTTGATGCATGCAGTTTGTGCAATCTTTTATGACAATGCTGCAATAAGGCAATTTCTTAGTCCTTATCTCACTTGACTATCAGCAGCATTTGAAAATCCATCATGCCCTTCTGGGATCCTCTTTCTACCTCACTGGCTGCTCCCTGTTCGTCTCCAGTGCTGGTTCGACCACAGGGAGCCCATCTCTAAGCTTTGGAGTGGCTTCGGGTCCAGTGTGCTGACATTTTTTCTTTCCATCCACGCACATTCCCCAGATGTTATCATATAGTCCTCTAGCTTTAAATGCCAATTTCCAGTGGTATACTGGAGACCGTGTAACTGTTATCAACTCTCTAGGGGCCGAAAAGCCCTGCTTTGTAATGTTTGCCAATTTACATGGTGTAAATTTCCTGCCATGGACCATTTCAAGAGGATCATGTGTCATCACTGAATGTAGAGTTGAGAAGAAATCACATAATTGGCTCGGGAGAGCCTGTCAAGCCAGCTCCAGGGAACCCCTGATAATGTCCACGCCTTATCTCCAGTACAGACCTCTTGTCCAAACACAGAACATATGTTTTTAACATCCTACTGTATATCTCCATTTGAATTTTTGCTCATTATCTCAAGTTTAGCACATCAGGAATAGAACCCGGTCTCTCCCGCCCAGGCTGTCATCGCTGACCAGCTCTTCCTTCAGTGGTTCCCGTCTTGGTAAGCGTCAGCTCCAGTCTACAGCTGCTCGGGGGGCCATTCTTGACTCTTGTCTTCCTCTCTCCCTTCACACCCAATCCATCAGGAAATCCCTCCAGCTCTCCCTTCCAGATAAATTCAGAGTCCATTCACTTCTCACCACCTCCAGGGTATCCGCTGGCCTAAACCATCATCATCTCTCACTAAGATGATTGTAGTAGTGACCTCATGCATCACCCTGATTCCAGCCTTCTTCTCTATCAACCTAGTAGCTAACGTCATCCTTCAGCCCCTGACCCACTGATCTTTTTCAGTCTTATCCGGAGTAAAACCCAGAGGTTATTCTCATGGCCTGCACAGCCCGTGCCAGCTGGGCTCCTAACTCGTTCCTGAGTCTTTATCATCACTTCTGACCACCCCCATCTCACCCCTTCATTCTGCTCCAGCTACCCACTTGCCACCCCTCAAGTACCTCAAGTCCACTCCTGCCTCTGGCCTGTTGTACTTGCTGTGCCCTCTGCGTGGGATGTTCTTTCCCCACATGGCTGCGTGGCTTACTCCCAGCTCCCTCCCTGTCCTTCCTTGAGAGCCACATTATATAACCATGCTGCACGCTCCGTCTCCCCCTGCTCCTTACTCTGCTTTATTTCTCTTTAGAGAACTTATCACCACTTGACATATTACCAGTTCACAAGAGTGCAGACTTAGCTGTGTCTCTTGGACCTAGAACACTGTCTGGTATGTAGTCGATGTTAAATAAAAAACTGTGAAATTAATTAATAAAACGTTACATCCTAGGTATTCCATTCCCAGGGATATCTGTATTCTGGGACTGATTCTGTGTGGTTGGGCTAGGACCACATTTTCTAGCAATGATCAATATACTTCTAACCCTTAATGGTTTTCCTCATTAATGTTCCAATAGAGTGATTGGAGAAATGGTATCTAAATGATCCCTCCAATCCTTCCAATCACTCTATGGGAACGTTAATGAGGAAAGCCAGCCAGGCTTGGAAGCCTTTGGCATTTTTGAGAAAAGTCAGCAAGCAATGTAGGAAAATGATCAGAAGCATATTTCTGTCCTATCTCAAAATATCCCCACAAGGGTTCTGATTGGGAAGAAAAGGGATTGCCCATGAACCCAAAGGTGTTAATTGTATAGTAGGATTTTAGGAAGTTTTTCATGATCCAGTTCACCAAGAAGAGCTAGCATCTTGAAATAAGTCACTGTTAGGACTGATGATGACACGGATGTTCGTCTGCATACAAGCACAGGCACACTGCAACCCTGGCCCTTGAAGGACAATTCTGTTTTATTAAAGGCTTGAATTTATAACCACAAAGGGATTCTTTTTGTTCAGGTAGTCAGCATTCACTCAATGAACATTTGTTTATGCTATCTTTATCCCAGGCATTGTTTTAGGCTCTGAGACCTAGTAGAAAAACTGACCAGGTCCTTTGAAGTATTTGTTATTGAGTGACCAGTAAGAGAAGACAAAAAAGAAGTTAAAATCCATAGATGTGGTTCATCCACTCCCAGATTAGAATAAAGATCCATGGCAGTTTCTTCTATATTGTTTTATGGATGTAGGATAGATAATATTATCCTCTGAGGCTCATTGATGAGTAAATACAAATAAAAGTGGATTGTTTTGAACTATGTGTTCAAAGAAAGTCTTATGTTACACAGGTGGATAATATTCATTATGTTAGAGCAGTTTCTAAGAGATCTGTTTCAAAACATGTAAAGAAAGCGATCTCCCCCTGGGCGGGCGCGGTGGCTCACACCTGTAATTCCAGCAGTTTGGGAGGCTGAAGTGGGTGAATCACTTGAGGTCAGGAGTTCAAGACCAGCCTGGCCAACATGGTGAAACCCTGTCTCTACTAAAAATACAAAAATTAGCCAGGCATGGTGATGAGTGCCTTTCATCTCAGCCACTCAAGAGGCTGAGGCAGGAGAGCCACCTGAACCCAGGAAGGGGAGGTTGCAGTAAGCTAAAATCATGCCACTGCACTCTAGCCTGGGTGACAGAGCAAGACTCCACCTCAAAAAAATAAAAAAATAAAAAATAAAAAATAAATAAATAAAATAAAATAAAATAAAAGAGAGAAGGAGAAGAAAACTATCTCCCACTTCTCCTGAGAACACGATAGACTTTGTGTACATATTTGCAACATGGCAGATTGAAAGACACACAAAAGGGATTTTGTCCGTGCACCAGTCAAGAAAAGAAGCATACAGGAGAAGCTAGATCGGGTGTTTTTGATCTTCAATAGCCTGGAAGGAAGTCATGCACAATTCTAGACTCTATGACTTCGGAAGGCCTCAGGTAACTATCCAGAGACTCTCCTCAATGTGCTGGACACTGCATAGGATGTCCCAGGAATATGGACCCCACTTTCAAGGAGCCTAAATAGTTTTCTCCCCCTATTGAGAATGACATGACCCCAAAACCCAACACAATCAACCCATTTATTTCTCTTTTATGTGAAGCCACCAGAAAACACAAAAACTAGCTGATTTCCTTCTGCTAACATCTTGCCCAAATCATTGATCTAGGTAATATTATTTCCTTGGGTCAGTTGTTCTCAGTATTGGCTACATGTTGGAATTACCTGTGGATTTAAATACTGATGCCTGGATTTTATCCCCAGAGACTGTGATGTACATGGTCTGGGGTACAGATGGGTTTTTAAAAGCTCCTTAAGTGTTTCCAAGGCAACAATAAAGTTGAAAAGCACTGCTTTAACATGCCCCATGGCATCATGGCGAGGCATGAGGAGGGGACAAGCTATTCAAAGAGGAGAACCATAGCTCCGTTTCAGGCCCAGCCTGAGAGCTGTCATTTTGCATAGGATGCTGAAATGCCTAGGAGTCCTGACCATTTGCATAGCAATTTGCAATCCTGCTTTCCACACCAGCTTGAGGAATGAAAACTCTGGAGTGACACCCATAGAAACAGGCTTTCCTTCCCCACACTGAGCCAATAAGCAATGTCATTCTGCCCAAGATGAGAAGTCAATGGCTTAACATGACATAAGCTGCTATACGAAATAAAATAAATATTGGTTCACCAAGTTTAGGTCACTTAAAATTGCACGGGACTAACCAATGCAGGGAAAATGGCCTTCAATGCATTCTGTGAACCAGAGAATTGGAGTCCCCAATAGTCCGTGTTCTTTTTCTCCAGAGAGGCGTATATTTATAGAAGGAACAAAACCCCATGCAGGATGAGGGGGCTGGCTAATAATATGTGTGAATACACTGATCTGTCTGAACAGTTCTTGGCTGCCTGTGCTCAATGGTAATAAATATCCACTGAAAGCCGTCTGCTGTATGTGTTTTTGGTAACGTCTCACACTTCCCTGCATGAATACATCCAGAATGTAAGCACCACACACTCAACTATAGAGACTCTGTTGTATTCCGAATTCTTAAGTTATGCAGCTTAGCAGCTGTGATAATGTAATGGTTTGCAAAATAATAGACTGGCAAGACGTCAACCTGGAATAACACATCATATAATGAATGACGTGGGTACAAAAAGGTTTAATTTATGCTGTGTTAAAAATATCGCTCCAGAAATATCCCACCATTTCAGTCTTTCCTAGACACACAAAAACCCTTTCACCTAAAATATTGGAATAATTGTGGTAAAAGAGAATGCTTTCTTGTCTCATTTTCCTCCCAATAAAACCATTGAATTTGTACTACTTTGTGAAGAGACCTATGATTTGAGTCTGATTGGCTGTTCGCACATTAACTTTGTTCCACTTAAAGATGTAAGGCATGGTCTTAGAGTTCCGAATAAATCAGAAAAGAGCATTTCGCTTTCCCTGCTTGTACTGACACGTAAGAGCGAACACGTTTTCCACCAAAGATAATGGGACTTGTGGTAGGTTGGCATGGGGATGGAGGCTGTTCCAGTGTAGCTCTTAATTCTGATCCTCTTCCCAAATTTGCTCACTGAGAGTTCACATGAACTTTTAGATTTCATTCATTCTGTTATCTAGCGGTTATTTATTGCACTCCTGTTACGAACCAGGAACCTAGGGGTGTTCCCTGTCCTCAAGATGCCTGCATCGTATGGAGGATTATGACTGATGCAAACCGGGGGTTTCAATGCAGTGTGATTTGTGCTATGGTAAGGGAATTCTAGAGTGCTATGAAAGCCTGCAGGGAGAGCACTTACTCAGACTTGGGGAGGGGATGGGGTGCCTGGAAGAGCCTCCTGTAGAATTGCCTTTAGGCTGAAAGAAGTAAAGGGGGTGGAAGGAGGAGGCAGAAAGTGCCAGGAATATGAAAACACATACAAAGGCCCTGGTGCAAGAGCAATCTCAGTAGTTTAGAGGAACTGCAAACACGTCCTGGTTGGAATATAACACGCCTAGGGTAAGGTGTGGGAAGAGGTGAAGCTGGAGGGCTGTGATTAGGAAAGGCCTTGTGATTTGTCCTTATCCTGAGGCAGGGAGCCACTTAAGGGTTTCAGTAGACAAGTGACACAATCACCCCTCCGTTTTAGAAAGAGCACAGTGGCTGCAGCACAGAGCATGAATTGAGGGGAGCAAGACCTGCCACGGTGAGAAGGCAATACGCAGGCGAGTGATGGTGGCGGGCTGCACCAGGGAACAAAGGAGCAGGATGGGGGAGACACGTCTCAGAGCTGGAATGGACAGTGCCTTGTGGCTATGAGAAGGAGACGATGAAAAGAGAGGAGGCGGGAAGACGCCAGGATGTAGTTTGGGTTTTAGGAAGCTGGGGGTGTTGGAGGAGAAGCAGGATTATTAGGAGAGATGATGAAGTGCATCATGGACATGCTGGATTTGAGGTGTTGAGATGTTCAAGAGAACAGTGATGTCCAGTCCACCGGCTGGGGGTCTGTGGGTGTGGATATTAGAGAGGATAAGTCAACGGGGCAGATGAGCAATCCAATAAATGCGGGAAATTATGCTCCCACTTCAACAGACGATCTTACAGCTGGAAAATCAGTGGGTGAAAACAGAGATACAGCAACTCGTAAGTATCTGCTTGACTGGGTCCGAGCCCTCATAGGTGGGCATCTCAGGGTGTGAAGACACACACATTTCTCAGCTTCCTGGAGCCCAAACCAGAGCAGAGAATATAGACAGCGGCCTAGCAGATTTCACCTCCACGTAAAACCACAAACTAAAACAACGTGGGATGGGCTACATAAAAGGTTCACGCACTCATTCTTAGGCTTTGCATCTATAAAGGTAATCTCCAACATAAAACCATTTCCTCGTATTGCAAAGTTATACTAGTTTAATAAAAGCCTCCCCCCCGCCCCAAGGCAAACTCCCAGAAAAAAAATTTCCACATTTTCTCTTTCCTTAACTCACTTATATGTTTTGTTCTTACATTTATTAGAATTTTCCATGAAGTTCATTTTTACTTTACTTCTGGAATAAAAAACATCTGGCTTTAGAGGGAAGAAACCATACAGAAGGATCTGGGCTTGAGTAAGTTGAGTTACTTGGGATTCACGTGTAGTCAGTTTGAAAGACTTTGTTTTCCACGTGTCTTACATAAAATTGGGAGTTCCAGAAAAGTCATCGCCATGACACAACATACCGCTTTTCTTGGCTTTAGCAAGTGAATAGCTCTAAAGGACAGCTCCAGGAGACAAGGAGGTGTGTCTAAATACAAAAAATTGTCATCTGTTATTAAAAATACAAGACCGGGTGCAGTGGCTCACGCCTGTAATCCCAGCAATTTGGGAGGCTGAGGCAGGTGGATCACTTGAGATCAGGAGTTTGAGACCAGCCTGGTCAACACCGTGAAACCCTGTATCTACTAAAAATACAAAATCATCCAGGTGTGGTGGCACTCGCCTATAATACCAGTTGCTCTGGAGGCTGAGGCAGGAGAATCGCTTGAACCCAGGAGGTGGAGGTTGCAGTGAGCCAAGATCGTGCCACTACACTCCAGCCTGGGCAACACAGCGAGACTCTGTCTCAAGGAAAAAAAAAAAAAAAAAGATACAAGCCAAGTGTTCTTATACATAAAGATAGACAATCTTAAAAACGATGCCTATGATTATGGACTGCATTTTATGTGATTGCCAGGTATTGTGTTAGGTCCTTGCATACATTTTTGGTGATCCTTTACAAGCACTGAAAAGGGGTGGGTATTGTGGATGGATAAACCAAAGCTGAGAAAGTTCGAGTCACTCTGTCAATGCCATATGACTCATAAATAGTCAGTAGTCAAATAGCAAATAGTCAATAGTCAAACAGTAAATAGTAAAACTCGTAAATAGCAAATAGACAAGCCTCACCCTTGTCACCCCAGCATGCTGCTTTCTGTAGCACCTAAATTGTCTCTGTTACTTATTTTGTAGCTTAATTCTAGCCTTTATTACATTGACTTCTAATTGTTTTATTTATATAAACTTTACAGGCCTAATCTCTCCTCTCAAACCAAACACGGCATTTTATATTTCTTTCTTTTTTTTTTTCTTTTTTTCTTTTTTGAGACGGAGTCTTGCTTTGTCACTAGGCTGGAGTACAGTGGCTCCATCTTGGCTCACGGCAACCTTCACCTCCCGGGTTCAAGCAATTCCCCTGCCACAGCCTCCTGAGTAGCTGGGATTACAGGCACACACCATCACGCCCGGCTAATTTTTTGTATTTTAGTAGAGACAGGGTCTCACCATGTTGGCCAAGATGGTCTCCATCTCCTGACCTCATGATCCGACCACGTCATCCTCCCAAAGTTCTGGGATTACAGGTGTTAGCCATCACACCAAGCCCATTTCATATTTCTTTTATGTTTTCCACCCTCCCTAGCACAGTGATGGGCTCATGGCAGTCTGAAGAAGCATGAACCAGAACTAAGTCTGGTCTCTCAGGATTTGGTGGATGTCTAAGTCGCAGGGTTAAAAAGCTGCAATTCCTTCTTTCAACTCAACCTCTAGGCAGTTGGATACAGAAGCAATTGTTGAACCCTGGGCACCTAAGAGGACAGGACTGTTAGTGTCCTGGAAATCAGGTTCTTCTGTTTGGTTTTCACCACCTCTGAATGGCATGTCTTCTATATTACCTTTAATGTGAACACAGGTGACGAGGTGGTTATAACCCTTTTCTCAGGGCTAGGCTGCCATGCCATTGCTCCTCCAGAGAGCAAAGATGAAACATGATCCCATGGGTAAGGACATGCAATGCCAGGTCCCTGGATTTAGGTCCCACTCTGTCATTGACTGTATATTCCTATAGAGAAGATTAAACCTCTCCATACCTTGGTTTCCCTGTTTATACAGGACAAGGGTAGTAACCCCTGGGCTCTGTGCCTTGTTAGTAACTCGCGATGGTAAAGCAGGAGAATGGACTGAAAGCCTTATAGAAATGTAAGGGTTTCCACGTCATTAGATACTGTGAGACAATGGAAACCAACTCAAATGCCTGGCACCCTCAGGGCCGCTGACGGAACTGAACAAACTGCTGTTGCTTTACACTCCCAATGGAAGAGTGCCAGCTCTCAGGGTTTGCCCTTACCTCTCCTCCTCTTCTATGAACACGGGACTCCATTCTGAAAATTGTCACAGAATTGTCAATCCCACTGACCCACGGTGTAAGATGTCCAGTGGAATTGACAGGAAATTGTACATTTCAATTAGTTCTACTCTCCATTGCTGTGGAGGGTGAGGTGCTACCTTACCTTCACGGGAAAGACCCAGTACCCCAAGGCTGTGCTGCGCGGGAGGGCCCCAAAGAGCTCAGACCATATTCACATTAAGGCCGGTGTAACAATGAGATGTGCTCAAGGGCAGAAAATAGCCCTGTGTGCTTTGAAGGCAAGTGTGTACAAACATATCCAATAACAGATATGTTTTGTGTAAGATACTATATCCCTATATTGTCAATTTTTCTAAAATTGGTAAACAATGACTAACAGAAGTGGTAACTGCATATATTTGAATGTATGCAAACATACATGATTTATTAAACACTTTATCTGGAGATCATGATGGGATAAATGGAGGTTTCCGGGTGACTGGATTTGTGTGTGTGTGTGCGCGCGCGTCTATAAAGGATAAGTATCTGCTCAATATTGCCATTCGCACAGCCCTAAGGCACACAATTTACATTTCCATGTTAGTATTTTTGAATCAGTATCTTAATAATAGAACACATGATAAAAATTTAGTTACCATACAGACCAAAGAGTTTTCACTAACACCTAACATCACACTCAATAGCAGCCTGATTCATGTGTAAATTTTTCTATCACTGATGGCCTAAGCTCTAAGCTATTGGTATAACACGAAATACACAGTAAGTATTTAGTACATATTAGTTGATGATCTTGACATTCAGAACAAGAAATGAGTCTCAAAATAAAGACCTACACACAACCAGAATGGAAAGCAAAGTTTTTTTCATTATTCAAATGGCAGAAAAAGGTCACTCATCAAAACTCAGGAAATCAACCTTGCCTAAGTATTTAGTTAGCCCCTCATATTTTTAAACCTTTAGTTTCTTTTGTTTTTAAATTAAACATCACTGAGTAGTAAGTATACCAACCAGAAAAAGTCACTTGAATTCAATTCTGATCTTTTTCATAAGATGCTGCAGATTGCTGATCTGGTGAGAGAGCGTTATGTGAGGCTATTTGCTTTATCAAGTCTTGGACTACACCTTAACTGAAGACGTCTATGTAGGTGACGAAAACTCATGGAAGGGCTTGCCATGATTCAAACATGGGCTTTTGGGGTTTCTGAGACCAACAGAACTGCCATACGCTTTGTGGGTGTAGGGATTCTTCCTGCATGTTGAGCCTGTTACCCCAACGACAACCAGCTTTGCATTAACTACAGCCAGCCTCAAACTGCATCTGTTACTCCAGAGAAGGACAAATCCTTATTATTATTTTATAGGATCTTCTCTGCTAGGGACTTCCAAAGTAAACATGCTTTCAGGAAATTAACAGAGTAATTTTAAGCCAAAATCCGTAGTATTAAAAACAAATAAACCCCAAATGATAGCAATGTATTTGGGGACAAAAAAAAGCTTTTAATCAACTGCCTGCATAATTTAAACCACCAAAGCTTTGAAGCTCCTTCCCGTCACCATCACCTCCCTTTTAGACACTCTCACCCAGCAGAAGGAATTCACAGCCCTGCTGCACTAATCAGTAGGTTTCAATAAACACAGAAGAAATCAGTTTCGCAACCCCCATGCATTTCTCAGCAAGCACTCAAATCTTTCAAACCCATTCCGGGGGAAGTTCCCAACCCAATCTTATCCCTTGTATTTCATCTCTAAAGGCACCCCTCCCCCATCCGAGATCCACAAGTTACAAAAATTACTGTTTCAGGTTTCTCATCATTATCTGTTAAAAAACTAAAATTACAGATCAGATACTACTCTACAGTCCCAGGAACTCCAACTGTTTGGGAACGTGAGTGACAGAAGTAACACCGTAGACAATGAAAACAAACATCTCCCTGTCTTTGGAGCAACTGAGAAGGAAACAGCCCGCCACGTAGCTTACCCTTTCAACGCTGCGCCTTCTCAGAGATCCATAAGGAATTTTCAGTAAAAGTCTTTGGGATCTATTCGGAGCCACTGCAGCCTGAACCACCATGGTGTACAGCTGTGTGTGTGTGTGTGTGTGTGTGTGTGTGTGTGTGTGTGTGTGTGTGTGTGTTCCCAGCAAAGGGAGAGAAGGAGCCTCCCTCAAAAATAAGTTATGGTCTCCTGGAGGGTTCCCAAATATCAAATAACTGAAAGAGGTTTTCTTTGGACCATCTGAGTCAAGATGTGATTTGTCAGGAAGAGGGGGGATGGGAAGAAAGAAAACCAGCCCAAGTTCTGCAACTTCAGCGCGCACGAAGCAACATCTCTAGCTTTCTTCCATCTGTGCCTCTGCACAGCTGGTTCAGCGAGACTGCCGTGTCCCGCTCGTGGGCAAGTAACGCTCCTGGGGAGACGGATCCAGAAATGTCAACTTTGCTTCTTGTGGCTGCAGATGGTAACCAGGTCAGTTGTCTAATCAAAGCTCTATCAGACGTATTATTCATTCCATCACGTGACTCCCAAGCCCCTCGGCTGTACACTAGGTCACATGCTCACCTTAAAAAGACTATTTGGAATATCACCATCTGGAATGGAGATTAATGCAGAATCCTACCTTCTGATTTCACTCTCTTCTGAACGGAGGAACGATATTTGAAGACCAGAGACAGAACACATCAGGGACCTCTTTGCAGTCATAAATTCTATCTATAAAACCGAGCATCAGACATGTATATCTGTTTTCCCTTCCTGCTTTCTAACACATAAAAATAAACACACGGTATTACTCACTGTATATGTGAATACAGTCCACGGAGAGAAAGTATGAGGGAAAGAAGAAGAAACTGTTTCAATCACATGATTCAGATGAATCAAATCGAATCGAGCAGACTTGCGTTTGGCACCTTGTCATTTAAGTGTTTGTGTTATAGAACATTTATTTTTATGCATGCCAGTAAACGCGAAGAAACTATGTTTCATTTTACAAGGTTGTGTCGAAGCAGACTCATCCATCACGTCTGTCAATTATTTTCTGATCACATTGTGTAATTTCAGATCAGACAGCCTTCTTTGACGGATGGCATAAATGGTTTCAAACATTAATTTTTCCGTAATATTTTCTTCTACCTGCCCCATCTCTACTCCTCCCTAAATCGGCTTATTTACATAGCAGAAAAAAATTACTGCAAAGAAAATGAAGTAAGGGGCTTCCAGGATATGGGGTATGTTCGGATTTTTTTTCTTTTTCATTTTAAAGCATTTCTACACACACTGCTTCTGTCTGTTCTGAGTTTTACGAAAGGAATGGCCATTTCCTTTGTAGTCATCCCATGGTTTTTGGTGTTAGCCTTGATACCACTCGTATACTCTGGGCACCAGCTTTGAGACACTGTCTGCAGACTAGTGCTAAGTTTATTGAAAATGACAGAAAAGAAGGTTCTGTTTATTCAAACAAACCTAATAGGAAATGGGGGTGGGGTGCGAAGGGAAGAAGCAGAGTTTTACACTATGAGAAAATGAATCAGAAGAAACAAGAGAGGGGTGCCATAGCGGCGGCGGCAGCATGCAGACTGGAAACCTGGGTTCAGCCCTCCAACGCAGACACACATCGCAAGTCAGTTAAAGAAAGCATCAAGTTGATGTGGGAAATTCCAAATATACAACAATTGGGCTTTGTTCATAATTGGTTCCATGTGTGCAGCGGGAGAGTCAGTGAGAGGGTGAGAGAGACAGGGGTGATGGAAACCTCTTAACCACGGCTCACACGGCGTCTTTGGCGAGGTGGTTTAGGTTTACATCTCTTTCTTCCCTCTTTCTTGCTTCTTGCCTGCACTGCCTGGTTTCAGAGTACTGGCGGGGGGTGGGAAAAAATCTGGAACGATACCCGATGATTGAGCCAAAGCAAGAGAAACTAATTTCTTTGTAAAACTACACTTGAGGTTGTAACGGTTTTGAACAAAGGGTAGGCACATTTTCAGAACGCTTTATCTGTTCAGAGTCAAGGCATGTCATTCTTCCAGCTCAGTTTTGGAGTTGGTGGAGGGGACAATGATGAGATGGACTGAGAAGCCACTGCCTCTTCTGTGACCCAGGCCAGGGCAAAGCCCCGGGGAGCTGAATTTATTTACATTTGACTAAATGCAACTTCCTGTTTCCCAGGGGTATTAATGAGTGTTGCACTGGGGGGCTTAGGCTTATGGCATAGTTCAGATCATAAGGGACATTTTGATGAACTAAGTGCAAATAAAACAAAAACACATGCATTTGATTAAGGTTAAAATACATATAGAAGAGAATGTTAATGGAAACAAAAATAACCCTGGGCCAGACTCCCACACATCTGAGTCTCACACATTCCACATCCTTCCCCTGGGAGGCGGGGAGAAGGATCACTTTTCATATTAGCACAAGAGTCTCCTCCCAGATAATGGAGCCCTCCCCAGTCCCGGCGGAGTAGGTGACCGCCTCCTTGGAGTGATTTAAAGGCTCTCAAAGGTTGGCTTGTCCAAAATTATCTTTCTGCTTGTCTTGCCATGGGTGTTGGAGACTTACACATTCAAAATTAATTATTGAGTTAAGGTCTTTTTTTTTTTTAAAAAAAAAAATAGAGACAGGGTCTCACTATATTGCTCAGGCTGGTCTTCAACTCCTGGGCTCAAGCAATCTTCTCGCTTTGGCTCCAGCAAACTGCTAGGATTACAGGCATGAGCCACCATGCCTGGCCAAGTATTTCTTTCCATTGTTAGAATACAAATATGTTTCCCCGGAAGGGATATGCATTCATACTCTCACAGTTATGACCACTTTAGGAGAAGCGAGGGGAGTGAATGTTCCCTGAGCACCCACCCATTGCCAGGCCACATGCTGTGAGGTTATCAAAGGCTACTTCTAGGGAGGAAATGAGTTTCATTATCCCTGCTTTAGTGGTGAAGAAACTGGTGCTCAGAGGGGTTTAATAAGTTGGCCAAGGCAGCACAGCTAGAAATGTCAGAGCTAGGATGAAAACCAAAGTCAACTGGTGTGATTTCAGGGTCCAGCTTGCCGTCCCACGGGACTTTATCAGATTACAGCAGTTTGGAAATCCCAAAGGAAGATACATCCGTTGAATCCAACAGGAAAATGGAAAACTCTGTCTTTGAAAAGAAGAGAATGTCAATACAGGAAACTGTTAGATTGAGCAATTTTAGAGTTTCTGGAGCTGCTGCTTTGATGTCACCAGGAGTTAGGCACAGGGGAGGAGCTAAGAAGCACAAAGGGGAGGCGGGGAGGCTGGCCTAAGAGGTCAAGGAAGGAGCCAAGTTATTAGAGCCGGGGGGGCCAGGGTCACCTAGTAGAGGCTGGAACCTTGGAGACCAATCCAGTGGGAGACTCAGCCACTGCTGGAGCCTTCATTCATGGTCAAGGGGAGGTGAGGAGAAATTCCTGGCCCTTCCTTTCCATCCGACTTCCAGTTTCCTGGCAGCATCTTCCAGATAGTTGAAAGGGAACTCTGGAAATAGCCATATAGGCAGGGCAGGGAAAGGGTGAGCCATAAATCTGAGTATATGTGGCTCCAGGCCAGCCCTGAGGGACTGAGACATTGGATCAAAGGACTGGGAAACGGTAAGTTAAGGGTGAACTGAAAAGAACAGCAAGAGGAGGTGGTACACGGTGGCTCACGCCTGTAATCCCAGCACTTTGGGAAGCAGAGGTGGGTGGATCACCTGAGGTCAGGAGTTTAAGACCAGCCTGGCCAACATGGTGAAACCCTGTCTCTACTAAGAACACAAACATTAGCTGGGCATGGTGGTGGGAGCCTGTCATCCCAGCTACTTGGGAGGCTGGGGCAGGAGAATGGCTTGAACTCAAGAGATGGAGGTTGCAGTGAGCTGAGATTGCACCACTGCACTCCAGCCTGGTAGGCAGAGAGCACGAGACTCTGTCTCAAAAAAAAAAAAAAAAAAAAAAAGAACAGTAAGAGGAAAACCTATGAAAAAATATTACATAGAAAGAGCAGGTTGTTTTCAGGATGGCGGATGACACGGTACTCTCAGCATCCAGGAACGGCCTAATGGCTGCTGGATGTGGGGTGGGAGTCATGAGGGGAAAGATGCCTCAGGGATAGGGGGGCAGTCAACAAACTGTGTGCAGGAGAGGGAGATGTAGAAGACACTCTGGTTCTAGACTCTCTGAAGCTGCTGTTTTTGATGCCTCAGGGAGCAGAGTGCACTTAAGGCTGGCAAAGCCTTCTGTTTGTTTGTTTTGAACATTTCCTTCCAGTCTCGGTGAAAATGTTTGCATTAAAATCCTGGAAGGAAAATGCATAGAAATCCGTTGAGCCAGGTTTCAGGAAAGTCACTGATCTTGACATGCCACAGCAAGATGTATCAAAGCAAATGGGTGTTCTTGGTCATGAATAGCAGGGCGTGAAAGGGGTAGAGGGAATGGGGGGGGAATGTTCCATCAGAGAGAGAGAGCATTTTGCAATGCTGGTGATAATAGAGGCAGCAGCAGGAGGGGGAAGAGTCTGCTGGGCCAACGTGTATGTGCGGTCACAGGAGGGGCCTCATAGATGAAGTCAGTGCCTGTGTAGATGCATGCTGAAAAGCCACATGAAGGTTAAATAATCTCCTGATGGAATCCTGGGCCCTGGCACGGACATGCGGCCTGATCATCACAGGGTGATCCTCATGAGCCGGTCTCAACTATTTGTCTAATCGTTTGCCCAGTGCCTGAAATCACTGCTAGTGAGGCTGACCTGTCTGTCCCCTGGAAGTCCACTCACATGTGTGTCTGACCTCAGAACTGCCACTTGCTGGCACTAAGTAAACTCATTTGCATTGCTTTATTTTGTTCATTTGGCAGAATACTGAAAGGACAGGTCACAGGACAGAGAGGTTTCAGCTGGGGAGGTGACTGAGGTCACACTGTATAATAGGTGCTGCCATGACACTCCCAGGGCAGAAGGCAGGCTAAAGCCACCATGAGCCCCAGCAGAAGGGGCAAAGGATGGTGCGCTGGAGGAAGAGATGGGAAGGTGACCTGAGGGGCCACTCTGATTTTGTTCCTTATCATTCGTTCCCTTGTAAAAGGTGAAATACCACTTACATGAAGGAAACGGAAACAATCCAAAGCTGACCGTGTAAATATCTGTCCTAGCTTCCATCTCGAGCCATACTTCCTTGTAACATCTTGCAGGCTGTTAAAAGCGGGCGCTTTCTCAGTGTCGTTTGAGGTCTCCAGGCAATAGGCGGCAACTATTCCCACCTTCTCCCACACGCCAGTCAAGAAGTTAGGCCTCTAAGCAGGACATGCACAAGGGGTGTCTGAGAAGCAGGTTTGAAACCCCTCAATGACCTCATCTACAGGCTGTAGGAGGAGGGAGAGGGAGACAAAAGAGGGGTGTGGGGCTCAGGGAAAGAGAAGCACCTGAAATGGCTCATTGGAAGACAGGCATCACTTGGACCAGGGAATTGCAGGGATAAATCCCCAGAGATTCCCAGCAAAAAACCCACAAGGCATCCCGCAAGAACAAGAGGTGGGTTTAAACACCCATCAGTCCCAGAGAAAGCCAAGGCCAGCCCAGCCAGGCATGGTGGCTCAAGCCTATATTCCCAGCATTTTGGGAGGCCGAGGCAGACGGATACCCTGAGGTCAGCAGTTCAAGACCAACCTGACCAACACGGAGAAACTCCGTCTCTACTAAAAATACAAAATTAGTCAGGAGTGGTGGCACGTCCCTGTAATCCCAGCTCCTTGGGAGGCTGAGGCAGGAGAATCGCTTGAGCATGGGAGGCAGAGGTTGCGGTGAGCCGAGATTGTGCCATCGTACTCCAGCCTGGGCAACAAGAGCGAAACTCTGTCTCAAAACAAAGCATAAACAAAAACAAACAAACAAACAAACCTAAAACCCAAGGCCAGCCCATGACAGCTCAGGCACACAAAGCTCTCTGCTGGGCCCTGGCCTTTGGTCCACTTCAGCTCTGGAGGGGTGAAGACAGGGCAGTGAAGATCAGGGAGGTGGGTGGGGATGCAGGGGAGGGATTTGGAGGTGGAGCCACACACTCAGGGTTCCCACTGCAGCCATCGCCCAAACCTGCCCCCAGCTGGGGGACGGGAGAAACCATCACTTTGATGGAAGCTGGTGTTGTAATTATTGTCATGTGAAGCAGGGAAGAGGAGCAGTGGGATGAAACTGAACCAACACACATGCAAGAAGAAAACATATTCTTCCTAATACCCTGCCTCGATCATTACACATTCTATGCATGTAACGAAATAACACATGTCCCCCATAAATATGTATGCGTATTATGTATCAATACAAAAATGAAAAATAGCTAAATCTTCAAAAAGTACATTCTTAAAAGACTTGGAAAATTCCTAGAGCAGGAGAGGGGCGTTTGGAAGGAAAACCCTGTGTGTTTCTTCAACATTCCACCCCCATCCCATTACCTCCCGACCCAGCTACAGCCTAGGTAATTCATGTCATGTCTCATTAGAGGAAGCTGAGACTGAGGTTAGACAAACAGAAAGGCTGCCTACATCCATAATTTTCTGTTTGAAAACTGGCTGGAATTTAGGCCAAACATGAAACCCAATATCCGTAAGAACAGGACCAAGACATCAAGCAACACTCCTGTCACCAGACCTCATAGGCCCAGGGCCTGCGAGATTATCTCCAGCTCACCAGTGTGGGAAAGTGTAGCTTTTTCTTGGTTTCACCTACGGTTTGCTCTAACACAATGCACTGTTTGCAGTATCTGTCTTTGGACAGACTTTTCCTCCTCCTGTGCCATTTGGAAGACTCTGGGCAGAGTTGTAGCTAGCTAGGGTGGGCAGATACATTTTTCCCTCCCTCCCTCCCTTCCTTCCTTCCCGCCCTCCCTTCCTTTCTTCTTTCCTTTCTTTCCTTCTTCCTTTCTTCTTCCTTCCCTCCCTCCCTTCCTTTCATTCTTTCTTCTCTTCCCTTTCTCTTTCCTTCCTTGTCTTCTTTCCTTCCTTTTCTTCTGTCCTTCCTTCTCTCTCTCTCCCACCCTTCCTTTCATCTTTTCTTCCATTCCCTTTCTCCTTCCTTCCTCCCTTCCTTCCTTCTATGCCTTCCTT